>NC_136068.1:1012412310-1012782310 GCF_964261635.1 Lissotriton helveticus
CCACCACGCCAATATATATCCTTAATATAATAATCCTCTGAGGATGGATACATAATTGCGTGGCAGCCCCTGGCCGGGATTTGGCGGCCTACGGGTCTATTCCACTTCCAAACACCCTGACCCCCCCCTCTTCACTGGCCTCCACGCTCCGCCCCGCCCGGACCCCCTCTTCCGGGGCCCCCTACCTACGTTCCCTGCCCAGGGCCACCATGAGCCTAGAGCCGCCCACTCTTCATGTAGGTGGGTCTGTATTGCGCAATGCTTTAAAGGTTTGAGTGAGGAGTTTTCAATTGATCACATTTGTGTATTAGAGCCAGTGGAACTCCTTGAGGACTGGTTTGATTTGTTATCTATATGGGAGGTTGAGGGTAAGTCTGGCTGCTGAGTTCTGAAGTAAGCTATGGCCAAGAGTTACTAAATGTAAGATAGTACTGTGTTGCATGGAAAATAAAGTTAGAAAAAAAAGCTATTTCACTTTTTGACAAACATTGTTCATCATTCATGCCTGTGTACTGAGGGGCATATTTACTTCAAAATCACACAGTATAGCAAACACAGCTGCTGTGCTGTATTGTATGAAAGGGAAACAGGAGGACAGCTCCATTGCTACTAAAATATGGATCTGCTGATCTCATTCCCTGCTTTGGTGCAATTTAGCGTGCATTGCAACATGTAAACACACTTTTAAAAGATTACTAAATGCATGACTAAAACTTGGGTATTGATGTTTAAATCAAACTTCACCTCCAAAATATCTAAAATATGGCAATAAATTAATGGACGTTAGACACAGGGAACAGTTGCTTTGTTAGTTTCTATCCATTGATAATCAAGACATGTTTACATTGTTGTTATTTTATTTACAAAAATAAGGGAAGTTAATCTTTCAAAAAGTATTTTTAATTGTATTTTTAAAATAATTTTTACATATTGTTGTAATACTTTGTTTCGGAAAGTATATAATTTAAAAATATATTAATAAAAACATTATTTGGTTTACAATTTATTTTTGTGGTTAGTCCTTTCAACATAATCCAGTGCTTTTGAAATTTCTTTGGTTAATTATACACAATGTCCTGAAAATAAATTAGCAAAGATTTTCATATGCAAAAGAAAATTCAGAGGCAAAGTTGTAGGGATTACTGAACATCTGTAATCATGTTTATAAAAATCATATGTATTACTTTTTGAATTAACGATTGACTCATTTAAAACTCTATGTCATGAAAAATAAGAAGAAATCCAACACAGCGTGCATGATATTTATGTTAATTCTTCACACTCCATAAATTCAGAAAGAATATATAAACATAGGAGTAGTTGAACACTGTAGCCAGTCTATTAGCAAGAAAATATATTTAGCTTGGATTGTAGTTCATGATCTGCCGGAACGATCTTTACTACTTGTTTTATGTTTCATTCTTAAAAGTACAACATTTTACACATAAATTACAATATATTACATTTTCTTTATGCCCTCTTACATGTTTTTAGTTTTAAAAACCCACTGCTGGAAAGGGGACATTGAGCCCTTTCCATTGAAAAGTTACATGTCTATACCTAACCAGAAAGTAGAGCTAATTTGTTTTGGAAAAAGAAAATGTTGCAAAGCGTAACTCTTTTTGCCTCCCTGTCATGGCAGGAATGCTCTTTGCATGAATGGTCCTGAGTTTCCAACTGCAAGCTTCAAGTATTCTGGGTTTTGGATTGTTGGGCCCAGCATCACGAGAATCTGTCTTGTGTGCGAAGACCTAGCCCTGTCTCCTGAGTTCAGGCCTGGAGCCTGCCCTGCACCTGGATGGGTGTACCAAGTGCTCTCTCCAGAATGTCAGAAGGCTGCAGTCCCAGTTACCACTTTTTGCAGAGTGCTGTAAGGAGCATATTTTGTATGTGATCTTAATGTGTCCACGCCGTTTAAGATGTGTCAGAGGAGTGTTGTGCTACTGCCTCGCTTGTGTAGTCTTGCTGGTGTTATCGGAATGCTTAAGCATGCGTCTATGTACATGTGTGAGTCTGGGGTCGGTGTTACACACTTTGTGAGTGTCAGAGTAAACCAGAATGAAGTATGACGGCAGGTTACATTTTGAAACCACCTAACTTGATCATGTGCACAGGATGTTGTTGAGGATACTCACCCTTACAGTGGAAGTGTATTGCTAACATTCCAGAAATTGGAGGGAAAGGGACCTAAACACTGAAGGATGGATAAAGGAGACACCATAGAAATCCAATGAGCTCCTTTTGGTGCAGAGGGCTGTTGATTACTCCTCCTGAATAATGGTGTGGGGGGGGGGGGACATGACTAGGACAGGGAGCCAAGATGGCGCCTAGCAAGTGAGCTCCCACTTTGAGCTGCATGCTGTGGCTAGAATCCTATCTCCGGGGACCAGTAGATGATCCCTGACTCAGTCTGATGCTGTGGGGAGTCCCAAAAAGGTGGTCCTTGGGCAAAGACGTCCTGCTCTGTAGCGAACATGCACCCTAGCTAGGGGCCCCAGAATGAAGATGGCGGCTGGCTACGGTGAGCAGGCAAAGCCAGGACGAGGAGGCGTACGTGGAGCTCGGGGTTGCACCTGACACCTCTACCCTGACAGCTGCTACAGAGAGGGGAATTCTAGTCACCCTCCCTCTGCACTCGCTGCAGAGACCTGGGATTGCTGGGATCCTCCCCCTGAGAACCTGGCCTAAGGTGTGGGAGGAGGAGGAGCTATAGATGACTAGCTTGCTGACACACCGGCCCCTGTAATACATCATGGGCCCTACAGAGGAGGGGGGCATTGGGCCCCTCAGGACAGATACATGCGGGGTCCCAGGACAACCTCTGAGCATTGCAATTTGACGTGTCTCCCCCCTGGCCCTCTCAACATCCCTACAACCAGAAACCACCAAGAGGCCTCGGTTGTGAACTCTTATCCCACCGGTTTCTGGTGATGCAAAACTTGCCACACATGCCCTGAAGCAGAGATACTCAGCAGACCCCCACAGGGGCCTACGGCACTATGGTACGAGACAAGAGGGATTTTATACCCACAGTCTAGAAAAAATATGCCTTTCAGAGAGGGGATGAACACAGGAATGCAGCAGAGCTGTATGGGGACAAGGGAGCCGGTTGGGAACCTGGGAGGGACTCGGGATCCCATACTAAAGGAACTGCTGCAATGAATTGAAAATAGACACTGTGGCGACAGATGTCATGTTGATTCAGGCGGACATGGACTGGATGGCAGAACATGTGACAATGACAGAAAACCCTTTGGATCCATGAAAACCCTGACGGCTGAAATCTGACACTGCCATGAAACCACCAAATGAATCCACTCATGTGCTGAGGATGCTGAAGGCAAGACACGCCACAACAATGTAATAGGAATGGGAATCCTAGAGAAAGCAGAAGGCAATAATGTGGAGAAATCTATACAGGAGTTCCTCTTCGCCGGGCTGACCTCAGTGGACGTCTAACTGCATTTTTCAGTTGAAAGGGTACCCAGGATACCTGGGACAGCAGCAAAACCTGGAGTGAGACCGAGACTCATCATTGCCTGCTTTCTACATTTCAAAGACAGGGAGACTGTGCTGTAGGCAGCCTGACGCCAGGGACGTTCCCTTTCGCGAACCACATTATCATGGTGCTCCCTAACTTCAAGCAGGAGGTATGAGCCAAGAGATGCTCCTTCAACAAAAAAATTAAAGTGGAATTCAGGAAGCATGATCTACAATATTCCCTATGATTCATAGCGAAACTGAGCATAGTGGAGGATGGCAAGGCTTGCCTCTGTAAGATATGGGAGAAGACCTGGGACTGGTTGGAGGGGTAGCATTTATTGGTCCGGGGAGGCGGCCCCCCAATATCCCACCTGCACAGAGAGGACCCGGGGTGGAAACACAACTTGTTCTGGTCACACTCCCTATGATTGGGGATGAGTGTGTTATTGAGAAGGGACATACCATTACTGTGGCCGTGGGCGAGGAGCGGACAGGACAATTTGTTACAATTCACAGGGGCAAGCTGAGACAGTCTCCAACCTCAGACAATGAGCTTTGTTCCTGAACATTGTTTAGTTTTCATAAGGTTTCTGTTTTTGGGCTGTAAGGGCGGCAGACACCACAGACATGGGGGAGCGGTTATTCCACATTCGCAGCCTTAGCATGTAGGGTGGGGGTATTGTTTCGAGGGGTTGACATTGACACAACAGCATAAGGATGACATTCTAGAAGGAGCAGAGGGTCCTGGCAATAGGGGTGGGATCATCAGAAATGAGGTTGGACACTGGGGAGGATAATGCAAGGTTCACCCTGCCCTCCTGGAATGTGGATGCCTCAGGAACAAACCTAAAAGAGGGGTGGTGTCACTGTATTTGAACAGATGGAACCTAAGTATTAACCTCATACATAAACCCATGTGGTGGGTAATAAAATCACTTTCTTGGGAAGGGAGCATCATAGCTATCTAGCACGCTCAGGATTTACTACGGGATCCAGTGGGGTGATATCCTAGTGAAATGGACTCAATTCCTGGTGGGACAGGGGGTTTGGACTGACCAGGGTGGCTGTTACACTGCGATCCTGAGGGAATGGAACAGGGAACAGCTTGAGATTGCTTCGTGGTACTTCCCACCGGGCCCATAGGCCTAGATGCTAAAGAGGACTAGCTGATGCAGATTTCACCTGGGAATACGATTCTCGGAGGTGACCTGAACCTTATATTATACACTGAAATTAATAGTATTACACGTAATTGGAGACCACCAGGCAAGGACACCCGATTGAAAACATCTATATTGGCAATGAGCCTGATAGACATATGGCGCGAGGCAAGACCTGTGGATAGCTGCTACTTCTATGCGGCAGGATTGGCAGGATCCATGTCCCTAATGGACGATATCCTGGTCCCTCAGACCCAAGGCAAGCAATACAGTCATACCGAATATCTGCCCAGGGGCATCTCTGACTATTCTTTGGTATTCACACACCTGGGGAGGTCTCATAAACCCGAAGGTTAAACCCCTGGTAGTTGAGAGACTGGGACACAAGTACCCATCTGACTTTTGTCACAGAGCTCTATTTTAAACAGAATTCTGGCTTAGCCCCCTCAGATGCTACAATATGGGAGACCTACAAAGTGGATGTAAGAGATGGCATACTCACGTACCTAATGGGGAAAAATAACGAGAAACAAAAAATGATTTCTGAACTGGAAGTGCTCTGAGCACAGTATGATTCTGAATGGGAGGGACCTCTTACACCTGATGAACTACACCAGCTAGCCCTAGTGAGAGAGAAGTATTGTAACTGGGTGAAAGATGAGGCAAGGGCCCAATACAGATTCAAACAACACTGACTGTACGCATTAGGTAACAATGCTGGGGAAATTGATTGTGTGGCTAGTGCGCAGGAGGAGATGGATCCATTATTTAGTGGAGGATAGGAAGCCACCACAGCCAAGGGCACACAACATTTCCCAGACCATAGGGATACACCTGGAAGATCTGTACAGCTTGGGACCGAGCTGCCTTATGGTGGACCTTCAAGCCTTTGCTGGTGACCTTCCCACATCGAGGCTATCCCCAGCGGGCTCACAAATCCAGATGCATGAGATTAGTGAAGTCATACGCCAGTTTCCGGGATGGGATGTCACCAGGACCCAAAGGCCTCCTACCAGAATTGTATGAGAGTGTGGCACACCTGGAGATGGGGCAGCTGAGGCAGATGTTTCACTTCACCAAGAAAGAGGGCACAGTTCATCTTGATTTGAGAACTGCCACAATTGTCCTGATCCAAAAAGAGGCTAACCACCCTGAGCAATGTGACTCATACTGACCAGTCATCCTACTTAATACACAGGTAATAAACATTCTTGCTAAAGTACTCACAAACAGATTAACCCAAGTGAATTTGGGAGAAGTGGACCAGTCGAGGGGCTCCACCCGACAAAACCGGCACAGACTTTATAGTTGCCTGGCACGGAGGCAGGAGATTGTGGAATCCGCAGTGTTGCTCTCACTGGATGCCAGGTGGGCATTGGATTCTGTTACAGGTACATCCTATGGGTAGATCTGAACAAAAAATGTTTCTCGCAAAGTCTGTTGTACACTAACCAGGTAGCCAGCACAAGGGTGAATTGGTCATTGTCTCTGTTTTTTTTTTTTTTTTTTAAGAGTTCTATATAGCGCGAACTAGACCCGAACTGAATCGGGTATCAGAGCGCTTTACATAGCACCAGTTACGTTACATGAGGACACGCATTCATTTTTTAGGCACGGGGAGATTAAGTGATTTGCCCAGAATCACAGGAGTTTTTATTTTTTTGGGGTGTCGTTACCGAGACTCGAACCCAGTTCCCCAGGTCCGAAGTCGAGCGCCCTAGCCGTTAGGCCAGCTCCTCTCCTCTGTGATTCCCATAGGCCGTGCATTGCAACAGGGATACCCACATTCTCTCCTCTGCTCTTCACACTGGTTTTAGAGCCACTGGCATGCTAGGTTAGGGTGGACGCCCAGCTCTGGGGAATTCGGTAGACCAAGGACTGGGAAGGCACTATCTTGTTGTACATGGGTGATATTCTATTGCATTTAGTTGACCCCATAGGATCAGCCCCTAGAGTTCTTCACATGCTTGACATATTTTGCACATACTCAGGAATATTTATTAACTGGCAGAAGTCAGTCATATTTCTGCAAACACAATGTCCCCTAGGGACTGAGCCTGCCCGCTATGCTGTTCCCCAGCGGGCCTCCAATATTTGGGGGTCTGGGTCATGACAGATCCTGCAGCCTTCTGGGAACACAACTTGGACCGGATACTGGAGGGGTACAGAGACAATGTAGGATATTGGAGATCCCGCCTATTATCACTGATGGGTAGAGCTACCCAATATAATACGATTGTACTGTCCAAGTTTCTCTATCTGCTCCAAAATATACTATTTGATGTCCTGGAAGGCTTCGTCCAATCGGTAGAAGTGCTCAAACTATTCTGTTATGGGATTCTCGGTCCAAATGCATTGACCAGAAGTCCTTATGATGGGAGGATTGGTCTGCTGGGTATCCGTTTGTACGATTGGCTCGTGCTTGTACATGTGGTCAATGGCTGGGGTTTTCAATCGCAGAATGAACTCTCTTTGAGGAAGGATCAGAACCAGCTAAACCCCAGAGGAATATCTTTGTCACCTATGTGACAGACACAGCCCCCCTCCACCCCGTGTACCTCCTCCATCTGACTTAGTAATAGAAATTTGGAAAACAGGGCCCAAGAAGATGAATTGTCAGAGGAAACCTACACTGGAGGCTCCCTTCTGGGCATTGGCTACACCGACAGCATTACAGGGACTGGTCTGGGGATACGTGTGACACCTGATAGGCATCTCAAAACTGGGTGATATTTGGGTCCCTAAAGGCTTGCTCCCTTTTTTCCGAATTGCAGACCCAATACAAGCTGACCACATCACAGAATTATCCTTATATACAGGCGAGACACGCAATTAGGGACCACAGGGACATCCTACACAACGTCCCTGAAGAGTCACCATTGAAAGACTGACTTCCACAACCATGTGATCTCTCTCACATATAGGTCATTCATAGCCAATTGCCAGTCCTCAGTTGACAGATTATGGGGGTGCTGGAAAGAAGTCCTGGGTGCACTGCGGATTGGAGCAAGGTATGCCAGCATCCTCCGGAGGATATTAAAGCTGGGTATAAGCTGATACAATTGAAGATCATACACCATGCTCATATTACCAGGACCTGACTTCACTGGATGGGCAGGGTAAATTCATACAGATGCCTGTGGGAATGAAGCCAACAGGGCAAAATGGTTCACACTTTGGGGGACTGTCCGCATATACAACAGGTCTGGAGGCTGGTGGAGAGCTGCATGTCTGAGGGAGTGGAGAAACCAATAAAAATAACAAAACAACTGGCCACCCTGAGGATATAGGGAACCAGATACTGTCCCGCGACACAATACTCTTCTGTAACATTGCACTGATCACAGCACAACAAGACATTGCTAGGGCTTGGGGTAGCAGAGGTAGCAGAGACACATCCTCCCTGAATCAGTGGAGGAATGGGATGGACTGCTGCATGCAAGAAGAGTGCACTGTTGATGAGGGCATGGTCAAATTATGGGGGCCCTGAGAAGAATACAGGAGTCTAGGTGGCTGACACAAAATAGGTGGTACACTGAGGTTGAACCCGCAGCCTTCAATGTACCTGATTCTTGCAACTGTATGATGTCAATATCTGATGTTCTCTCTATGATTATTGGGAAACAATAAAAAGATTTATAAAAAATAAATAATGGTATTTGGTTGTTTAGACTGCAGGTCAGAAAGTTTAGAAAGTTGTTAGCCTTCTGTATCTCTTTATGATCACTGCCAATTGAAGCTGGTAATAGCCAGGTGCAGAATGCTCACATCTGTTTGTGAATCCGATCTTGTCGCTGTCACCTGGAGATGGTCAGTACTGATGAGCATCACTCCACACTGGAGAAGTGTGGCTCACTGGTTAGAGGCGGCAGACCCGTAAGCAGAAAACGGCCCGGGACCAGGGTTCGATTCCCGACGCGGCAGGGTCGTGGATCAGGGTCAGTGGACTCGATAATTCTCGCCTCGGTGCCTACTCTAGTCAGAAACCACACTCGGCAACTCTGGGCATCAGCTTGCCTCATCTTCACAACGGCCCCCCCAGACCGCCGGGGATGCTTGGTCGCACCTTAGAGATACCCATTAGGGACCATCTCTCAGGGTGAGCCAGGACGGGTTCCCCAGCGGTCGAAGCATGGAGATACTCCTCCGGGAGTCGATTCCTAGCACTATATAAACCCACAATTAAATTAAATAAAGATTGAGGGCCCGATTTAGATGTTGACGGATCAGGTCCCGTTGTCGCTTTTTCAACGGTCTTCCGGCGTGCCGACTTGGCGGTCCACCCGTTGTATTTATGTTGGTGAGCCTGTGGAGGGAAGACTGTTGAAAGTGCCACCACCTCTGCCAGAATCTTGCTCCTGCATCAAAAGTGTCGGAGGCAGAAGCAGCTGTTGGAGGGAGTCCAGCCAAGATTCCCTCCTTCCAGATTACAATGTGCCTTTCCCTCGAGGCAACTGTGGCGGGAATACCTCCTTTTCTGCGGTGGCAGAATCAGAGGAAATGAGGTAGGAACTTACCTTTTTAACTGATTCCCACTTCCATTTCTGTCTTGGAACCCATCGTAGAGGACCCCCCCTGTGCTGCTTCGACTTCACCACAACACCAAACGGATCTGTTGTCGCCAGGATCTAAGGTAAGCTACTTTTAAAACTGTATTACCATGAATCGTGTGTTGACAATTGCTGTAGCCTCGTGCATTTTCACATTAATCTTACATGTAGTGTTCATTTTACAGCTTATCAAGGTAAAATTAACACACCTCTGTTGATGCTTAAATAAAAATATTGTTGTTGTGGTGCTTGTTGGTGGGCTTGTGGTGTATGTGAGTGTACATTCAATAGTGTGTGTATGTTGTTTGAGTGCAATGCTATATGTAAAAAAGGGCATTACACATTACCTACATATTCATTATGACACATTCACAATATATATGTGTAGTAAGATAATGATGAGTAGTACTTACCTGTCTCCACACCACTGTGGCTTCACTCCATCAGGACTCCGCTCCAAGAACACTGCCAGCGCAACAAGAACATCTAAATCGGCCCAATGTAAACCCGCGGCATGACGGCGATGGAGTACTGCTAGTCAGCAGAGAACACTGCCACTGCAGTGGTTAACTCTCTATTGCTAAAGAAATTAGACCATTCCCTTGGAACATATACTAGATCTAGCTACAATCAGGCTATGGAGCATTCGTTACTATAATCACAGAAGCATACAGTGTATTTCAAAAGGTACAAAAACATTTATTAAAATGACAAAAAACAAACCAATTCACATTTATACATTTTACATTTCTTAAAAACAAATAAAATTAATTCGTAAACTAATAAAACAATTAGATAGATTCTTGTAACCTGCACAATATAACAGACAGACTGAAGTTGCAAAACATGAAAATTGTGAAATACAGGGTGTACATTCGATACTCCAATTCGATCTCTCCCTAGTCTTGTAGACTAATACTTGTATATCAACGAGGGAGGAGGAGATATGAATTGTACTGAGTTTGGGCGTCGACGCGTTTCGGTGGTTCTGTCGTATTAATCTTCCACCTTTTTCAAGACTACAAATACGGTGTCTGTCTTGGTTCAGAGTCTTTACAGATATCCTATAATAAATGTACATACAATTACTGTTCTGTTTTTATCAATCATCGGATACAGATACATTTTATATAAGCTACGTCCTTAAAAAATGGTCCTAGGTATCAACATTCTCAGTTTTACAAAGGTTCTACAAAATCACACAGTGCATGCAAAGTTATGTAAGTCAAATTATTATAATCCTGTGTCTACTTATGCGGATACACTATCCTTACTTAAATGCAGAACTCACTAGATGGGGGTTTGCCAAAACTCGATTTCTACAGTTGTTACCAAGAATGGGTACAAAATAAATTCTCTGGTATCAATGTTAAAGACCGTTATTAATGGTACCTCAACCTGTTTCCCTAAGGATACTATAATTCTAAGGCAAGTGACGAGGTGAGGGGGGATGCTTAAAAGTCATGTAATTAAAAGGATTCACGAGTGGAGACATTTCACTGTGGTTCACATTAGCACGATGGTTAACCTGAGATAGGAGTTGAATAGTAGCGACCTGGACCAGGATCTATCCTATGTACTGGGTGATAAGGCAAGGACCCTGAGCTTAATGGATGTATAAGCCCGTTTCAATAAGAACAATCTTAAAATATACCTGTATTTGCCAACAACGTGGTGTAATTAATATAAACCACGACGATGAACAGATGAAGTACTTCTCAAAACTGTCCGTGTTGTTCCATCTATTAAAAGAAGCACATGCGAACCCTACGTTAAACTGATTTGTTTTTGTCTGATTACATACTAGTCTGTGTTGGGTTCGACTGAGCACGTACCTTTAGAGTTAGTTGGTATCGTTAATTATGCAGAAAAGTGTTTTAACTTAGGTTAAAAAGCATGAAGTTGCTGGTCCTTATTGCCGCCGTCAAAAATGGGAATTCTGGATATGAATTTCCAATCGTCTGGGCGGAAGCCTCGAGAGGAGAAGAATTCTCTCCTAATGTATTTAAACAAAAATGGATTAAATTAGCAAAAATTTTTTTTTAGAGCATAGCAGAAGTCTCCTCCTTGGGAGACATCCGTTTGTAAACTCTACCTAGTACCGCAAAATCTGGGCTGGAATCGGGCTTACCTTTACACGCGGATCAATCACGCTGCTTCGGGGTTTCAGGTATGAATGTGGACGAACGCGCAGCGAAGCGAGTTTAAATCTAGAGCCATATGCTCTGATTGGTTTGTAGTGGGTAGGTTTGATAGCCAATCAGACCCGTTTTTTTGAAGGAAGGGTGCTTTACATAACAAGGCTTGTATTCTATGAAATCCCATTGGTCCTTATGGATCACTAATGGGGATGAACTCTTGGTGTGGGCTATAAGCTTCCACTATGGTCCTCATTCCACGATATCTATGTAAACCTCCTCCAACAGGAAATTAAACCGGAGGTTGGAATCGTCCGTGATTTGTTTTAGTAACACCCCGTGTGACCGCCTATGAGCGGAAGTTCTTCTATTTAGTTCGTTTTATTGGTTAGCTGAGCCAGTATTTAATTCCGGTAACCTGCAAATGCACTAATTAAATGAGCTATCATATCACCCTAAGTTCTAAATGATAAGTTGTGGCGTATTGCATAATGAAAGTTCGCTGTATCTATAAAAGGGGCGATTAAAAACAGGAAAAGAAAGCCTGGTGTGGAATGGAATGTATTAATAAACCAGGTAGCAGAATGTAGAAAAAGTCATGTGTGTACTTTGCTACTCTGGAAAAGAAAAGAAAAGAAGAACCATGTAGCCAAAATCAATCCGCATATCGTGAAATCTGTGATGAGCTTTGGATTGGACAGACTAACAGATCATTCATAGGCATTTCGCCCAATCCTCTCTAGTATTCAGACCCTTGTCTATGGTGTTGAGGTGACAAAAGTACCATTGTTCGCGTGTTTTTCTGCGTTTATCTAAGTCTCCCCCTCTTCTGTTGTTCCTGATCTTTTCCAAAATAAACCACCTGATGTCATTACAAGAGTGGTTCATTTTCCTGTAATGTTCAGTTAGGGGTGCATTAACTTTAAAAGTGCGTATTGCAGACTTATGTTCAAGCAATCTAGTGCGTAGTTCTCTTCCAGTTTCCCCCACGTACCCAAGGTCACATGGGCACATGAGGAGGTATACTACGTTTTGGCTGCGGCAGTTGTTGAAGGTGGTTGGCTGGAGATTCTTCCCATTGAACACTAAGCTGTTACCTGTGATGCAGTGAGGGCAAATGGAACAGGTTCCACATTTGAAGTTACCTGATGCTACTTGTCCTGTCAGAGTCAGTTGTTTTTCTTTTGCAGCTGGGTAAGTGTGCACCAGACTATTTCTAATTGTCTTGTTGCGTCGGAAGGAAAACAGAGGTTTAGCTAGCTGATTTTCGCTATTCTGATTTAAGATTTTCCAGTTTCTGTTTACGATATTTTTGATCTGATTACTCAGATGTGAGTATTGCGTAACAAAAATGATCCTATCTGGTGCAGCATTGTTTTTATTTGACTTTCTTTGGGGGTCTAATAGACTCTCCCGGTTATAGAAGCGGGCACGTTTGAGGGCATTTTTGATCAGTTTTTTGGGATAACCTCTGTTTTCTAATTTCAGTTTGGTGTTTTCCGCATGTTTATAGAAATCATCTATACTAGTACAATTCCTGCGGAGTCTCAGGAATTCCCCGAATGGTACATTATCTTTTTGGGATTTTGGATGGTTACTTGAGTATAGAAGGAGGGTGTTTTTGTCTGTAGGTTTAGTGTAAAGTTCTACTTTGAGGTTACCCTCTTCTTCCTTGATAATAATATCAAGGAAGTTTACTTGTTGGTTGCTATGTTGTCCTGTAAATTTAAGGTTGGGGTCACCCATATTTAGCCACTCTAAAAAGTTTGAGAGATCCCCGCTGGCACCGTTCCAGATGAAAATGATATCATCTATGTAACGGTGCCAGCAGGTGATATTCTCAAAGTACGGGGCTACCTCATTGTAGATGTGTTTATCTTCGAACTTACTCACGTATAAGCATGCCAGACTCGGGGCACAGGTAGCCCCCATGCTGGTCCCCTTGATTTGGAGGTACAGATCGTTTTTAAAGAGAAAGAAGTTCTTTTTAAGGATAAGGTAGATGCATGACATAATGAACTGATCATTCCCTCCCTTGAGATCTTCATTTTCCAAAATGGAAGCTATTACTTCAATAGTGTCGTTTTGAGGTATATTAGTGTAGAGGGCTTCTATATCTAAGACGACTAGAAGTTGGGTCGCCTTATTAAACCCTCTACCTTCAAATGTTGTTATGGCATGGGTGGTGTCTTTAAGGTAAGATCTCTGCTTTTTAACAATGGGCTGAAGGAAGAAATCCACGTACCGGCTAAGTGGCTCTAACAAGGAACCAATACTGCTAATAATGGGTCTCATAGGTGGATTTTCTAAATGTTTATGGATCTTGGGGAGACCATATATTGCCGGAATAACTGGGTGGTTGTTCAAAAGGAATTTGTATTCATTATCACTAATGTAGCCTTTTTCTCTCCCTTTATTTAAAAGTTCAGCTACTTCCAATTTTAATGTATTCAGGTCTGTGAGTTTGGCCTTTTTATAACAAGGGGTTCCTCTCTCCTTTTTTATATAACTCTCTATTGCCGCAACATCTAAATGCGGTGGGCGGACTGCCGTCAGCATGACGGAGTACTTGAAACCGCCGCCTTGGTGTGATGGCAATAGTCCTGCCAAGATTTAAATCAGGTATACAACGTGGGGAATGACTCAGTTAAGGAGAACAGAGGCTGGAATCTGTAACACAATATTTTATAAACAATAGTACCTCTGACACCATAAATTGTAGTCCTGTTTGTTGCCACAATAGTCCCTTTAATTGACTTTGGGCAGAAAACTTTTACTTTTTCGATATTTTCACTATTTTATACATTATGAATCTCTTCCATTTCAAAGAATATCTTCTTCTCTCCTTGGTTCATGTCTTATACACAACATATATATGTACATCACATTAACTGAAACACAACATATTTATACACACACTAGACATTCAATTTTTAACTATATATACATACATACAACTCATTGCTTGATGCACACGAGAATGATTAGATTTGTTGTCATTTCATCATGGTTAAACATACAGGTTCGTAAATGGATTTCCTCTTGTTTGTCCTACTTTTAGTTGCAAAAATGCCACACTAGGACCTTATCTTTCTTTGTCCTCAGTGTCACCTATACTGTAGAGTCCTATATAGGGTTGGAGTTTGTTTGGATTACTTCCAAAAGTGAAAAATTAAGTCCATTCCACTATGAGTTCCAATGCAGGAAAAGTCTTTTTTTGTTTGTACTCCAAACCACTATTAAATGCCTTTAACCCCTTCGACGCTCATGACGAGCTGGGCTCGTCATGAGGTAGCCTCCTGCTACGCTGATGACGAGCCCAGCTCGTCATGGAACATGCGATACCGCAAATCCCAGCGTACGGGCGGAATTCCGCCCGCACGCATGCGCTTAATAGTGGTTAGGAGTAAAAGTTTTCTGCCTGCCCAAAGTCAATTAAAGGGACTATTGTGGCAACAAACATGACTACAATTTATGGTGTCAGAGGTACTATTGTTTATAAAAAGATTTAAATCAGGCCCTGAGTATGGAACACAGTTAGAGAAGGATGCATGAAAGAAGAACCCACCCAGAATTGATTATGAAAGTGCAGGCAGTGAATACAGATCGCTTGCCTGCTGTACCTTTATAAGATGTGACCTGAAAATTCACTTCTTATTCAACTTCCAAGTTATTCTTGACCAAGGGGGTGCGAAGAACCACAGCACTTGGACCAAAACGTCCTGCCTAATTTCACCCACACACCATTGCATAAGAGTGATGTATCAGAAAAAATTTAAAGTCCCTGTCATAGACGTGGCAGGCTAGGATCGCTGGAATCAAACTTTTTTGAGGGGGTCTTGGTAGGATGGTGGAAATATTCCACTTCCTTAGTGAATTTAATAACAAGAGCAGGTAACTAAAGTAAAACAACTTAGTAGATACAAGGAAAAGTTCAAATGGATCAATTTATTATCTTCCTCCCTCTAGGGTTACAATCTAAAACATAATAAAAAACAATAAAAAACCACCAACAGTGGTAATACAATGAATATAGGTACAGTCAAAGTAAAATCAGTCGACGCGGCGTTTCGGTGCTATTTCGATCTTGACACCTTCTTCAGGACATTTAAAAACATTTGACTCCGTATCTACGAATTAAATAACAATATTTTAGTATTTATTTTTATACTCAGTTAATACTTTTTACACACATCTTGCTCTTTTTTTATGTTGCTTAACCATTATCAAACATCCTAGACCCCTCGAGTTAAATTATTTATACAATGATACGACATTTAGCAACGCTCATTGTGGAAACATCTTCATGAGAAAAATCATTATGAAAAAAATCATGGTCAAGGAATCCTCATTTCATCAAACCCCAGTTATATTATTCGTAAATAATTCAGTTTATTCTACCCATCATTTTTTTAGGGTTCACCCTCATGTTTCTATGTAATAGCACTGAATGTACCTGAGTTGTGCGTAGGAGAGCGTTTCAATTGCTTTCCAAATTGCTGTAAACTTCTTTGATAATTACAGTTTTTCTGAGCTATATAAACAAAAACAGTGGAACATTCTTATTTCAGTCTTTTAATTATTGTTGTCTCACTAATTGTGCTTCTCATAGATTGGCTCATTGTTTACCTTGTAGCTCAAATCTAGGATCTTCTAAGTGCACGGAGGGGCCACCGTATAATAAAGGGAGTAGCTTCTTTGAATATTTTAACCTATAAGTATAAAGATCACATATATACGCAATAATTGTTAATCTGTACTGGTTGTAGAGAAATTACCGTTTATTTTAAAAAATTGTTGTTCTCTTCGAATAGTACTCACCCAGTGTTTCTCGGGTGGGTATCTAGATGTGATACATTGATGATAGTAGGTCATCCGTTTTTCACGATTTAGAAAGTTGGATATCTATGGGTATAAATAAGGGGGGAACTAGGATCAACCACTATACTAGTTCAAAATTATTACACTCAAAATATGCTAGAATGCTGCCCTTTTCGAACGCTGCCTACAATCATATCTGTTGGGGCATGATAGATTATATTTCTGTCGGCTTCCAGTATTTTTAGCTAAGAAGCTAGTTCACGTTTATATATGTGTCTATTTAGCTAGATGAAGTGCCGAAAAACCGTAGTTTTCCCGAGTGTTAGTGGAGAGGGAATTATTATTAATTTTCTCTAGGGGACCAAATACCCTTCCCGTCTATTGTCGCCTTCACTCCAAAATCCTCGCTTACCGTTTGGTCGAGGTTCGGCCTCCCTGCTCCTCCGTGCTGTCGGCTTCCGTGATATTTAGAAGTATACGCTCGCTTTGTTGGAACGGCGTTTTTATGCTGCCGCTTCCAATGGTGACCCGGAAGTTCACGGTCACAATGACTAAGTTGTTTATTTTGAAAATTAAAAAAAGGAACATTTTAATGATTCATCCTGATGTGATGTACACATGATGTCTTCCATATATTTAGTACTGGAAGGGTATTCTTTCTTACAAAATCCTTTCCTTTGAGTAATTACAAACATAAACATTGAATATGTGTAGTACAATCCATTAAAATGTATAATCCTTTAAAAAACAGGATAAACATATACATATAACATTTTTATGGCGTGTTTTGAGAATGGGTTTTTGACACAGAAACATGGTTTACATTGTTTGTGGATTGTGATTTGCTTCTTCAGTCCTATCTGAAAGTGTAGCAACACACACACACACACCACTCATGAGACACCCCCTTCATTATAAGAAATGCCAAGTAGAACAAACCAACTTTGGATTAAATGTAGTTCTATTTCCACCACAAAACAACTTTTGCTGTGGAAAATAAATCCTCCAAGAGCATTTTTGATCAGTTTGAGTAACTGGTATGTACCTTTTCAGTGGCTCAAACTGTACGGGAAACATCCTTTACAACGGAACTTTTTCAACGCAAACCATTATAACGCATTGCGCTGGGGGCGCTCTAGGATAGGGAATAGATTTAATTTACTATCCAACACCTTCCCTACTATCCACGGGGACTGGAGTTGGAATAGTAAATGAAACTATTCACTATCCAGCACCCCGAAGCGCTATGCGTTGTAATGGTATGCGTTGTAAAAACTGCGATGTAAAAGCATGCGTGGTAAAAGCATGTGTTGTAATATCATACATCCAAACTGTACATACGTCTTGCACTTATAGTTTGTCTGAATGACACTACTTAAGTTTCCGCCATTCTCCATATCTCACCATTACAGTGTGATTGTATTTCCACACACATTGATACATTTTTAATAATGTAGCTATATAATTATCAAATACTCTACTGGCTAATCAAGTTATTCCAAATTCATTCAATCTATTTAAAAGTGCATGGTCTCCTTTAGTCTTTCTCCATACCTCAAACAATACTTATCCTGGTAGATACATAGTGCCCGATTTGAAAACTGTCAGGATCTGTAACCCGGACCATGGTGCCTGCCTAGTATTGAAGGACTACCGGTCCCAGAAGTCCCGGCGACATGGAGGCGGGAGCTACTTATGCGGACTGAACCAGGAAGTCGGGTTGTATCGGATTCTGTTTTCGGAGGTGAACTAACGGTGCTGCCCGTTAGTCACTTGCTTTCCGTGCTGCTTAGCTGGGCTATTTCGCAAAGACACGGAATCCTGTTAGGATGACCCGGCTGGGTCGGATCCTTTACCATATCTGCGGTGAAGCGAGGGGGCGGTCTCCCTTCTAAAATGGTGTGGTGTGGTGCTTCGCCGAGACTGTCAGCGTGAAGACACAACCACCACTGGATTCGTGTTTTCCGGACGGAGGAGGTGTGTTGACTGACACACGCTGTGGCGCTGTGGGGCTTCGCTGCATTGAGCGCGAAGACACGGATGCTGAACACCGTTTTCCTTTTCCAGACTTGGGGAGGCAAGGCTGAAGGAAGCCTTTTGTGTACAGTGCTTCGAGGGACAGAAGAGGAGCCGTTTACCGCCAACAGGGGAGCCCAGTGACACTGTAGACTCCATCGGTGTTTGGCGGTAGGAAGGGTGGCTCCCATTCCTTTTGAGCCTCCTTGTTTTTTTTGTTTCTTCTTCTTTCTTTGTTTACTCGTTTGTTTCGGGCTCTGGTGCACAAAAACTCTGGATTCCAGCTCTTGCTTCTGTGACTGAACAGAAGGAGGGGTATTGGTGAAACCTGGCTGATCTTGCTCCTAGAACTGGTGAAGGGTGAGGCCTGACTTGCTTATTAGTGTCATCGGGGTGTGAGGCTCTGGTACCTCTCAGGGGCTTCATGCACGGGAAGAGCGTCAGGTGACCGCGTTGGTTGTTCCGCACCAGTACTCTTAGCAAGGTATGGTTATCGCCCCATAGAGAAGTCTATACAGAGAGGTGTCCTAGAGTGGTTATAACAGGTTCTTCCTTTGTCTTTCAGGTTGGTACCTTTTCCGGCCGCACCATCCCGGCCTTATACATTTTCCCTCGCCAGACCACCTCTAAGCTTTGGGTACAGGTTAGAGCCGAGCTTGGGGAGGTCTGGAGGTGGACTCTTTGAGCATCACCCGGATCCCGAAGAGCGGGGCGACCCCCGACAGAATCCGATACCCACGAATTACTGCTCTTCTTGGTCTGGGTGATCCGCAAACATGGCAACCTTGGATGACGTTCTGCAAGCTCTTGTGCTGGTACAGCAGGAGCTGGCAGATTCCAAGGCTGAGACCGCAGCTTTGAGGGAAAGGGTGGATAGGCAGGCTCGCAACCCTTTTGATGCCTCATCATCCAACCCTCAGATACACGTCACCGTTCCCCCGCCAGTCCCATTAGCCACACCAGAGAGATATTCAGGGGACCCCCATAAAATTCAGACTTTTCTTACGCAAATAGCGTTGCACTTTTCTTGTCGACCTGCGTCTTTCCCTACTAACGTTTCTAGGGTCGCGTTTGCAATATCATATCTCACTGGGGATGCGGCTGATTGGGCGGTTCCGTTGGTACGGAACGATGACCCGCTGCTTTCTAACTGGGATGATTTCAGGAAGTAGTTTGAGAGGGTGTTCGACTGGAGGGAAAACACTTTTAGTGCGGATAAAGAACTCTTAGAGCTCAAACAGGGCAAAAGGGATCTAGTTTCCTATATGACAGCGTTCAACCGCTTGATTGCGGAGACCGCCTGGCCGGAGGAAAAAAGAATGTCCTTATACTACCAGGGTTTGTGCGAGGAAATGAAGGATGTATTGGAACAAATCGATCCTCAACCCACCTCCTGCATCGATCTCATTAACCTCACACTAAGGCTAGACCATCGTATGTCTGAAAGGCATGGGGGAGGACGAAGGGGGGAGAAGCCTTCTCCGGTAAGAGAACTGGATTCTCGATCGCAGGACGCTCCTAAGGATGGAGGGCCGGAACCGATAAACATAGGGGCCGTTAGGCCACCCTTATCTAGGGCTGAAAGAGAGAGCCGCAGAGCCCAGGGTCTATGTCTCTACTGCGGCAAAAAGGGACACTACGTCCGTGATTGTCCGGGTAAACCCAAGAGACGGAACACCTATTTGTCAGGGAAGAAAGTGGCGGTGAGTGTGGTGGGAGACTCCTATAAGAGTCCTCCGTTCACTACAGGAGACAGGGAGGAAACACGGGGTGCAAGATGGCAGATACCCTCGTTGGCTATAACGGAACAAAAGAACTCGGAATCGCACATAATATTGGACATGATGTTGAAAGTCCATCAAACTACATATCCCGTCCAGTCCATGATCGATTCAGGTGCCACGGGGAATTTCATTGACCAAGGGTTGGTACAACGGCTAGGCCTGACGCGAGTGAGCAGCAAGAAACCTGAACCGGTGTTGGCCGTGGACGGCACCCCTTTGAAGTCGGGCCTGATTATTGAACACACGGAAGCATTAGAACTGACTCTTCCTGGGGATCTACACGATCATGTGGAAAGTATTGTCCTCAATATCATCGAGGCTCCTCATTATGAACTCATATTGGGCATGCCATGGTTGTGGCGACACAGCCCTACCATGGACTGGCGACAAAAAACTATACAATTCCGGTCTGGGGAGTGTGTGTCACAGTGCCTGAAGGACCACCCATCTATAGCTTTGGCTCTCGCTCTGGTCCACCAGGTGGCCACGGCGGCAGAAAAGGAGGTTGTGCTCCCAGCGGAGTACGGGGAATTCCAGGACGTCTTCAGCGAGGATAAGGCCGAAAGGTTACCACCCCATCGCGAGTATGACTGCCGGATTGACCTGGTGAATGGTGCAGTCATGCCTTCCTGTAGGGTCTATGCCCTTTCCGAACCCGAGAACAAACATTTACGCGATTATTTGGATCACTACTGTGCCTTAGGGTTTATTCGACCATCACGCTCTCCGGCTGCATCGCCACTCTTCTTTACTGCTAAAGCCAACGGGGATTTGCGGGCCTGCATTGATTATAGCGCTTTGAACAAGAATACGGTGAGGAACCGGTACCCGCTTCCGCTCATCCCCGTGTTGTTGGACCAGGTGAGAGAAGCTACCATTTACACCCACCTCGACCTTTGAGGGGCCTACCACCTGGTCCGTATACGGCAGGGAGATGAGTGGAAAACAGCGTTCAAGACGCGATATGGCCTGTACGAATATCTGGTCATGCCGTTCGGGCTGTGTAATGCCCCGGCGGCATTCCAGTATTTCCTGAATGATGTGTTGAAAGAATACCTGGACCGCATAGCGGTAGTGTATATTGATGATATTCTCATCTATTCTGCGTCCCCTGCACAACACTCCGAGCACATGTGTATGATCTTACAACGCTTGCAAGAAAACCATCTTTATTGCAAGTTAAGGAAGTGCGAGTTTAGTGTAAGGCAGGTGGAATTCTTGGGGGTGATCTTGACTCCCCAGGGGTTCAGTATGGCGGAAAGGAAAGTGTCAGCCATGCAAGAATGGCATATACCCAAGAACGTGCGAGAGGTAAAACGGTTCCTTGGCTTTGCCAATTATTATAGGCGTTTCATTGCACATTTTTCAAAACTGGCAGCCCCGATTACCCGGCTGTTGCGGAAAGGTGTGCCTTATGTATGGACTCCGGAGTCTACGAAAGCATTCGAACAGCTCAAGGGAGCTTTCTGTTCCGCACCTATCCTACACCATCCCCAGGTTGATGTTCCGTTCATCGTTGAGGGGAACGTATCGGACTTGGCCATAGGCGCAGTCCTATCACAAAGGGACAGGGAGACAGGACAGCTGCATCCGGTTGCGTTTCTGTCCAAAAAGCTGAATCCGGCCGAGACCAACTATACCGTGGCAGAGAAAGAACTGTTAGCGATTAAACGCGCCTTCCAGGAATGGAGGCAGTAATTGTGGGGGGCTCAACATCCTGTCACGGTATACATGGATCATTGCAATCTGCAATTTATGAAAAACGCTCGACATCTATCACAGAGGCAGATGCGATGGACCTTGTTTTTTGCGGAATACAATTTTGTAGTAACCTTCCGTCCTGGCACCGACAACCGTAAAGCTGATTCCTTATCGAGACAAAGCGAAGAAGATACCACTAGCCTGGTAGCCCCGGAGGCCATCGTGCCACCAGAGAAGGTTTTGTGTGTGGTCACAGCGGAAGCATTCCTGGATCTGGTAAAGAACCATCTCACTATAGCCCAATGGCAAGAATGGGTTAAGAAGGATAGGCAACGCTCCTTGCATCATGGTATACCTTTACATCGTAACCGACTGTATTTGCCCCAACATGAAGTGCGCCAGAAGGCGTTCAACTGGTGTCACAATGCGGTGTTGGCGGGACATCCCGGATGCAAGAAAACACTGTCATCCTTGCAACGATCCTTCTGGTGGGAGAACATGGCTAGCGATGTAAAACTCTGGGTGTCACAATGCGACACATGTGCTCGGGCCAAGGGAGATACAGTGAAGCGAAGGGGTTTCTGATGCCGTTGCCCACTCCTTCCAGCCCGTGGCAGACCATCAGTCTCGATTTTGTGGTGGGTTTACCTATGGACCAAGGGTGTAACGCAATACTGGTGGTGGTGGACAGCTTAACCAAAGCCGGACATTTCCTCCCATGTAGGAACTTGCCTACGGCCGCTCAGACAGCCCAGATGATACTGCAACAGGTGGTCCGGTTGCATGGCCTCCCTAAAGTCATTGTATCGGACAGGGGACCACAATTTGTTGCTAGGTTTTGGAGAACATGGTGTAGGGCGTTACAGGTGGAGGTGGCCTTATCCACCAGCTTCCACCCGCAGACGGACGGCCAAACCGAGAGGTTGAATCAGACTCTCAAGAAATACCTAAGATGTTATGCAAAGGTGGCCTCGGAATCATGGGTTTCGTTGTTGTGGCTGGCAGAACTCACATATAACAACTCCTGGCACTGTTCCATCAAGGAAACCCCTTTTAGGGCGAACACTGGATACCATGCCAATACGTTGCCTGTGACGGTGCCAAGTGAGGTACAGAATCATCCCTGGGTACATGCTCAAGTGACGGACCTCTTGAGGATTCACAAGCGCATACAGGCAGAGCTGGTCCGGTCAAAGCTCACATACAAAAGGTGGGCTGACCTCCATCGTCAAGCCGCACCTCAGTATCGTGCAGGGGACCGGGTGTGGTTATCCACCAAGAACATCAGATTTCGCTATCGCAGCGTGTTCCATCCTCGCTTCATCGGTCCCTACGTGGTGGTCCGTCAGGTGAATCCGGTGGCGTATCGGCTGAAGCTACCTGCATCCCTGCGGATTCATCCGGTTTTCCATTGCAGTCTGCTGAAGCCGGCCGTCAGTCGCAGGCGCGTGGCGGTTCCTCCCGTAGTGAGAGACGGTCAGCTGGAATACGAGGTGCACAGGATCCTGGATTCCCGGTACCGTCGGGGCCAGCTTTGGTACCTCATGTCATGGAAGGGCTATACCTCGGAGGAGGACTCCTGGGAGCCTTGCTCGGGGGTGCATGCCCCGAGGGCGGTGCGTCTGTTCCATACTGGCTTTCCAGGGAACCCTGGGTCTAGGAGGCGCTTGGGAGGAGGGCGTACTGTCAGGATCTGAAACCCGGACCATGGCGCCTGCCTAGTATTGAAGGACTACCGGTCCCAGAAGTCCCGGCGACATGGAGGCGGGAGCTACTTATGCGGACTGAACCCGTCGGGTTGTATCGGATTCTGTTTTACCATATCTGCGGTGAAGCGAGGGGGCGGTCTCACATCTAGAGTGGTGTGGTGTGGTGCTTCGCCGAGACTGTCAGCGCGAAGACACTACCACCACTGGATTTGTGTTTTCCGGACGGAGGAGGTGTGTTGACTGACACACGCTGTGGCGCTGTGGGGCTTCGCTGCATTGAGCGCGAAGACACGGACGCTGAACACCGTTTTCCTTTTCCAGACTTGGGGAGGCAAGGCTGAAGGTAGCCTTTTGCGTACAGCGCTTCAAGGGACAGAAGAGGAGCCGTTTACCGCCAACAGGGGAGCCCAGTGACACTGTAGACTCCATCGGTGTTTGGCAGTAGGAAGGGTGGCTCCCATTCCTTTTGAGCCTCCTTGTTTTTTTGTTTCTTCTTCTTTCTTTGTTCACTCGTTTGTATCGGGCTCTGGTGCACAAAAACTCTTGGTGGACTCTTTGAGCATCACCCGGATCCCGAAGAGCTGGGCGACCCCCGACAAAAAATGCATTTTGTAATATGTAAAGTTGTAGTACAGTAGTACTACTTACTACATACTACAATTCACAAACTTATGAGTGTAAATCTCTAATTATCCTGTCTTTTCTATGGGGTGCTCCTCACACACATATATGTTTATTTTTTAGTAATAAATGTAGGAGGGACCAGGGGAAGAGTCTGAAAAAAGGGAATACCTACTAAAAGGAAGGGGTTTATGGAAGAGTAATTAAGGGTTTAGAGAGGGACATGTGTCCATCCACAACAGCTGAACTCCAATTTGTTTTTAATTTGGCCAAAAAGGAGCACCTTTCGTTTACCGCTCTAGTTTTCTCTTAGTACCAAGCACCCTGACTATGGCGCCCTATTTGGGTGTGTGTGTCTGCGCTGGGGGCATGCCAAGGGCAAGACAATCTGCACTTGTCCATGCCCAGGCCATGCTCAGGCCCTGGAGTCTTAGCTCACCTGACCTCCGATGCAGTGCTATAATCACCTATTCTGCTGATATTTTCTATTACCTGACACTGTCTAGTTGTCCCTGATTTCTACATAAGTAACTTGAAGGCTTCTCTTCATGTATTTCATGCCACTTCTTTTCAGTGAGCTGTCGCTCAGCTATGATATCCAGCTCCATCTGCCCCACATACCACAATGTAATCTCGACTGTCTGCTACTCAACACCTACTCCCTACCCAAACAACAGCAGGAGGTTTTCGATCTTTTAGAAACTGCGAATATTATATTACTCCCTCACGGAAACTTGATTACAAGATCCTTAGTATCCTGAAATCCATAGCTCTATCCCTACTAGCCACTCCATACTTAAGTGCAACCTTTACGAAAAATTTGTGGGCGGATTAGCCATTTTTTGTCACAGATTTACCTCCACCTACTCAACATTCCCGAGTCACCATTGGACTAAAGTGAATTCTTTGGCAGCTCTTGAAAACCATGCTATCTCTCAGCTAGACGACCTGACCACACTGGCCACTTTTTACAATGCGTAGCTCTTCGACACGCACAACCCTATCTGTCCTATTCATAAGTTTCATACTTGCCGCATCAAGCTCACTGCTCATTGGTACACATAGGAACTGTGTAATACTCAATGAATCTGCAAAAAATGTAAAAGCTCTTGGCATTTACCATATTCACTTACAATACTACTCAAACAAATTGGCACAAGTAAATGTCAGCAGCTTGCAGATGGTTCAGTGACCGAATATCGGAAACACAAACATCAAGGACAAGAATATTGAGAAGTTAAGTGCAAATAGGTACTTAAAAATGTACTATTCATAACTCCAGATCTATGTGCCTTGAAGATATATATGTTGTAAAGGTACATATATGTGGAGTTATATATGTTAAAACTTTCCTTATCCATAGAAAATTACCTTCATGATATTCTTGTCCTCGATATTTTTGACACGATATTCTGTCCCACGATAATTGCGTTTCCGATATTTTGTCCGATTACACTTCATCCGGCACGAGCTAGAGAGTAAGGCCCACACCGGAGAATAAAGCCCGGGTGTGGAGAGTACAGCCTGGTTGTGGAGATTCCGGCCTGACTGTAGACGTAAAGATATAACTAGTAAATGATCTCTGTGAATACCAAAAGTCATAAAGTTAGACTTTTTTCTCAGATTACCTTTGGGAATCGGGCCCATGGTGCATAAAATGTAGCATTTGAGCAATATTCGTTCAAATGGATTAATTTGCATCAGTCAAAGTAAAGGCAGCCCTTCTGTTTCCAGGATAAGGTTTAAAGCAAAACACAGTAAAATGGCAAAACCTTTTAATACAAAATGGGTGAATAACACAGTCGAACTCAGTATAAATTGGTAAGTCCAATAAATGTCTGAAATATTTTCTGCCTGTGAGGCGTTTTTGAATCCTGATGGTATGCTCCCCTTGTGAGAAACTGTTTGATGCTGCCTGCCAGAGTTCAGAGACTGGTGTATATTTTTGGAACTCTATTGAAGAAGGTCTTTTAGGTCTGAAAACAAAGCTGGTACATCACTGCTTCAAGAGCAAGTCGTTCATTCTTCCCGTCCCCTTTCAGAGGCAAACGTCCACTCTGCTTGCACATGAAAACAGCGTGTTTGCTTCTTCTGCACCAGGTTTACTTTTGAAGACACAATATATGTCTTGTCTAGAGAAGAACTACTAGGCAATCTCATTTCCAATACCCTCGTACAATGACAAGTCTCTTATGTTGCAGGGACACTTGGAAGAAAAAACATATTTCCTAGTAATATTACATTCAAAACCCCCCAAAGGGTGCTGAGCTGGTTCTTTGAATTGTGTGTTGTTTATATTCGCGTTCAAAGCTAGATGCTTTAAATGCCTTCCTTGATATTTTTTCTGTTCCTGGGAATTAACCTTTTTATGAAATATTCCGCCATACTTTTTTTTTTTAATTGGCCCGATCTTCTATCATTTAAACCAAGCAGTGTTTAGGTTTTTACTTCAGTTAAGTTCTGGATGATCATTATGATTAATTTTACTTAAAAATAAATTAGCAGCTCGCCAGCAGACAGCCATTCAAAGGTGCTATATTATGGGAAGCTGTTCTTGTCAAAAATTACAGATTCCCATATAAGACACCTCCTGAAATGCATGGATGGCTTCCCATACTACATGGCTACATACTTCCTAATATGTGTAGAGTACAACTTCATGGTAAAAGGACGTTGGCTCTTCTGGGTAATCAGTAACATGGAAAATCCTGGATGGACAATGTTTTCTTCATTCCTAAGTATTGAAACGTTTCATAGACATGTGTCTGTCTTTTTGCTGGTTTTCAAGACTTTTGGCTGATGAAACTCAGTAAGCACGAATGTTCTAAAGTTAGCTATAATTAGACCGAAGCCCGATATATACAGCATGTGTTTTATTGGGAATTCTCATCTTCTAATATTTGTTTAATTCTATATACGAAATTGGGACCAATCAATCAGGGAATTATGAAGCATGCCACTCACCCGTGAGGGTCTCAGGGACCATCACAAATCAAACTAAATGATGCGAAATTCAGTGCCTGTCGAGACCTAACTTGGTAAGACCTGTATAGATTATTCGTCTTTGATCGCAGGTTTGTAACCAATGGTAATTGATAATAGAGTAAAATAATCCTTCCAATCTCATGATGGGTAATGTATTTAGCATACACCTTCCTTATAAACATTATTTAAGTTGCAAAATTTGTCAGCCTCACTAAACTTTGGGTTTTGCCACCCAAAAATCCCTCTTTGCAGGAGATTTCTCCTGCATATACCATGTTTCTTTTTTCCCCAAAAAACCTTTCTACACATTTTACAGCTGCTTTTCTTCTAACCAAGCCTACAGCTATGAAATTGGCAAAGCTGACAAAGTTCTATTACAATTTACATGAATTTGACGAAAGCCAAATTTTCTAACTTTTTATATTTTTACTAGCATGCACTAATTAGCCAGTTTCAATCTCCTATAAAGGAGCCAGGTATTGTGCCCACAAATTGTATCACTTCAGTGTTGACTCCCCTCTACAAGTGAATTTCTACAATACATGTTAGTCCTATGAGCATTTGAATGTGAGAATAACTTCACAGTAGGGGTGGGCGGAACTCGTGGAGTTTCACTTCGTGGAGACCCACGGAGTTACCAAAAAACTCTGCCAGATTCCACAGAGTTTCGAAAGTGGCAGAGTTGTGGTATCATTTTTAGCACCAGGAGCTTGTCGCATGCTGTAAATTCAGCATGAACGGCACCACATGGCGCACCAGAGGGTGCTGCTTCTTTCTGCCGCTCGAGTAGATTTTCTACTCGAGCTGCAGCTTTCACACCGCAAGCAGTAGCTTTCTCAACGCAAGTGGTAGCGACTAGTTGCGACCACCCACGTTGTGAAATATCGCCAGGAGGCCACTGGCGTAACGAAAAGTGAGGGGGCCTCCCTGCACGGTACTTAGGGGGCCCCCCTCCGGGCTCAATCAGGAGCTCTCCTGGCCAGAGTTCAGTGCCGAGGGGTCCCTTGGAGCTAGGGGTCCCCCTTCACCGTGTGGGCTGCGGGGGCCTGTGTTACGCCCCTGCAGGAGGCGGTCTAGCACTTGGCTTTCTCGCTTGCCAACTTGCCATTGACGAGCCACACACGAGAAAAAACTCCACCACGCAGCAGTTGGCAGACTTTTTCTGAAAGGTCATGCTGAAGCTCAGCAAACTCCGCCGGAGGAACGGAGTTTACAGCTCACCCCTACTTCTTGCCGAGCTACCTTGAGTAAACTATTTTAGCCCAGGATAATTTTGCCCAAATCCTATATCCAGTCTTTTTGATATCTTCTTCATGGAACATGATTTTAAGAGGAGTAGATGTTTCAACACCCTCAAAAACAGTTCACAAGTGGCACATGCCAACCTGATCCAGTGATGCCAAAATGCTCTCTAGGGTAGAGGGGTGGGAGTTAGCATGAAAAACAACTAAATCTAGACACATTTTCTTCAATCGACAAACCTCTGCTGCTAGCATGGTGGGTCTTGATTTGTATTTGCCGTAGCCTGATTACTTCTTCCATAAAGCCACTGAATGGGTCATTTAAAGTTTAGGAGGCCGGCTTGCATAAGGCTGGGGAAGAACAGACATTGCAATCATATCCCAGACATTGCCTATCTGCCAAATTGAAAGGTTTCCATCTGGCTGGAATCTTCTTTTCCCAAAGCATCTCCCATCTCCATGGTGGGAGCTGCTTCATGGAGAGAAATGTGACAGTAGGTGTCACATATTAGAGGGTCTATCTTTGGAAAATAACACAACTAATGTCCTGGTGCATGCAGAGAGTTTTCTCAAAGTGTGTGTGAAAGAGTTCTGGACTTTTTGGGTCATAAGCATTATGGATGCTGGCAAGAACGACAACGCCAATGTGACCCATCTGATGCCATTCCTGTCCATGTCCGGTCCACTGCAGGTGTTTTCCCTACAGCAGGGGCTCCCCCATTGGGACAACTGAAGGCCACCAATCTTTCAATTGGGCTGGCTTCCACCCTACCATCTACAACAGCAGTGGGGAAACATGCACCCCAGCAACTGGCCAGGAGTCTGCACTGCTCTGACACCTTCCTCACACTATGCCCCCACACAGCAACCCAGTGTGGACCCCATTAACATTTACCACATGCCCAGAGAAAGAAGTCAGAAGGCAAATGCTCCAACTATCCACCTCTTTCTGCTAACATCTCCCTTAAATGTTAACAATGTAATTCTTCATACCAGCCTCTATAACAACACCGTGTAACAGGGTTGTTCATTGTTTGTCCACAAGGGTGTAACCACTGACTCTGCAAATGCTTTTAATTTAGATTTAAAGTATGCCACTTTTTCTTATGTGGGTATACTGAATGATTTGGCATAATCCAGCCCACGAAGACCAGTGTTAGGCACCTCTTCCCACACAGGCTTTGTAACATTCACCTGTCCCCCCCACTGGGGTTCTCATCCCTGAAACCACAGCCTTTGCTATTCACCATTAGGCAATATGCATTAACTCTACAACAAACGCTAGCATAATAAACACGTTGGTCATTTAGAAAGGTGCCGGGAAAAAATCAGAGCTCAATGTTGCAATATCACCTGAAGCTGAACTCAATAAAACGGAATTTATAACTTTTTAACTATTCACATTTCGACTTCCTAAAAGACTGGATAACAACCCTTCCAGCAGAAGGGAGTTTTCCCAAACGTATCATATAATACTGGTCAAACAATATGGTATCAACTTACTTGTCAAAATGTGATTGTAGCAAACCTAATTTTTTCTGTGGAGTCGCCACAGATCTTTCATTTTTTTCTGGATCTTATGTTTACTGTCTTTAGGACTCTATGAACTTTATGACTGCAAAACAGTAGTAAAGTGCCTGTGCTTCCCCTCAAAAACATGTGCTTTTTATTCAAACTCTCTAATTGGGCTGTGTAACGTCCTTGTTATTCCATCTTAACTGTGCTTACAGTGTACCATTGGCATGGCAAGCTGACTGTCCTAAGTAGGCTGCAGTGTGTACTTAAACCACATGCATACATAACACATTAAAATATCTACAAGGAGCACCACTGTGCTTTGGCAGGGATGCAGTTTAAATTCACTGCAGTGGCGCATAGCAGGGAACAAGCATTTGTGATGTTGGAAAAGCCTATTTATGTATATTCATAAGTCAGCCCTAAAGTGTGGTTTGTAAGCCCACAGGGTGCTACTATATAACAATAGAGCACACTACATATTGGGAATAGTATGCCCAACAGTGAAATAAAAGCCAAAGGGTATATCACAGTGCAAGCCTTGCTAGAATCTTCCATAAGTAATTTTAGGCAAAATTCATTCAGTATCTCTGCTTAGAAAAAGTCTAGAAACATGCTTCAAAGGTATTTCCTGCTTTTGTGTAAATATCGAGTTTAATGGTGAATTCATATTTTGATAATGTGAGTACAAAATTGCCTTTATAAAAATGTGCTTTCAGCTGCTTGAGACAAATCTGGCTTAGAACCATGTCTTATATTCATCACACCTCCAGAGCTGGAAGACATATATTTGGCTGGGAGAGTTAACAACCCTGGCTTATAAGACAATGGACTCCTTCTGTGCCCAGGAAGAGACAATGGGTGTTAACTGGTGATCACCTACCAGGGATTAGCTATCTGTGAGTAGACAGGAACAGTTGGTAGATCAAAAGGCAGCTTCCACACTACCTCTTTTGACTTGTAGATGCTTAGGAGGGCTTCTTCAATTCATTCTCTGGACCTTCCCAGACAGCCAGGCCTCAGTCACAATAGGATGATTTAAAGCCAGTTTTGACCCTGCTAAATGAGAGGACAGCTCATCTGAATAAGGGAGTGGCTTAGGAGTTGAAGACTGGCCTGTCTGGTGGTAGCTGGATTTTGCCATTTTGAAACATGGAATTTTGCAGTAAGGCAAAGAAGAAGTGCTGCAAAGGAAGGTGAGTAGACTTTGAGAATTAGTTAGGACAAGTTAATAGAAGTTCTCTAATCGATGGATAGTACACACTATAAATACGGCATCTCCACCACCACCACTTCAGAACATTTCTGGACCTTGAAAAAATAAATCGAAAGAAGAAGGCCTCCTGGAAGAAGTCACCTGACTACTGGCTCATGCTGGATGAAGAAGACTCACACAAGGACTCAAGTACTCCCAACTCTTGATGGCACCCAGGGACGGCAACTGCTCTCCAAGGGTCAAGTGGCTGGCTTCCTGATTTCTTGCTTCAGGAACAAAAAAGAAGTACTCCTGATCCCATTATGTTCAATCTAACCACTAAGAACTGGTCCCTGCAGTAGACATGGCTGGAGAGACAGCTGGTGTGCAGAAGCCTTCCGTGTAGAACGAGGGACTGCAGAACTGATGAGGAGCAACTTTCCCAGAACTTGAAAAACGGTGGGACTTAGGCATTTCTCGACCTACAGAGAACCAGGACAAGCTACTGAAGTGTGCCCAGCGAGGTCACACCCAAGATGGGCAAGGAAACTAGGCTTCTTCTGCTCTGAGATTTTTTCCATCCGAAACTGGTTTAAGAGGTATTTGTAGCAAAGGTATCTGGCCTTGTAGAGCCTTTCCATGCTGCAGCATCCACGCTTGCCCCATTGAAATATTTTTACTTCCAAAAGAGTGACTTAGACTGAAGATAACCATTGGAACTGAGAAATATGGGGTAAATGTATCTGACCCGTGAAGCGACCTCACCAGGTATGAAATCCTGGTCTGTCTCACTGGGAGTTTTTCCTGTCAAAATCCAAACCCTCAGTGGGAGCTTGAGGAAGATGTGTCTGATGTTGAGGGACCCTTGCTGGCCTCAGCTTTGGACCATGCTCTGCTGGAAGACTGGACTTCTTTAAAAAAGACTAAGACAAAGGGGAAACAATGTTACTGTGATGACCCGTCTCGAAATGTCGGACCTCTCTTCCATTGCGGTCAGCCTAAAAGTGTTGCTAGTTCCCTTTTGGTCATTGCAGTTTTATCTATTCTGTTACTTGGTTTCAGAATGTTAGTATGTTGTGTTCTTTACTTCACAACTGTTAGTACTATTTGAATGCAGTAGGCACTTATCTGGGCATTGCCTGCTGCTTGTTTCATAGCTACCAGCAAGACTGGTCCTAGGAGTTTGTGGGGCCCTGGGCAGGATAGGAACATGCGAGGCCCCTCTAATTTGCATAAGATGTAATGTCAAAGGGAGTGACGTCATAGGAAGTGTCAACTGACCATTCATTTTCTGACAGGGTTGAAGCAGCTTTGCAAGAAGTGGATATCACTGAGATGGCTACCATCTGGGCAGCCATTATTGCGGTTTGCTAGCAGCATAACCACCACTTGTTAGTTTTAACACCACTATGCTTCACTTCGTCCAGCAGGTCCCATCTGTAAAAGTAGCTTTAGAAGCCCCTTTGGGGATTGTAGTCCTAATGAGGTATATTGCCAGTAAGAGGAATTGTCCTGTGGACTACAACCCCTAAGACGAGAAGTGCGCCAAGTCTTCAATGCATGTGAGTCAGTGTCTGTTCCGTTGTTGCAAGTGCCTACTAAACTGGATATACCATCAGCCCCGCGTGATGCCAGTAACAGTACCCATGCTCCTCTCCAGCGAAGGATGCTACTGTAGTCATAAATAAAACAGGATATGTAGGGCCCTATTGTGAATGTGTCACTAATCCGAGCAGAGTACTCATTTAAACCTGCTTCACAGGAAGGGCCTTTCCCAGCTGAGTCAGACTATCGTACTTTATTTCTGTCTCCCTTTGCCCCAGCCTTCAACTCCTCCCTGCTGCGGAAAAGTAGAGAGCAAAACCCTGGTAGAGTGATGGTTGCTCTCTTGTGCTTCACAGACGATCGTCTCAGCTTTATTGCATGGTTCCCATAATCCACCATACCCTCCCCTGCTTTCCTAACTCCCCCACCTCCTTCCACTCACCATCAGCCCCTTCTTTTTTTTAATCTCCGATCACTTGCTCCCTTCTTGCTACTAAGGCTGCTTTTCTGCATCCACTCTTGAAGGCCCTATGCATTACAAAACTCAAACACATGGTAAATCAGCAAGTAGCGTAACTCGCACGAAACAGTCATGTTTTGCTTGACCAGGTTATTCCATACGACACCAATAGCTCTAAATCTTAAAAACGAGAGACCTGTTGCAGTGCAAATGCTTGCTTTTGTTGTGAGCCCTGCAGGAGGCTCTTCTTTTCCTTCATGCTTCATGCTCTTCTTTTCCTTCACACCTCAGGAGAGTTCAAGCTTTGGCCTAACCGTTATTATCATGCAGATGCAGCGATTAGGCTAAGAGAAAGAGGTGTCATTAAAGGAAAGCTGATACTGTCCAGAAAGAAACCCTCCCCTACCCAGACTGCCACTGCTGAAAGTGATGAGGGAGTCATATTGCCCTTTCAGCCATGGCAGCATGGCCTGGGAGAGGGGGGCCCCACCTTGGGTCTTTCACGCTTCACCATGACTGTGAACCCCAAGCAAGGGGGCTGTCTGCCTGGAACTCGTACAATGGCACATTTTACACAGGATGAAGGGCTCGTGGGGGCCTGTTGTAGCTAGAAGGCTGCGGGGCCCTGGGAAGCTGCCCACACTGCCCATGCCTTGCACCTGCCCTGGCTACCAGGGGTTGAGCAGAGATTCTCTCAGAACTGTGTTTTGATTTATGACCTATCCGGAGTAGGTTTATTGCAGTGGCGGCTCCTCAGCTATAGTGGAGGGAAGTCGTCCCACTGCTTTTAAGCCGTGCAAAGTACGAACCATAAAATTATAATAACTTTGAGTTATTATAATTTTATATGTTTTGCAATGTCTGGAACAACACTTGGGGACCCATTACGCTCCCCTATCCAGCCGCACTGCCTGGTCCGTTGCAAAATAGATCCAATAAATCAAATTGGTCCATGTACTCCTTATTTCTTCCTTTCTCTTTTTAATCCATTATTTTATCAATGTTTTACAATAATTAGTCGATTTATTTTATCCATTCTTGACCGTGTTCAAAGAAATTCCACAAACAGGAGGTGGTTCCACATATAGCGACTTTATTAAAAATGCTCCCAATGCATTTCGGGAAAGATTTCCCTTCGTCAGGGGTATCTACAAAAAAATCATTAATAGATCACCATTAATCTACAGTGTTAACGTGACTTCTTACATGCTTTTCATACTTTTTGCATTTACGATCCACAAATCATTCTCTAACATTATTTACAACAGCTACTGTTTAATCAACCTAGTTGTCTTGTTATGATTCGGTTGCGACTCGGTCTATAAATATACACAGTCCCCATATTAAACGGACACATTATGTGATTCTCTGACGTACACCCAATCCTTTTAAAAAAAGTACTAAGAGCCCCTTATCTCTCAGGCTATTTTCATGCAATGTTCTAACATAATTATTCATATAATGCTTACCGTGCTATATGTGAACTTAAAACGAGGATCGAGAGTCTCAGTCTACTCGGCTCATTATGCCTCTATCATTTCTGCGAGCACCGCGGCTCTTCTCGTGGTAGCCAAATCGTATCAACTGCGTCCTCGCTTCCCTCCCTCATATATAGCTCCACCCACTCCCTACTCATGTGTTAGATCCTTGTTCGCTGCGCAGGTGTTGCCAGTTAATTTCAATAGCCTACGTGAAGCTTAAGAATACTACGTGTACCAGCATGCTGTACTCTGAAAAACTAATCAAAGATAGACGGATTGTATACCTACTATGACTCAAATATTTATACACATAATGTGCTCGTATTTATGCCTATACATACTGTCCACATAAACATTATGGTCTGTTTAAATACACTGGGTTCTTTTAGATATTGCCATTGGTTTTGCTGTTTGAAACAATGTTATGCACTGCTGAATGGCGTTCTGCCCCAATTAAAAACATGCAAATAATATATATTTTATCGTTTCTATATGGAAGTCCATTCTCCTGTTCACGTGATACTTAATTGTTCAAAAAAAGTTCCATCTTAGTACTCCTTTGTTTTGTGTGTCCATTGTCAGTGGGTGCAATCTCACCGGAGGACGGCAATGTTCATACAGAAAAGATTTGGGGTTGTGAGATGCACTCCTTTGTACTCTTATCTTATCAAATATGTTCATTTTTAGTCTCTGTTCCACCGTTTCAAACTCGTTTCAGACTCGTTTATGGCGTGCGATACTGAGTTCGCGCTCCGTCCAATTGCGCTGGCAAGTAAACAACAACACTTGGGGACCCATTACGCTCCCCTATCCAGCCGCACTGCCTGGTCCGTTGCAAAATAGATCCAATAAATCAAATTGGTCCATGTACTCCTTATTTCTTCCTTTCTCTTTTTAATCCATTATTTTATCAATGTTTTACAATAATTAGTCGATTTATTTTATCCATTCTTGACCGTGTTCAAAGAAATTCCACAAACAGGAGGTGGTTCCACATATAGCGACTTTATTAAAAATGCTCCCAATGCATTTCGGGAAAGATTTCCCTTCGTCAGGGGTATCTACAAAAAAATCATTAATAGATCACCATTAATCTACAGTGTTAACGTGACTTCTTACATGCTTTTCATACTTTTTGCATTTACGATCCACAAATCATTCTCTAACATTATTTACAACAGCTACTGTTTAATCAACCTAGTTGTCTTGTTATGATTCGGTTGCGACTCGGTCTATAAATATACACAGTCCCCATATTAAACGGACACATTATGTGATTCTCTGACGTACACCCAATCCTTTTAAAAAAAGTACTAAGAACCCCTTATCTCTCAGGCTATTTTCATGCAATGTTCTAACATAATTATTCATATAATGCTTACCGTGCTATATGTGAACTTAAAACGAGGATCGAGAGTCTCAGTCTACTCGGCTCATTATGCCTCTATCATTTCTGCGAGCACCGCGGCTCTTCTCGTGGTAGCCAAATCGTATCAACTGCGTCCTCGCTTCCCTCCCTCATATATAGCTCCACCCACTCCCTACTCATGTGTTAGATCCTTGTTCGCTGCCCAGGTGTTGCCAGTTAATTTCAATAGCCTACGTGAAGCTTAAGAATACTACGTGTACCAGCATGCTGTACTCTGAAAAACTAATCAAAGATAGACGGATTGTATACCTACTATGACTCAAATATTTATACACATAATGTGCTCGTATTTATGCCTATACATACTGTCCACATAAACATTATGGTCTGTTTAAATACACTGGGTTCTTTTAGATATTGCCATTGGTTTTGCTGTTTGAAACAATGTTATGCACTGCTGAATGGCGTTCTGCCCCAATTAAAAACATGCAAATAATATATATTTTATCGTTTCTATATGGAAGTCCATTCTCCTGTTCACGTGATACTTAATTGTTCAAAAAAAGTTCCATCTTAGTACTCCTTTGTTTTGTGTGTCCATTGTCAGTGGGTGCAATCTCACCGGAGGACGGCAAGGTTCATACAGAAAAGATTTGGGGTTGTGAGATGCACTCCTTTGTACTCTTATCTTATCAAATATGTTCATTTTTAGTCTCTGTTCCACCGTTTCAAACTCGTTTCAGACTCGTTTATGGCGTGCGATACTGAGTTCGCGCTCCGTCCAATTGCGCTGGCAAGTAAACAACAACACTTGGGGACCCATTACGCTCCCCTATCCAGCCGCACTGCCTGGTCCGTTGCAAAATAGATCCAATAAATCAAATTGGTCCATGTACTCCTTATTTCTTCCTTTCTCTTTTTAATCCATTATTTTATCAATGTTTTACAATAATTAGTCGATTTATTTTATCCATTCTTGACCGTGTTCAAAGAAATTCCACAAACAGGAGGTGGTTCCACATATAGCGACTTTATTAAAAATGCTCCCAATGCATTTCGGGAAAGATTTCCCTTCGTCAGGGGTATCTACAAAAAAATCATTAATAGATCACCATTAATCTACAGTGTTAACGTGACTTCTTACATGCTTTTCATACTTTTTGCATTTACGATCCACAAATCATTCTCTAACATTATTTACAACAGCTACTGTTTAATCAACCTAGTTGTCTTGTTATGATTCGGTTGCGACTCGGTCTATAAATATACACAGTCCCCATATTAAACGGACACATTATGTGATTCTCTGACGTACACCCAATCCTTTTAAAAAAAGTACTAAGAGCCCCTTATCTCTCAGGCTATTTTCATGCAATGTTCTAACATAATTATTCATATAATGCTTACCGTGCTATATGTGAACTTAAAACGAGGATCGAGAGTCTCAGTCTACTCGGCTCATTATGCCTCTATCATTTCTGCGAGCACCGCGGCTCTTCTCGTGGTAGCCAAATCGTATCAACTGCGTCCTCGCTTCCCTCCCTCATATATAGCTCCACCCACTCCCTACTCATGTGTTAGATCCTTGTTCGCTGCGCAGGTGTTGCCAGTTAATTTCAATAGCCTACGTGAAGCTTAAGAATACTACGTGTACCAGCATGCTGTACTCTGAAAAACTAATCAAAGATAGACGGATTGTATACCTACTATGACTCAAATATTTATACACATAATGTGCTCGTATTTATGCCTATACATACTGTCCACATAAACATTATGGTCTGTTTAAATACACTGGGTTCTTTTAGATATTGCCATTGGTTTTGCTGTTTGAAACAATGTTATGCACTGCTGAATGGCGTTCTGCCCCAATTAAAAACATGCAAATAATATATATTTTATCGTTTCTATATGGAAGTCCATTCTCCTGTTCACGTGATACTTAATTGTTCTAAAAAAGTTCCATCTTAGTACTCCTTTGTTTTGTGTGTCCATTGTCAGTGGGTGCAATCTCACCGGAGGACGGCAAGGTTCATACAGAAAAGATTTGGGGTTGTGAGATGCACTCCTTTGTACTCTTATCTTATCAAATATGTTCATTTTTAGTCTCTGTTCCACCGTTTCAAACTCGTTTCAGACTCGTTTATGGCGTGCGATACTGAGTTCGCGCTCCGTCCAATTGCGCTGGCAAGTAAACAACAACACTTGGGGACCCATTACGCTCCCCTATCCAGCCGCACTGCCTGGTCCGTTGCAAAATAGATCCAATAAATCAAATTGGTCCATGTACTCCTTATTTCTTCCTTTCTCTTTTTAATCCATTATTTTATCAATGTTTTACAATAATTAGTCGATTTATTTTATCCATTCTTGACCGTGTTCAAAGAAATTCCACAAACAGGAGGTGGTTCCACATATAGCGACTTTATTAAAAATGCTCCCAATGCATTTCGGGAAAGATTTCCCTTCGTCAGGGGTATCTACAAAAAAATCATTAATAGATCACCATTAATCTACAGTGTTAACGTGACTTCTTACATGCTTTTCATACTTTTTGCATTTACGATCCACAAATCATTCTCTAACATTATTTACAACAGCTACTGTTTAATCAACCTAGTTGTCTTGTTATGATTCGGTTGCGACTCGGTCTATAAATATACACAGTCCCCATATTAAACGGACACATTATGTGATTCTCTGACGTACACCCAATCCTTTTAAAAAAAGTACTAAGAGCCCCTTATCTCTCAGGCTATTTTCATGCAATGTTCTAACATAATTATTCATATAATGCTTACCGTGCTATATGTGAACTTAAAACGAGGATCGAGAGTCTCAGTCTACTCGGCTCATTATGCCTCTATCATTTCTGCGAGCACCGCGGCTCTTCTCGTGGTAGCCAAATCGTATCAACTGCGTCCTCGCTTCCCTCCCTCATATATAGCTCCACCCACTCCCTACTCATGTGTTAGATCCTTGTTCGCTGCGCAGGTGTTGCCAGTAACACGGTCAAGAATGGATAAAATAAATCGACTAATTATTGTAAAACATTGATAAAATAATGGATTAAAAAGAGAAAGGAAGAAATAAGGAGTACATGGACCAATTTGATTTATTGGATCTATTTTGCAACGGACCAGGCAGTGCGGCTGGATAGGGGAGCGTAATGGGTCCCCAAGTGTTGTTGTTTACTTGCCAGCGCAATTGGACGGAGCGCGAACTCAGTATCGCACGCCATAAACGAGTCTGAAACGAGTTTGAAACGGTGGAACAGAGACTAAAAATGAACATATTTGATAAGATAAGAGTACAAAGGAGTGCATCTCACAACCCCAAATCTTTTCTGTATGAACCTTGCCGTCCTCCGGTGAGATTGCACCCACTGACAATGGACACACAAAACAAAGGAGTACTAAGATGGAACTTTTTTTGAACAATTAAGTATCACGTGAACAGGAGAATGGACTTCCATATAGAAACGATAAAATATATATTATTTGCATGTTTTTAATTGGGGCAGAACGCCATTCAGCAGTGCATAACATTGTTTCAAACAGCAAAACCAATGGCAATATCTAAAAGAACCCAGTGTATTTAAACAGACCATAATGTTTATGTGGACAGTATGTATAGGCATAAATACGAGCACATTATGTGTATAAATATTTGAGTCATAGTAGGTATACAATCCGTCTATCTTTGATTAGTTTTTCAGAGTACAGCATGCTGGTACACGTAGTATTCTTAAGCTTCACGTAGGCTATTGAAATTAACTGGCAACACCTGCGCAGCGAACAAGGATCTAACACATGAGTAGGGAGTGGGTGGAGCTATATATGAGGGAGGGAAGCGAGGACGCAGTTGATACGATTTGGCTACCACGAGAAGAGCCGCGGTGCTCGCAGAAATGATAGAGGCATAATGAGCCGAGTAGACTGAGACTCTCGATCCTCGTTTTAAGTTCACATATAGCACGGTAAGCATTATATGAATAATTATGTTAGAACATTGCATGAAAATAGCCTGAGAGATAAGGGGTTCTTAGTACTTTTTTTAAAAGGATTGGGTGTACGTCAGAGAATCACATAATGTGTCCGTTTAATATGGGGACTGTGTATATTTATAGACCGAGTCGCAACCGAATCATAACAAGACAACTAGGTTGATTAAACAGTAGCTGTTGTAAATAATGTTAGAGAATGATTTGTGGATCGTAAATGCAAAAAGTATGAAAAGCATGTAAGAAGTCACGTTAACACTGTAGATTAATGGTGATCTATTAATGATTTTTTTGTAGATACCCCTGACGAAGGGAAATCTTTCCCGAAATGCATTGGGAGCATTTTTAATAAAGTCGCTATATGTGGAACCACCTCCTGTTTGTGGAATTTCTTTGAACACGGTCAAGAATGGATAAAATAAATCGACTAATTATTGTAAAACATTGATAAGAAAAAAAACATTGCATGATGGAATTTGGAATAGTATTGTCCATTGTAAAGCACCCCCCACTCCACTGCCTACTCCCCAACACTCTCTCTGTGAGCTAGCACACTACCGAGTTATGGGACCTCATAGCCACCATCGCACCCATCATCATCTTCCTCACCAAGACCTGGCTCAACTTCGCCCCCATTCCCGCTCCTGAAATCACCATAGTGGTCCCCGACGTATATAAAATCACTCACAAGGACCGCACCAATAAGACAGGAGGAGGAACAGCCATCATCCACAAAGAGACCATACAGTGCACCACGTACTCTGACAATACCACCACGCCCATGGAACACCTTAACTTTAAGTTTTACACTGACAACAGGACAACCAGCATGCTTACCCCAACCTGCAACTTCTGCAACACCATCGCAGAATGTATTGCGCCTCTAGCCCTGGTCTCCAAGCCCTACATCTTCCTCAATGACCTAAACTTCCACATCGACAACCCCAGTGACAATAACACAGCACACCTCCTTGAAAGTATGAACAGCCTCGGACTGACCCAGATCATCCGCAACCCCATACAGACTACAGGACAAGTTAGACCCCATCTTCACCTCCAGCACATCCAGCAACCGTGTCAAATACATGCAGGTCACAGAACTCACAAGGAATTATCGCTCCATCGTCCACTTCAGCATCTCCAACCCCCGCACAGCCATCCCCAAGATGGCCAGCGCCCTCCACAGTAGCTGGAGCAAAATATCAGAGACCAGCTGGACAGACAACCCAAACACCTCCAACCCAGCTGCCTTCACCAGTCTGGAACAGGGAATTAAGAACTTCTACACCTGAATCACAAATGGCACCAACAACCGTATCCCTATCAAGAGTAACAACCAGAGAAAACAGGCCAAAACGGCCAGCTGGTACAACCAAGTACTCAGAATATCAAAACATGACAGCAAACAGCTGGAGAGTAGATAGCGCGCCAATAAGGGTACCTTCAATAGGACAGCCTTCAAGACCCCTATCAACCTTTACCACCTGGTGAGGGCAACAAAAAAGACAGCCCTATCTGCATGCATCAAAACCAGTGCCAACAACAGCAAAGAACTTTTCAAAATAATTTGAGTTCTCCAACCCAGCTGCCTGCAAAAACAACATCACACCCTCACAAGAGCTGTGCGACAACCTCGCTGACTTCATCAATGACAAGATCACAACCATATACAGAAATTTCATACCCTAACCTACACCTACAGACTTCCTCAACAGATACTCCTCCACCGCAACTGACACTAACTGAAAATCTGACCACCTGGAACCACCTCTCCACCCAGGACACCTCCTCCACCATGAAAGCCATCTACTCAGGAGCTCCCACAGACCCATGCCTCCACCACAGCTTCAACCTCGGAAACCAAAGAATCACCCTAGAATTCTCCACCCTGCTCAACACCACAATCACCACCACAATATTTCCTGACGCCTGGAAACACATCAAAGTCTGACCACAACTCAACAAACCCTCTGCCGACCCCGGTGAAGTAAAAAATTGTCATGACTTACAAATCTCCTTCCACATATATGAATGCTGAAGCATCTGCGCTGCCATTCTCCTGACAAGGCATTTCATATATACATTACAGATATGGTGTTGATTATAGCTGAACAAAACACAGAGTCGTTTTGGGCTCAGGGGCTATTTTAAAGGGGCATGTGTTCTGTTTTATTTTCTATGTTGTATTTTTCAGTTGAGCTTTATCGAGACTACATTGCCCAGAAGTCTGTGCTGCCTCACAAGGCACACAGTTTTAGGCCACTGACCCATAGCCCGAACAGTTTCCTGCCATTGTTATTGATGACTCATAGGACGTTTTACGTGATTACCACAGTGATTAATGGCTCATAGGAAATTATATTGGGATGCCTCAGTGATTGATGACTCATAGTAAGTTCCACCATGATTGCCATGATTGCTGACTCACAGGAGGTTCAACATTAGGTAAGACTGCTCTAAAAATATGACTGTGCCCTATCTTCTTTGCTTGTTACTCTTCAACGTCAGCAAGGGTACACAGACATAATATCGACTCCAAAATATCGTTTGGACATAATATCGACTCCAAAATATCGTTTGGAGAAAATATCGACAGGACAGAATATCGACAGCCAAAATATCGTTTTTAAGGTAAGTGAAGTAATATCGTTTTAAGGTAAGTGAAGTAATATCGTTTTTATTTTTAGGGTTCAGGGTCAGTTTTGGGTTTTTGGGTAAAGGGGTATTTTTAGGGTTCAGGGTCAGTTTTGGGTTTTTGGGTAAAGGGGTATTTTTAGGGTTCAGGGTCAGTTTTCAGTTTTTGGGTAAAGGTGTATTTTTAGGGTTCAGGGTCAGTTTTCAGTTTTTGGGTAAAGGGGTAGTTTTAGGGTTCAGGGTCAGTTTTCAGTTTTTGGGTAAAGGGGAATTTTTAGGGTTCAGGGTCAGTTTTCAGTTTTTGGGTAAAGGGGTATTTTTAGGGTTCAGGGTCAGTTTTCAGTTTTTGGGTAAAGGGGTATTTTTAGGGTTCAGGGTCAGTTTTCAGTTTTTGGGTAAAGGGGTATTTTTAGGGTTCAGGGTCAGTTTTCAGTTTTTGGGTATTATTTTATTATATTTTATTACTATATAGATATGTTTAATAAATATGAAATAAAAAAATATTTATTTAACTTTCATTAATTATTTAATTATTATAAGTTAATTTAAGTAATTTTAAGTATATTTTAGTAATTAATTATTAATATTAATTTAATTTAACACTGTTTTTAGTAAATACGATATTTTTTACAACTATATTTTTGTAAACGATATTTTGTACTCGATATTTTTGTACTTACCTGTTTGTACATACAAACTCGATATTTTTGCTGTAGATATTTTTTCCTCGATATTTTGGGTTGTCGATATTTTGGTAGTCGATATTCTTTCAGTGATCCGTCAGCAAGACCAAGAAGCTGTGGAGAACCCACAAATCCTGAGTTAAGCACAAGACCAAGTGAGCAGGGTCCTGTCAGCGCCTTCAAAGTACCACAGCACAAGAACAGCGAATGATTAGGAAGCTGCAGCATCGAAAGCAGTAGAGAACTTCAACGCGTCTCCAAGATTTTACCAAGAACGTCACTTCAGTCAGATCAATGGGAGAGCCTTCATCAGTTGAGCCTGTGCAGCAGGGCCGGACTGGTCATAGCGGGCACCGGACAATCCCCCAGTGCGCCGCGTGGGTGGGGGCCGGTTTTGGGCCCCTGGGGGCCGTTTATGTTAAAGTGCCATTTTTGCAGCATAGCTGCAAAATCGGCACTGTACCAAAATCGGCCAAAAACCGGCCCTGGCAAAGAGCTCGGCGGCACCTCCAATCCCCCTCCCCCCAAGTGGGGGGGGGGGGCGAGCACTTTGCCAGGGCCAGTTGTGGTTCCCAATCCGGCCCTGCTGTGCAGTTGGTGGTTGGTGGCAGTTCAAACAGCAAAAACCCTCGCTGGCACATCAAACAAAAGGCAAGTTTGGGTCAGTTTGGAATGAGGGTGGCTCCTCTTTTGTACAAATCTTGTTGGAAAAGAGCAGCTGGGATTCGCTAAAGACTTGTTAAGATAATTGTGTTCAAATAAACAACAGATTAGTGCGGAGTGAGAAAACCTAGCTTTAATCAAATATTGAACAATCCTGTAGACTGTGCAAATAAAAGTAATACGGAGTGAGTGAACTCCACTATTAGCATACAGAAATAAAGAATAATACTTGTTGTCAGATCACCTGCCTTTTGTCGCTAAACAGGAAAAGTGAGAGTAAAAGACGTTTCCTGGGCCCTTTCAGCGATTAAGAGTCAAGGGGAGAATCCATCCCAGTAAAGGCTCCTAGAACAAGTTCAGCTGAACTCCTTTTCTTTTCAGGTAAGGTGGTATTGATCACAAGACCCATACAAGCAAAGTACTTGTATGGTAATGGCAGGGACTTTTGCAGTGACTTTGTAGTGTCTTTCAGATTACCCTCCCAGTTGTCCCCTTCCTTTCCTTCCCTTGCTTGATCCTTCTGATGGAGCATGATTATTTAGGATAATCAGACTTGATCAAATCCTGCTTATTGGGTGTGATACTAATATCTACTTTAAACAAGAATTTACAATGCAATAGGTCTCGCATTTGGGAGAGCTAGAGCTATTGGTATTGCAAATGACAATGTATTTTATTTATGTGTTTTGTAGTGGAGTAGAGGCACATAGTTTGGAGTGGATTTGTGTGGGTTGAATTGGAACTGTTAGTTGTGGAATAGTGTGGGGTGAAATTGTGTGATGTCTAGTGTATGTGATGTCTAGTGTATTTGTGTTTTTGCGAATTATGTGCTATGGTGAATAGATCTGTGTGGGAGCTGCACAGAATAGATGGAAAGAAAGATAGAGAGGGATAGGAGGTTTGTGCACAAAGTGGTGAATAAACTTTAGAAAGCGGAGCAAGTAAAGTTTGTGAGACAAAGAGAATGAAGGGGAGAGCAGGCTATAGTCAAATAAATAGGGAGTGCTTGTGTATGCAGAAGAGAGCTTAAGAAGAGGAGGAGAGCATGGCTTTCAGGGGCAGAAATGTTGATGAGGCACGGAAAAGAAATTGTGCTTGAAGACCAGAAATGAACTAATATGAGAGAGTGTCAGGAAGAGTGCATAAGAGAGTGAGAGGTGTGAGAGAGAGTCTATGAGAGAGAGAGCGAGAGAGAGAGAGAGAGAGAGAGAGAGCACCCAGAGCATGGAGGGTGAGAGGTGTACTTTTTCACAGCACAAGGTGGTACAAGAAGGTGGTATGTGTGACCAGGTATTATAGAGAGGAGACAGAGTGTGAGGGAGGGATGAGACGGTATAGTGGAATTGTGAGACTAGAGTGGGTAGTGGCAGTGCGAGAGAGATGAGAGGGGTAGTGGGTGTGTAGGGTAGAGACGATAGGGTTGGTGGAAGTGGAAGTTTGATATGTGTTGTTTTGGAATTATTTGTTGTATTTGTTATTTGTTGTATTGCGGAGTTGAGCAGTGGAAATATGTAGTATGATGTGCTTTGGAAGTGTGTGGACAGTAATTAAATGGCATTAATTGTAAAGGAATTATGTATATGTAATGTGGGAATTTGTGGTGTGTATTGTAGGTATGTAGTCTGGTGCAGAATTATGTGGTACGTAACTGTGTGGCCTTGAGTGAAATTTTGCTTATGGGAAATATGTGTTATGGTGTCTAGTGCATTTATGTGGTTTGCTGGCATGTGGTATAGAGTGTATTTTTATGGTGTTTTTATGTTGTATTGAGTTGAGTGTAAATATGTGGAGTTTAATTATGTTGCACTGAGTGTTATTATGTGGAGTTTAATTATGCTGTGTGGTGCTGAGGTGGTGGTGCTGCGTTGGTGCTTAGGTGGTGCTGAGGTGCTGCTGAGTGATGCTGAAGTGCAGCTGAGTTGGTGCTGGGTTACTGCCAAAGTGGGGTTGCGCTGCTGCTGAGGTGGGGTTGCACTGGTGATGGTGGTGGACTTATATGTAGGTGGTGCTGTTCTGATGTGGAGATGGTGCTGTGCTGATGCTGAGGTGGTGCAAAGGTGATGCTGTGCTGATGCTCAGGAGGTTCTGAGGGATGCTGTTGTGGTGCTGAGGGATGCTGTGGTGGTGCTGAGGGATGCCTTGGTGGTGTTGAGTAATGCTGTGGTGGTGCTGAGGGATGCTGTGGTGGTTCTGACTCAAGCTGAGGTGGTGGTGCGGCATTGGTGCTCAGGTGGTGCTGAGCTGGTGCCAAGGGTGTGCTGGGTGATGCTGAGTTGGTGCTGTGCTGAAGTGGTGTTGCTTTGATGCTGATTGGAATTGTTAGTTTTGGAAATGTGTGCTGTGGAGTGGATAGATAGGGATGAGAGCTGCACAGAATTGACAAATAGTGTGGTATGGAGTGGATTGTAATTTTGTGGTGTTGAGTGTGGAGTGTACTTATGTGCATTGGTATTTTGTGTTATGGAATGGAATGTAGTTGAGTTTAATTATGTGATGTGCTATTGAATTTTGTGACATGATGTGGAATTCTGTGGCGTGGTTTGGATATTGCAAAAAAGCTAAAAAAGGAAACACAAGTAAAGAAGTTGGAGGCACGGCGCAGGGTGGCAGCACTGACAACTGTGGCATTAGGAGGTCCAGGTAGTACAGAGAAGAAAAATATGTGCAAGCGTTGTAGTTTTCTGAAAGACATGTGATTCTGTGTGGTGCATGAAGTCTTTAGAAATCTCCTTAAAAGTAGTATGGAGAAGACATACCAAGGAGTGTACCAAAGTAGGGTAATCCAAAACAGAAACATCAGTTGCTACAGGAACGCTGCATTAGCCCAGCGTGGATTAACACACATATTGAACACCTCGCAATCACTTTAAAAGAATCACACACCCCCTTTACTCCTGGACGATACATAATTTAGCTGTGAGCTTTCTAAGTGTAGGGATATGTTCGCCTGTCTCCTAAGAACAAGGACTAGAACAAAAGGTAAACATATTGCGAAACTATTGTACCCTCATGTACGAAGAAATACAAAACCCACACTTATTAGCATCCAAAACAATTCCAAAGTATGGCCCAAACTATAACAATTAATGAGAAATGAGAAAAAATGTCAACAGACAGCAAAGTTCTCCGTTTTTTGCAATAACCTTCAGCAAACCAGGAAGCCTCCACCCCAGCAGTGTCTCCATGAGAAGAGCACGTATGAGGTCCAACTCACGTGCACGAAGCTCCACAGAATGAACCCCTGTGAAAGTGTGGGTGAAACTATTTCATGGTGTTTGGAAACCAGTGCTCCTGGTTGAGTTTTGGGCTCGTCTGAGACAACAATTCCACGAAGTGGGACTGCAGTTCATCACAAAACATGCACAAGCTGCTCTGCAAGCAATCATTGATGGTAGGTAAGAATATTCTAGGCGACCTAGGACAAAACAGATACACACCTCCTACACAATCCTGCATGCACCCAAGGAGAAGTGAGAATAAATGCTTCAAGTGCAAAACCCTACAAACCAGAAAATATACAACAACAAATCTAATAATGGAAGATAAACAGCACATATAGGAGAAGCACATCACCTAAAGAAGCGAAAAAAACATAAAGCAAAATAATGAATCATTTATTGAACTAAATAAAAAAACACCATATATTGAAAAGCCCCAATATGGATAGTGAGCAAGATTAAATGATACAAGCTACATAGAACAATATGTGGTAGTTAAGTAGTGAAGATGCTTCTGGGTTGATAAACAGTCCAGTGCGTGGCTCTCTGTGAGAAAGTCCTGCTGTGCAGTGGTAGGAAACGCACGGGGTGCGCGTACTACGCTAGCGCTGGGCTCTCATGTACTTCCTGGGTCCTGCGAGGCCTGCTTGCACTGCCCTCCAGGTTTAGGACACACTCACCTGTTCGCGTCGGCGGCCTCCCACCAACACTGTGGACTCCGGTCCACGGCACGAAGTGGGCCAAGCAGAGCCACACCAGGGTCCAAAGCAAAGCACACCCCCTCCTCTGTATTAAGGGCAATGTAGAGCAAGGGCAGTGCAAGGAGAGGCAAGGTAACACAGAGTGAGTGGACCAACCTGCCGCATGGGACGGGAGAGGAAGAGGGCAAGGTACAACAACTGCACGGGATGGGAGGGGTGAATACCACAGAGGGGGAGGGAGGAGAAATGGGAAGCACGCGAAATGGAAAGTGGGAGAGAGAAACTGGAGAAGGAGGAGGAGGAAAGAGGAAGGACTGCAGAGGGAAAGGGTAAACATTTGAGAAGACCATATGAACTGGATGGGTGAGGGGGAAACAGGAGAGAGACGAGGAATAATTGTAGAGGAGAAAAGGGAGCGGAGTGAAATAAGAGAATAACAACAGGGCAGGGTGAGAGTGAAATAGGTAAACAGCGGACCAGGGCAGAAGAACAAGGACGTAACAGAGGAAAGCCAAACACAGCAGAAACATATGGACAAATGTTTTGAGAGGGGAAGGGAATCGTAGTATGAAGGAGCTAAGAGGAGGGGAGAGAATACTTGATGAAAGAAGGAAAGGGGACTGAGCAGGGGAGTAAGGAGAAACAAGCATTGGCCGTGAGGCCGTGAAAGTGAAAGCATTACTGCGCGCTGTAAGGATGCAGCCAGATGGCACCTGTGTGAGGACATAACAGAGGAAAGCCAAATACACCAGAAACATATGCGCGCAACGGCAAAAGTGAAAGCAGGCTAGCGAGTGGTGTGCGATGTGCGCGCACCATGACGAGAGAGGAAAGCCAGATGGCGCCTCTGCTTGTAATTGTGCGCGTAACCGCACGCTCTATGCCAGTCAAAAAGCTGTGGTTGGCTTTTTAAAGCCCACACACTAAATGGTTCGCCAGAGCAGCGTATGTACTGGCTCAGGCGAGACCTAAAAGCCATGACTAACAGAGTATCTGGTCAATACGTGAAAGTTTAAAACTGCGTCGTAAAAGCATGCAGAAGTGCTAAAAACTGTATCGTAAAAGCACAACCAGCTACTCAATGCCCCTCAAGCTGGCTTCCACAGAAATCACAGCACCAAGACTGCCTTGATCACAGCCTCTGATAACATCTGAAACCTCCTCAACTGAGGAGAAAAAGCAGCCTTGATCCTCCTTGACCTCTTCGCAGCTTTTGACACCATATTCCACCACATGCTGATCAAAAAACTCCACCAAATCAGCATCCAGATGGATCACCTCCTTCCTCTGTGAAAGAACACAAAGGGTCCTCCTACCACCTTTCAACTCCGAACCCAGGATATTGTTTGCAGTTTCCCACAGGGGTCATCCCTCACCCCAATGCTCTCCAGTGCAGATATGACTCTGCTGGTCAACAAGATCGTCAAGTGGCTATCGCTGCACACGAGACGTACTTGACACAGACCCTAATCACCAGCCGACTGGGCTATGGCAACACTCTCCATGTAGGAATCACTTCACACCTCCTATAGAAATTTCAAACCATACAGAACGCCACAGCCAGTCTGATCCTCGACCTCCACCGATGAACCCACATCACATCCCACATGAGGCAGCTTCACTGGCTCCTGGTAAAAACAGATGCAAATTCAAGCTGCTGACCCACACACATAAGGCTCTACACAACCAAGGACCAGCCTACATTAACTACCACCTGAACTTTCACCATCCATTGAGAAAACTACGCTCGGCCTCCTTATCACTTGCCCACATTCCCAGCATCAACAGAAGCAGAAGTGGAGAACGTTCTTTCTCCCACATCACAGCAAAGACTTGGAACAGCCTCCCCACACAGCTCCAGACCATCACCTCACTCCTGGAATTCCAAAGGGCCCTCAACACCTGGGTGTTCAAATGAGCCTCTGGGACTGGATAGCACCAGGATACCCAATTGGTTGATTAGCAGCATGTTAGAAATCCTCACTGATTGATTGACTGCCCCCCTGACCATGTAGCTTACCCCGAACCCCTGAACGGCTACCCCTAGAAAGATTTACCACCTGCTCAGAGCAGGTAGTCAATGTATGAATTAAACCCAATGGAACTGGAAAATCTGTGCTGAATTCAGCCTAGTAAATCTGGGTCCCCAACATTATTTCCCATTCTATAGGGTTTAACTTGAAGTAAGCATATCTAGGTGCAGAGATACTGACTGGAATTGTTAATTCCAGTCTACTGGTGTTTCTGCACCTAATTAGGCAGACCCTCCAGGATTTCACGATTTCACGATTTACCGCAAAATCGGCACTTTTGTAAAAAAAAAAAATGACCTGTTGCAAAAAATCGCAGCATTTTTACAAAAGTGCCGATTTCGCGGGCACTTTTGTAAAAATGCTGCGATTTTTGCAACAGGTCATTTTTTTTTTTTTTTTTTTTAGCGGACCAGGTTTCATTGGTGAGGGTGCACTGTGAGCACATCTCTTGAGCTTAGGAGACACCCACCGACTCCAAAAGGTATGCTTGTGTGGCCTCAAAAGCACAAACATCAGATGTGCTGCCATATCTTCAGCTCTTGCTTGCACTTGAATGCTATTATGTAGTAACTATGTGGGAATCACAATGTATGAACACAAGTGCACGGGGGACAAAGTCCTTTACTGTTTTGTGTTGTTGAAACACCATTTACCATCTTTGATTGGAGTCAGTACTGGAACACCATTCAAATGGCACTGCAGCCGACAGTGTGACGTCGTTCTTGGTGATGCGTAAAGAAAGCCATATGCTGTGTTCATCTCATACTACCTGCCAATAATTCATCAGGCATATCTCGCTAGTGGTCTCTTTTCCACAAAGGGTGTGTTTGGCTCCCTTGCAGTGCTACACAATTGGGATAACTGAAATGGGTTAAGGGTCACAATTGCCTTATATATTTTGCCCAGTCTATAGCTAGAAGATCTAACTTACTCTTTATCCTTGTAGAGCTTTTCACCACTGCCATTTCCTGCTCTAAACTGTCATTGGGGGATTGCTTAGGCATCTGTCATTAGTGACCTACCTTAGTCCAGCAAATGCAGACAAGTGCAGTGTAAAACATGGCATGCATAGGAAAAGTTCCCCTTCTACATGGCAACTTCTCACTCTTCACAAAAAGTGCCTTTGACCTTGCTTCCACTAGATGGTTTAGACTAGAGGCATCCATTCATGAAGATGACACACAGTTGCAAGGAGATATTAAAAACCTCATCAATGAGTTTAAAGTCATATGCAGTGATCTAGCTGCCAGCATTCAAATGTAATGTAACTAAGTGCTCATACCCGATGCAGGATGGCTGATGTTGAACTTCACAGACACAAAGTGACGTGAAAAAATGAGACACATAAATATAATCAAGCTTGATTAACTTTAAAACAGAGATGAGCGTTCCACGACATCAAAGTGATTGAGGTCCACAAACTGGACCATGAGGAAATTAAGGATGTATCGTGCATATTAAAACAGCGCATTAAGGCTCATAGCAAAGATGGTATCACTATGATTTAATTAATTCAATATGACTTCTCAGGGTACTTAGGGACCACTTCTGCTCACATTTATTTTTTTGTGATGGCTGATGGTCTCATAGGATCTTTTGGTTGTGTGTTTATTTTGCTAAGGTTATGTCTAAGTTTGTCTGCTTCCTGCTTCCTGCTGGTGCTCCCTATTCATCTAACTGAACCCACCAGTTTAGTTCCAGGTGTGCATCCATGTGTATGCAAGCAGCTGGTTCTCAAAGGCCAGTTTCCTCCAGTAGCTGGGGATATCGTCTGTCATAGCATAATGCAGAAAGATTAGTGCATGATTGTGATCTACAACTGATGAGTTTATGTTGTTCTCTACTGTACCATACAGTTGATATTGTATGGTTGAGCCTGTGTCCATCAGAGAGTTTTCTCTCTTTTTACTTACTGCAGCATTCAATATTTCAAATTAACTCTGACTTAATGCTTGTTTTGATGACAGCAGTGCTTGGAAACATGGAGCAGTTTTTCATACTTCGTGTTTCCAACCTCTACAGTCAGAAAACATGCACCAACTCAAAGATATTTCGATTTTAATTAATGCACTTAAAACGGCAAAAAGAAATACAGACTCCTTCTGTAGCGCATAGAATGGCATCATGTTATGACCCACTCGCTTTTTCCAATTCTATTTTCTTGTATCTGACCTTGTCAAGACTATTGATAATTCAACACTCAGATGAGATTAATGCCTATAACATTTTCTGAGTTTAAAGTTAACTTGGCAAAGTCAGCCCTTTTCTTGGTGGTTATCTCCCAGGCCAAAGGAAGGAGACAGTTTTTTTTCTGGTTGGCCTCTTCCTTCAAATATATGGTGTATTTTCTCTATTATACTTATCTGCATTTTTTAATAATAATATTTTTCATCTAGCCATTTCTGAAGGGTTCTGAATAGGTGGAGTGAATTGACTAAGTGTTGATTAAAATGATGAAACCTACAAAGTGAATGTGCTACTTACCTGTCCATGACGCTGATGATTGTCATCCCCAATTTCTTCTTTTCGGACCTAGGCAATTCCAACCCCCCACTCTCGCCTCAGCTAATCTCTGCATCCTCAAGGAAAGAGGAGTATTAGTTAGCCTCCCTTCTGATGATAGTAACTTTAATTTAAAGTGAGCCCCGTGGCAGGACCACTATTTATTTATGGGTGAGGTAGGTATCTGTGCCCTCCCCAATATATTCAGACTGTGCGTGAATGAACATATTTAGAGTAACTTGGATAGTTTTGCAGCCAATTATTTCCACCTTTATGTGCATGCACAATGCGAAAGGTGGTAAGTTAATGTTGCAGACTTAACCCAATGTGACAGTTCCGAATGAGTGTATTTTTAGAACCTTAGCATACAGAAGGGAACCATGTCGAGGGTAGTGAGCCAAAATCTGTTTTCTAATTTCCATCTGTTTCAGAATTCCTGCTATGTTTTTTTTTAAACGAAACCAGGAGCCACAATTTCCACACCTGCACTAAGACACGTCCTAAGGGAGGAGTGATGGATATAGAATGGTGGGAGAGCAGCAACACTGAGTTCAACCGGGGACAAGCTTGAGCTGAGTGAGGTCTCTGTGGGCTAACACTCCTCCCAGGGGCTGAATTTAATGTCAAACCCTCCAGGATTTCGCGAGAATGAATGATTATGAGTAAAATAAAGTGCAGCAAAAATGCCGCTAAATTTCCATATTTGTGCCACTAAATTTCCATTTTTGTAAATTTGCGAATCCATGCCGCTATGTCCTGGGGGGCCTGATTAGGCCTTTAGTAACATTAAAGACTTAAGCACACATTATATTACATGCCCAATTACATAAAACATATATTTAACATGACAATTGTTATTTTCTTGTGGTCCTTTAATTTACTTCTTCCTTTTAAGGCTAGAGCCAACATGTGTTTCGTTGAGATGGGATGTACCCCACGACTTCCTCAGGGCTGTATTCTATGCGATCTACAGAGTAAATTCAATCCTCTGTCCTTGTTGTAATTCTGTCCCGGATACAAATGAACAATATTCTTGAAAAGCTGTCTCCAATATCTATCTTCTGTGGTACTGTCTCCAATCCTGAGTCCTTTAAGCGTAGTGTTCGAACTTATTCCGATCGGCGTGAAAAGAACAATTGTCGTATTGAATATAAGTTTGTGTAATGGTAGATGGGACATGTAATATAGTGTGTTCTTGAGGCTTTAATGTTATTACATTTGTGTGATCTTTTGATCAAAGGATTAGGGGAAGGTGAATATCCCTACCTTTTACAGCTCTGCAATACATACAAGGACTAGTGAGAACATTGTAGTATCATGGAGTAGCCCCAGAAACCCCAACAAATCACCCCATCGTAATTATGCAAGGAATACAATCATGCCCATAGTCTGGTGACCCTGGAAGTATGGATTTGAGGGTTAGCCTATGTCCACTCTAAAGAGATATGCCTTCAGTAACTTTGTGAAAAAGAGCAGGGAGATTTCAGTTCTCTGATGGGTGGGGCGAGAGTTCCATAAGCTAGTGTCAAGACCTCCGAGAGACTGTTTCAAGACATAAGGTGTTCTAAATGTTGTTGTTACAAGAACAAATGAGTCCTAAGTTTCAGAATCTCTAAACTTACCTGCCGGTCACATTCCAGCTGCTGCTTCTCCTCCTCGCAGGAAACACCCGGGCTCCTAGGCTCCCTAAGCCAATGACAACGCTGCATTGCAGCGTTGTGATTGATCTGAGCACCATGGTTTGGGGCTCAGATGGGGACAGGGGTCTGAGCGCCATGGTCTGGGACTCAGATGGGGACAGGGAGCCTGTGCATGTTCTCCACCAGGTTGTGTAATGCAGCTTGGTGGGGAACATGCAAAGTGCGCATAAATGTTTGACCCAAGACGGCCGGTCAAACATTCATGCGCAGTTTGAGTGTGCTTACCATTCCTCCCCTGGCCAGCCCCGCCCCTCCCCGCACCTAGGAAGGAAACATAAAATGATGATAACACTTTGTTATTATAATTTTATTTTTCCTCTGCCCTGCTCATAAAGCAGTAGGGCGACGCTCCTCCGCCTTAGCAGAGGAGCCGCCCCAAACTGACTTCTATGGGGTATTATGTAGATTAAGTCTTACTTATTTTGGCATTTAGGAGGCTTTCTTAGAAGTGTTCTGTACATTTTGGACCCCTGAAGCCTGCATCATTCTCCATCAGACAACAAAAATAAATAAAATGAAAGCAGAGACCCTGGCTTTGTGAGCCGAGCATCGTCCACACTTCCAGGCGGGACGAGGGGCGCTCAGAGTACATGATCCGTGCCCCTGAAGAGGGTGAGTGAGGCTGGCTCACAGCCTCACAGAGCCGGAACTCCGGCCAGAGACGTCCGATCAGCCCTGTGAATGAAGGTGAATGATTGAGGAGTTTACGTAGATTATCCTCACTCCAGACATTAACGGGTTGGTAATTGAGCAGTGGCAGGCTCTGGCAGGCGGCAGGCTGCTTCCCCATACAAGCAGTGCAGTGCTTTAAATGGTCCGGTACTGAGTACCAGCACTTTTCAATTTTGAGAGGAAGAGTACCAGCACTTCTCAAGAGAGATGTCATACTTTTAATTGGAGAGTACTGGCACTTCTATTTTTCCATTTCGAACACTTCATACAAGTCATGCTTCCATTGCAATTCAACACTTCTACCCTTCTGCACTCAGTTCTGCTTACAATAGCAGCAAGCAGCACTGCCCGGTGCCCGCAGCGGGCATGGAGCAACCTGATCTCGTCTTAATGAGCTCGAGGCTCAAGGCTGGACCCAGCTCCCTCCGACCAGGGCTTCCATCTCACACGCAGCTCGGAGGCTAATTATGTGCTCCCTCCTATGGGTAAAGCCAGGATGATTAAAGTCGTATATCAAAGAGCCGCCCCTATGTTTGAGCGGTAGGAGTCGCCTCGCCCACACGTTAATTAAACTCGGTTAGGATCAAAAGTAACATCGACAGCGGAGGGTTCCAGCAGAGCTCGTCTGGGGGGAGACGTCATCCCATGGACTCCTGGTTCTCATCATCACAACTCCAAAGCTCTCTACGGCTTCGCCATGGCATACACACGCCGAGTTTACTTTCGTGATTTTTGTTGGAAGCCTGAATGCCTCTGCACATGTTCAGTGGAAAAGGGACACTTGTATTTCTGGAGGTGCCTGATTTGTTTGACAAGGAGGGTGTCATACCACTCATGTGCTGTCAAAATGCGCAGGCAGCAGCAGATTGTCTATACTGCCAAGGCATTTGCACTGCTCGCTGGTGTTGTGTGGGGCAGGAGTTTGCTCTGCTGCTGAGGGTAAGGCAGTGGTTGTGTGAGACAGGAGCTTGCCCTGCTGCTTTGGGTGAGGCAGTGGATGTGTGAGACGGGAGTTTGCCCTGCTGCTGTGGGTGAGGTAGTGGTTGTGTGAGAGGGGAGTTTGCCCTGCTGCTGAGGGTGAGGTAGTGGTTGTGTGAGAGGGGAGTTTGCCCTGCTGCTGAGGGTAAGGCAGTGGTTGTGTGAGACAGGAGCTTGCCCTGCTGCTTTGGGTGAGGCAGTGGATGTGTGAGACGGGAGTTTGCCCTGCTGCTGTGGGTGAGGTAGTGGTTGTGTGAGAGGGGAGTTTGCCCTGCTGCTGAGGGTGAGGCAGTGGTTTTGTGAGACAGGAGTTTGCCCTGCTGCTGAGGGTGATGCAGTGGATGTGTGAGACGGGAGTTTGCCCTGCTGCTGTGAGTGAGGCAGAGGTTGTGTGAGAGGGGAGTTTGCCCTGCTGCTGAGGGTGAGGCAGTGGTTTTGTGAGACAGGAGTTTGCCCTGCTGCTGTAGGCGAGGCAGTGGGTGTGTGAGAGGGGAGGTTGCCCTGCTGCTGTAGGTGAGGCAGTGGATGTGTGAGATGGGAGTTTGCCCTGCTGCTGTGGGTGAGGCAGTGGATGTGTGAAAGGGGAGTTTGCCATCTGCTGCAGGTGAGGCAGTGGTTGGGTGAGATGGGAGTTTGCCCTGCTGCTGAGGGTGAGGCAGTGGTTTTGTGAGACAGGAGTTTGCCCTGCTGCTGAGGGTGAGGCAGTGGTTGTGTGAGAAGAGTTTGTACTGCTGCTGAGGGTGAGGCAGTGGTTGTGTGAGAGGTGTTTGCCCTGCTGCTGAGGGCGAGGCAGTGGTTTTGTGAGACAGGAGTTTGCCCTGCTGCTGAGGGTGAGGCAGTGGTTGTATGAGAGGGGAGTTTGCCCTGCTGCTGTGGGTGAGGCAGTGGTTGTGTGATAAGTGAGTTTGCCCTGCTGCTGAGGGTGAGGCAGTGGATGTGTGAAACAGGAGTTTGCCCTGCTGCTGAGGGTGAGGCAGTGGATGTTTGAGATGGGAGTTTTCCGTGCTGCTTTGGGTCAGGCAGTGGATGTATGAGAGGGGAGGTTGCCCTGCTGCTGAGGGTGAGACAGTGGATGTGTGAGATGGGAGCTTGCCCTGCTGGATGTATGACGTTAGAACGCATACATTGACAACGCGTACCTTTACAACGCGTTCGTAACAACGAAAGTTGTTACCACGCATTGCGCTGGGGGGGCGCAAAATTGATTAATTTAATTTACTATTCCAACACCAGTCCCCGTGGATAGTAGGGAAGGTGTTGGGATAGTAAATTAAATCATTTACTATCCTTGAGCGCCCCCCAGTGCAATGCGTGGTAACAACTTTCGTTGTTACGCCCGCGTTGTAAAGGTATTCCGTGGTAATGCTTGCGTTCTAAATGCTGCATACCTGCCCTGCTGCTGTGGGTGAGGCAAGGGTTGTGTGAGAGGGGAGTTTGCACTGCTGCTGTGGGTGAGGCAGTGGTTGTGTGATAAGTGAGTTTGCCCTGCTGCTGAGGGTGAGGCAGTGGAAGTGTGAAACAGGAGTTTGCCCTGCTGCTGAGGGTGAGGCAGTGGATGTTTGAGATGGGAGTTTTCCGTGCTGCTTTGGGTCAGGCAGTGGATGTATGAGAGGGGAGTTTGCCCTGCTGCTGAGGGTGAGGCAGTGGATGTGTGAGATGGGAGCTTGCCCTGCTGCTGTGGGTGAGGCAAGGGTTGTGTGAGAGGGGAGTTTGCACTGCTGCTGTGGGTGAGGCAGTGGTTGTATGAAAATGGAGTTTGCCCTGCTGCTGAGGGTGAGGCAGTGATTGTGTGAGACGGGAGTTTGCCCTGCTGCTGTGGGTGAGGCAGGGGCTGTGTGAGAGGGGAGTTTTCCCTGCTGCTGAGGGTGAGGCAGTGGTTGTGTGAGACGGGAGTTTGCCCTGCTGCTGAGGGTGAGGTAGTGGTTGTGTGAGACGGGAGTTTGCCGTGCTGCTGAGGGTGAGGCAGTGTTTGTGTGAGAGGGGAGTTTGCCCTGCTGCTGTGGGTGAGGCAGTGGTTGTGTGAGAGGGGTGTTTGCCCTGCTGTTGTGGGTGAAGCAGTGGATGTGTGAGAGGGGAGTTTACCCTGCTGCTGAGGGTGATGCAGTGGATGTGTGAGAGGGGAGTTTGCCCTGCTGCTGAGGGTGAGGCAGTGGTTTTGTGAGACAGGAGTTTGCCCTGCTGCTGAGGGTGAGGCAGTGGTTGTGTGAGATGGGAGTTTGCCCTGCTGCTGAGGGTGAGGCAGTGGATGTGTGAGAGGGGAGGTTGCCCTGCTGCTGTGGGTGAGGCAGTGGTTGTATGAGAGGGGAGTTTGCCCTGCTGCTGAGGGTGAGGCAGTGGTTTTGTGAGACAGGAGTTTGCCCTGCTGCTGAGGGTGAGGCAGTGGTTGTGTGAGACGGGAGTTTGCCCTACTGCTGAGGGTGAGGCAGTAGATGTTTGAGAGGGGAGTTTGCCCTGCTGGTGTGGGTGTGGCAGTGGTTGTATGAGAGAGGAGTTTGCCGTGCTGCTGTGGGTGAGGCAGTGGTTGTGTGTGTGGGGAGTTTGCCCTGCTACTGTAGGTGAGGCAGTGGATGTGTGAGAGGGGAGTTTACCCTGCTTCTGAGGATGATGAAGTGGATGTGAGATGGGAGTTTGCCCTGCTGCTTAGGGTGAGGCAGTGGATGTGTGAGACAGGAGTTTTCCCTCCTCCTCAGGGTGAGGCAGTGGGTGTGTGAGACGGAAGTTTGCCCTGCTGCTGAGGGTGAGGCAGTGGTTGTGTGAGAGGGGAGTTTGTCCTGCTGCTGCGGGTGAGGCAGTGGTTGTGTGAGAGGTTAATTCACCCTGCTGCTGTGGGTTGTGTGAGCAGGGAGTTTGCCCTGCTGCTGTAGGTGAGGCAGGGGTTGTGTGAAAGGGAGTTTGCCCTGTTGCTGTAGGTGAGGCAGGGGTTGTGTGAGAGTGGAGTTTGCCCCGCTGCTGTTGGTGAGGCAGGGGTTGTGTGAGAGGGGAGTTTGCCCTGCTGCTGAGAATGAGGCAGTGGATGTGTGCGATGAGATGGGAGTTTTTGTGAGAGGGGGGTTTGCCCTCTGCTGCGGGTGAGGCAGTGGTTGTGTGAGAGGGAAGTTTGCAATGCTGCTGAGGGTGAGGCAGTGGATGTGTGAGATGAGATGGGTGTTTGTGTAAGAGGGGAGTTTGCCCCGCTGCTGTTGGTGAGGCAGTAGTTGTGTGAGAGGGAAGCTTTCCCTGCTGCTGAGGGTGAGGCAGTGGATGTGTGCGATGAGATGGGAGTTTGTGTGAGAGGGGAGTTTGCCCTCTGCTGCAGGTGAGGCAGTGGTTGTGTGAGAGGGAAGTTTGCCCTGCTGCTGAGGGTGAGGCAGTGGATGTGTGAGATGAGATGGGAGTTTGTGTGAGAGGGGAGTTTGCCCTCTGCTGCGGGTGAAGCAGTGGTTGTGTGAGAGGGAAGTTTGCCCTGCTGCTGAGGGTGAGGCAGTGGATGTGTGAGATGAGATGGGAGTTTGTGTGAGAGGAGAGTTTGCCCCGCTGCTGTTGGTGAGGCAGTAGTTGTGTGAGAGGGAAGCTTGCCCTGCTGCTGAGGGTGAGGCAGTGGATTGTGAGATGGGAGTTTGTGTGAGAGGGGAGTTTGCCCTCTGCTGCAGGTGAGGCAGTGGTTGTGTGAGAGGGAAAGTTGTCCTGCTGTGAGGGTGAGGCAGTGGATGTGTGAGATGAGATGGGAGTTTGTGTGAGAGGGGAGTTTGCCCTCTGCTGCAGGTGAGGCAGTAGTTGTGTGAGAGGGGAGTTTGCCCTCTGCTGCGGATGAGGCAGTGGATGTGTGAGATGAGATGGGAGTTTGTGTGAGAGGGGAGTTTGCCCTCTGCTGCAGGTGAGGCAGTAGTTGTGTGAGAGGGGAGTTTGCCCTCTGCTGCGGATGAGGCAGTGGCGAAACGAAGCTTGAGCCCCCCCCCCCCTCATGCTCCGTGCCCTATTAGGAAATCTAAGGCCAGGGACTCGCCGCTTGCCCAGTGCCGGATGGAGGGGGGGCGGGGCGTGGCTGGAGCTCGCCCCCACACCATCGCATTGCAAAGCCCCCCACCCCCCACCCCCGCACTGCGGAGGTTGCGGGGGGACTATTGTTAGCCACCGGGGTGAGGTAAGCCTGACGCACATGTCGTCTGTGTAGAAAGACTGGATGTCAGTTTCCCTCTCTGACATTATGTATTGCTGTTGCCAGCTCTGTTATTCCAGTTTTATGCGCGTATTCAAGGGGGGCTTGCCATTTTGCCATCTGTGTTGTTCTACTGCTTTATGTACTGTATATATGAGAGAAACGTGCATTGCTGATGTCTGCGGTGCACCTGTTTTGGTGTATGTGTAAGTTACTGACTGCTGTATGTATGTGAGTGAAGGCTGTCTTCCCCTTCAATCAGGACAAGGTCTCAATAATGGCCGCCAGTCACCCTGGATGGAGGCCTCAGGACACTTCCCGGTATGCTGGTGATGGGAATTTTTTTTTAATTTGGGGTTTTAATCTGGAAAGGTGATCTAGGAGTGTATTGTGCGGCAGTGAGAGGATGCAGAACCCACCGAATCGTTGACATAAACCTTCATCTAACATAACTTGTCTTAATTATTATTGTCCACATTTGTATAGCACAACTGCTATCCAGACGTGTCCTGGCGCAGTATAACATTACCGCTGTGATCCAGCGGCCTATAGAAAATATATCATAAACAACGCTACCCAATTTTATAACCTATAAACAAAATTCTATACTAAATATGGACCCATTTATAAACCTGACATATTTTGGGCCTACTGAATCAGGTGGTCAGATTAAATCTATATACACATTATCTACAAACTATATACAATTTTATACATCTGCGGAAAGAATATTGTCATTAGAATAAAACTTGACCATTTAAACGACCACCATTGGCGACGTGATCTAGCTAATAGTAACCTACACTTCTGAATAACCAAGACCAGCTTGTTTGTCAAAAGTAAGATTTTATTTACTAAATTATGGTATATAAGTTGATAGTTTTATAAATGAATTTTATTTGCAATAAAGCAAGCATGATTGTAAAGAAATATAAGAAAAATACAATTCAAGCAAGTAAATCAAATTTAAAGTGAATATATAAAGTTTAGCATTTCTAAAACCTAATTCCCTAACTGAACTAAATAGATAGAAATTAAAGAAAAAGTTCTTTGAGGATTCTTACGTGCTCCACGCAAAGTCCGTCAGCACTTCACCCTCATCGGAAAGTCAGAAAGCAGCAGCCAGCCCATCCCTAAGGGCTTGACTTTTTATACCTTTCTACGCTAACTAAACTAGCAAAGGAAAGTTTTCAGAAATCTTCGACGTCCCATTGGCTAAGAGTGACAAGTGACATGTCACCCACTTTTCAAAACTTCCATTAAATCACATTTCTTAGAGACCATTGTCTCTTCCACGTGAAACCAGAAGCTTCCTGAGTTTGCAACAAATGTATAAAGTCATTCTCGCAGCGTCCATTGACTTTCAATTGACTTCCGCGGATGCCAAGTTAAGGACTGACAAAATGTTCTTTTTCGACCTTGGCCATGTCCGACAGAATGATGACAGCACATTAGTTTTTGCTTTGTGAACGCAGCTTTTGACGAATAATTTATTTCAGAATGGGCGTCTCGTGACTTTTGCAGAATTACAAGTCAGCTCTTTTCTGCGACTCAAGTGACTAGGCCCAAAAGCAGACAACTTATGATTTCTAGTATAAAACAAACACAAGAAAAGTATTAATGTAAGAAATAATGTAGATTCTGTATCCACCCCAGGATTTACTAATTAATTAACCCACCCGATTAATCAAAATGTTACCTAGCCATTGCAAACAAATAAAGCAGCGTTTATATCTACCAGTCTCCGTTATTCCATGAGACTCATATGCACCTAGAATAGTAGAAATGACATCACACAGACAAGGAAAAGCAAAACAAGCACATGCTTCTTTTAAGTTTGCAGCAGTTAGTAATGACAAAAACGAAAACAATAAATTATTTTATTATTTTGCACGAACAAAAAGATGCAACAATTATGCACGTTTATGAGCACACATATTAGTCCCCCCATGTGTAAAGTATAATCTAAGTTGTATTAGCACGACATATCACAAATCATTAATATTATTATTCATGTTATGGAAATATGACTTCGCGAGTTTAAACAAAATTTTGTTTTCTATCTCGCTCCATCAACTCCCTCATCTGGTGATTAACAAATCACCACACCAGCACTCAAAATTTTGATAATTTAAATTTCTAAGAAATCGATTCAAATTCATTTGTATCAGTAAACCTAAAAGTCTGTTTCTGCATAATCTTTGGAATTAGCATAACGCTCTCTATGTAACTCCTGTAATTCGATCTCTCTTTCTTCTTCTTTTCTGAGTTTATAGATTCTTTTCTTTTCTTTCAACTGTTTCTTTCTTTTATGTAACAAACAACCTATTTTGGTCAAAATAAAAATGAATACTATTATAATCAAAGGTGCCAGAATCTTGCCAAGAATTGAACTTCCGATATTATGAAACCAGTTTTTAATTGCTTGAAACCTTTTTGAAAGTTTCCCTGTAAAATCATCTTCTTCTAAAGGAATTATCTCTGAATGCATTTGTGTAATATTCTTAATATACATTTCAATATTCTTACTTTCATCAGGTATATATGTACAACAATGTTGTACATGTAAAATGCCACAGACTCCTCCCTCTTTTGCTAGGAGTATGTCTAAAGCAAGGCGGTCTTGAATTACCATAGATCTAATTGCAATAACTTCAACATTTACTAATTGAAATCCATCAGCTGTGTCAGTTGATAATCTATCAACTATAGTGGACAATTTTCTGATTCTCCCTGCATTTAGGGTTATACCAACAAAAGGTATTACAGCTTGAAAAATATCTCCCAGAACTTCAGTAAAAGTTTCTCTTTTAGCTCTATTTACATAATTATGAATTTTAAACAATCCTTCTGAATCTCTGTCAACATGAAACACTTTAGGAAAAACAATTCCCACATAACAAGTTCCATACCAGTGGTCTGGAAGGTTGTAGTAGGCTTTGTCACCACAAACAAAATAAATCCCAGGAAAGATAGGATCTTTTCCACCTTTAAATCCCCAACCTCCCAAAATCTGATAAGTATCTTCACAGTTACTTGCACCTACAAAGTAATTATCAAAAAGTGTGTTATCTCTTCTAATGCAAAGCTTTCCACTAACAGGTTTGTCTATGTGAATTGCAATATTTTCAAGCATTTTGCCATTTAATTTCTCATCCTCTTTTTGCCAGAAAGCTGACTTAGTCTGCTTGACTAATTCATTCCTCTTATAAATTGCTCTTCTCTCCTCAACCATATTCAAAAATTTCTTTCCTTCAGCACTTAATTTACATGTTAGATTATTCTTATAAGCATACTCGTAAGTGAGTTCATTAGTAACAAGGAAAAATTCTCTCATTTGTTTTGCTTTCTTATGCTTATTTAAAGCATTATCAATCTTAATATTTGCAAAAATTTCATCATAATTTGAATAGTAATATTCTAAACGTCCAGTTTGATAAAATAAACTAGTTAATACACTACATGTTACAGCATAAGTGAGAGGAAGCATATTATATGTTACTCCCTCAGAAACAGAAGCAGGTAACTTAACGCAGACATAGCAGTCTTTTGCATCCATTACCTTAACATATTCACTCAATAGCTTTGTGAATGTATTACTAGAAAAATCACCAATTGATTTATCTTGATAAATGTTAGGCTGATGATCAATAACTTTTGTAGACGCACTATGTTTAGTTTGACTAACCAGAGCTTTGCTTGTTATGTTAACTTTGTGTAATTCTCTATTCATCTCCAAAGGGATAATCACAGCTAGAACCAACCAGAGCAGAACTAAAATGAGCAGACACACCAGAGTCATCTTACAGCATCTTTTAAAAACAGAACACTTTGAAGTGCTCTCCTTAACATAAGGCATTCTTGGTTAATTTTAGCCTCAAAAATAAAAATAAATTTTAAAATTTATATACACCCCCCTTTTAAAATTTTTTTTTTTTTTTTTTTTTTTTTTTTTTAAACCCTAAACAAGATTTCTTCGACCTTATGTCATACATAAGTTTTCTTTAACTAAACAGTTTTTCTTCGACCTTGTGTCAACTAACAAATTCTCTTCAGCCTTTTGCCAATTTAATAATTCTGTACTTCAATCATTGTCACTAATTTCTTGGATTTCGTTTTCTTCTTCACTACTATCATATATGTCAATAACAGGTGGAATTACTAAGTAAGTCCACTCAGGAGACTTGTATTTTTGGTTTGGTCTTATTATTCTCTTTCCTTTTCTCGATATCACTTCAATTTTTCTTCCAACTCCAACTTCTTTTCCAGGACTCTTTTGACTACTGATTTCTTCAACTTGTTCTCTTGGCTTTTTGATCAATCTGACTCTCAATCTTCCACCTGGCCAGTAGTCTGCTTTTCTCACGTACTTCTTCTTTGGTTCAGAATTATTTGATTCTGACTTCCAAGTCCTTTTCTTTCTGTTTTCACTTTCACCTTCCACGTCACTTTCTTCAGTTTCGTAGTCTGAAATCTCAATTGACTCAGGAACTTCTCTATTCGGCAATTTCACTCCTTCAGGAACTTCACTTTGTCTTCCATCACTGGTACTCGGTAATTCGTTTTCCTCCTCTTCCTCAATTACCTCCAACTTCCCAGATTTCGGATATTTGTTCCTTACTTCAGAGTTTGTTCTCTGCCTTTCGATACTCTCCTGGTCTGAAACTTCTTTTTGTTCTGCTTCTTTGTCTTCAATGGAGACAACCGAATCCTCAGTTATCTTTCCTTTTAACAGATTCTCTTCACCTTCAGAATCTATTTCAATTATTTCCAAGTCTTTTCTTGTCAGATTTCCATTCACTGGCACAGTTTCCAGATGTCGACTTTCTTGTCGATCTTCAGAATCTGGAATTATTTCACCTTCTGTTTTGCCTTCTGCTTCAGAATCAGAATCATCTGTGGTATCACTTTCAACATCAGAACTTTCAGGAGTTGGTACTGGAATAGTATGACTAGGATGTATCCAACGTTTCAATCCTCTGCACTTTACAGCATTAGTAGTGATCAAGATTATCTGTCTAGGTTTCTGCCATCTAGGAGCTAGACAATTCCTTCTCCGATGTACTTTCGTTCTGACCCAATCGCCAGGTCTCAGATCATGTGTCAAAACCTTTTCATTTGATTGAGCTTCAGTTCCCACCTGATTAGACACAGAAGTTACCATATCAGATAACCTTTTACAGTAATCCAAAATTGCACTGTCATTTATGCTCAACAGTTTACCTACAGGTACAAAAGCTTGCCTCATAACTCTTCCCATTAATATTTCATGAGGACTCAAACCTGTCTTTTTATCTGGTGTACTTCTTAATGACATCAAAACAAGTGGAAGAGCATCGGTCCATTTTATACCTGTTTCAAGACACATTTTTCCAATTCTGTTTTTAATTGTTCCATTTATTTGTTCAACTACTCCTGATGCCTCTGGTCTGTATGCACAGTGTATTTTCTGCTCAATGCTCAAAGCTTCGCAAATTAATTTCATCAGTTTGTTATCAAAATGGCTTCCTCCATCACTCTCAATAGTGACTGGAAAACCGTACCTTGGGATGATTTCTCTGAGCATTAGTTTTGCTACTGTAATTGAATCACAATGTCGTGTAGGGAAAGCCTCTACCCATCTTGAAAACAAACATACAATTACAAGTACATATTTCAAACAATTGTGTAAGGGCATTTCAATGAAATCCATTTGTAACCTGGTAAAGGGACCACCTTCTCGACCAATTATTCCTGTCCCCACCACTGATTTTCTGTTTGGATTCATTTGTTGGCATGACAAACACCTTTGACAAAAAGATTCAGCAATAGTTCTAAACTTGGTATTGAACCATGTTTCTCTGAAAAGTCTAACCATAGAATCTCTTCCTAGATGTGCTGGACCATGATATAATCTGGCCATGTCAGCAATCAAACAATTTGGTAAGACTACTCTGCCATCTTTGTAAACCCACACTCCATCTTCTTCACGTGGTCTACAATCTGATCTTAACCATAAGTCTTTTTCATCATCTTCTGCTTCATTTTGTAAATCTCTAATCTCATGCCATGTTTCTACAACAGTTGTTAGCATTAATGAATTTGAATCAGTTTCTTTACTCCTCTCCCGATTGTATGAATAATTTTTCCTTGCGCAGTATTTAGCTGTTTCATCTGCGAAGGCATTTCCCTTGGAAATATAATCAGTTCCTCTAGTGTGCGCTGCACATTTAACAATGGCGATTTCTTTTGGCAATTGTATTGCTTCAATTAATCTCCTTATGAAAACTGCATTTTTAATTGGTGATCCTGCTGATGTCATGTATCCTCTCTGTGACCAGAGTTGTCCATAATCATGCACAACTCCGTACCCATACTGACTATCAGTAATGATGGTAACTCTTATATCCTTTGATATTTCACATGCACGAATTAAAGCAATCAATTCAGCCACTTGTGCTGAACGAACTCCTTCAAGACATGATGCTTCTTCAATATCAACGACTGTACAAACTGAATATGAAGCTTTTAAGACACCTCCTTCGGATCTTAAGCATGACCCATCTACAAAGTAGACAAAATCCGATTCAGACAAAGGTCTGTCTTTGATGTCTTTTCTTGGTTTAGTACAGAATTCCATGACATCTAAACATTCATGTTCTGTTTCAATGTCATCAACAATTTCAGAATCAGGCAGTAATGTAGAAGGATTCAGATTTAAACATCTTGAAATCGAAACATTATCTGCTCCTAGTATGATTTTCTCATACTTTGTCAATCTGCTACTTGTTAGATGTTGAGTCTTACCTCTTGTCAGTAATATTTCAACTGAATGAGGCACAAAAACTTTCACAGGAAATCCCATTATGATCCCCTCACTTTGTTCGAGGCTGATACTTGTAGCTGCAACTGCCTTCAAACAACCTGGTAATGCTTTAGCAATTGGATCAAGAACTGCAGAGAAGTATGCAATAGGTTTCTTTAAATTTCCATGTCTCTGAATTAACACAGATAATGCACATCCTTCTCTCTCACTGCAATACAGTTCAAAATCTTTTTCATAATTTGGCATACCTAAAGCAGGAGCTTGGCATAAGCTCTTTTTCAGGTTCTCAAAAGAATCCATCTCAGCATCATTGAGAATAATTGGATCTTTTACATCTGACTTTGTCAGTCTTTGTAGTGGTTTTGCAATTACTGAAAATCCACTTATCCATTGTCGACAGTAACCAACCATTCCCAAGAACATTCTGACCTGTCTTTGTGTTCTTGGTGGTAACATTGCTTGAATCATTTTTATTCTTTCTATTGTTACTTGTCTTTTTCCTTTTGCAATTCTGTGACCAAGATATTTTACTTCTTGTTTGCAAAACTGTAGTTTTGCTGGGGACACTTTATGTCCTTCTTCTGCAAGGCGATTTAACAGAATTATTGTGTCTGTTACACAATTTTCTCTTGTCTTTGCAGCTATTAACAAATCATCAATATACTGCACTAACGTAGACCTACCAGGTAAGTCTAGGTCTTCTAATGATCTTTTTAACAGTTCGTTAAAGATTGAAGGACTTTCTGTATAGCCCTGAGGGATTCTTGACCATCCGAGGGTCTTACCTTGGAATCTGAAAGCAAATATTTCATAACTGTCTGGATGTAAGGGAACAGTAAAGAATGCATTGCAAAGGTCAATAACTGTATACCATTCAGCATCATGTGGAATTTGAAATAGAATTACTGCTGGATTTGGAACCACAGGACAACATGGAACGACAATTTGATTAACCTTTCTCAAATCTTGTACGATTCTAAATGTTCCGTTAGACTTTTTAACTCCCATAATTGGTGAATTACAAGAGCTACTCTCCATTTCTTTTAATACACCTTGCTTAATTAATTTTTCAATTATAGGTGTAATACCTTCAATTGTTTCTGTTTTCATTTTATATTGTGGAGTGTTTGGAAATTCTATTCCCTGTTTCAATGTAATTTTTACTGGATCTACGTTTTTCATCAGACCCATCTCATTTCCAGTAAAATCCCATATTTCAGATTTCACTGTTCCTTTGAGTTCTTCAGGTAAATCCTTTTCTTCAAATGCAGGAAACAATTTTGTTTCTTCTGCTTCCATCATCATCATTGTCATTCTGTATAAACCATCTTCCTCCATTGTTTGTAATTCAACTCCATCAGGAGAACAATATATTCTACAATTCATTTTACATAGGATGTCTCTGCCTAATAGATTTACTGGACTACTATTACAAACCACAAATCTGTGTTTATCTCTGTAGTTTCCAATTTCAACTGGTACTGGATCAGTTAAGTCAGTTTTAATTTGCTGATTACTTACTCCGACAACTTGGATGGTATCCCCAGAGAGAGGTAGGTTTTCAATTTCCACTGATCTAACAGTAGAACGGGTAGCACCAGTGTCCACTAGAAAAGTGATGTCTACATCATTAACTTTCCCGTTTACAAAAGGACCAGACTGGTCAACCTCAAGAGTGGCTCCAATAACACACTCTTCCTCCTCTCTCGGGCACCGTCAACAATAATCATCAGAATCGCTATCTTGACTTTCTGCTAATAAAAATTGTTGTGAAGCATTTTGCATTTGAACCCTTTGCTGCTTTTGCTGTTTTTGTGGTTTTATTACCTGTTCACTTCCCTGAAATCCCACGTTTGGATTATATTTTTGAACTCCCCCACAATTCGGAAAAGGTGGTTGTGGCAATTGGTCTTGACGATTATTCACCTGTTGTTGTTGCTGTTGCTGTAACTGTCGCTGAATATTAAATTCGTTTAACCCCTGTTGCATCTGTAGCTGTCGCTGCAGGTCAACACCATTCTGCATCTGTGGATTTAATAAGGGATTCTTTAAGTTTTTAGGAGGATGAGGACACTCGTCTCTCCAATGTCCAATTTCGCCACAATTAAAACAAGGTAATCTTTGTTTCAACTCCTCAATCTTTGGGCTAAATTTCTTTGGGAAATTATTATTTTTAAACTTTCCTTGTATCTGGTTTGTATTTCCAGTTTGAACAAAATTAGTGTTCTTATTTCCCATACTGGCAATCTGTTGCTCAGCCACCTTTACCTGAGCCCACATGGCTTTCTCCTTTAGCTTCTTCTGTTTTACTTCTATTTCATCACTGCAATACTTTGCTTTCCTTAGAATATCATCTACAGATAGTGATTGCCATCCGACAATACTATTTCTGATCATTTCTCCAATTTCAGGTTTTAGTCCATAAACAAATCTATAGACAAAATGACTCATGTCTTTTTCATCTAATTTTTCATAACCACTGTATTGTTTAAAGATTAACAGTAGTCTTTCATAAAAAGAATGAACTGATTCTTTTGTTTCCTGTTCTGTTCTTTCTATTTTAACCCAATCGACTTCTTTGGGTGGAATTTTGTTTTTCATCCAAACAATTACTTTCTCATAAAAATCCATTACAAGTGGATTTGGAGCACCTGTTTCTTTGATTCGCTCAGGTTCTGTTTTTGGCCAACTAATCGATATTTTGCATTCTGTCCAAAGATCAGATGGAACGACAATGTCAAAAAATCCATCTAAATCAATCCACAGAACTTTTGACACTTTGATAAATCTATCGACTTGCCTGTACCACTCAACTGGTTTTTCCCTTAATTTTGGAAAGTCATTTGTAAATAACAGAATGTCCTGTCTCGACCAAGGGACATGAACATATCCTCCACCTGCAATTTCTCTCATTGGGAATTGTTTTGACAATTTTTCCAATCTTTCATCTTCCTTCTTTTTCGTCCATTTTACTCTCCATTTGTTCAGTTCTCCTAGCTTTTTGATATAGACAATCAAATCTTTAATGTGAACTATTCTTCCCATTGAGTTTAAACTCTCAATGTCACTTTCTGAAAAGTCTAATCTGTAATGCTTTGCAAAATTCTTTTGTTTACTCACATCGATTTCAAGTTCTGCTGCTAGATCCTCTAGTTGATCATATTTGTTTTTCGTTTTCCACTGTATGCTTTTACAAATGAACAGTAGTTCATCATCTCGATAGTAATTTAAACTATCTGGACCAATTGTTCCAATTATTAATTCTTCGATATTCGCTTTTAATTTGGCCACATCAAGTTTTGGTGTGGTTACCCTGACTTCAGGACTCCCTATATCTGATATAGCACCCATTGGTGTTTTTGGAGATAAATCCTCATTAAAGGTTAAATCAGGCATTCTCGATTTAGAAGAGTTTATTTCAGATAAGTCTGAATAAAATTTTTCAGCAGCCTTTTGAATTTCTGTATTTAAAGGAATAGTTAATCCAGTTTTGTTTGTCTCCTTTTGATCAAATACGGGCTGAACAGGACCAATTGTTACTGGAACTGTCACAGCTTCCATGCCTTTTGTCATTCTTTTTATTAATTCTTCTTTTGATCTTATATATTCATTATAATCAACATCTTCAACATTTCTTGCCTCTCTTAAATAATCTTTTGGAGGTTCTCTTGCTCTTGGAGCCATTGTAAAATGTCTACCTTCATTTCGAGCATTCTCGAATTCTGGTCTTCTAGGAGTTTCAATGATTTCACAATTATTTGGATAAAGTTTAGGAGCTTCATTAATTGGAGGTGCACTCGGTGAAGTTTCAGTAGAAACCACCGGAGTCGACCATGATCTAGGAGGTCTCAAAGGCTGATTCTTTCTAGCAGTTGTATATATTTCTTCCATAACTGCATCCTCAGATTCACTTTCCATTGATTTCCCTGTAGGAGAACCCATTACCATTTCATGAATTAAATACAATCCTTCACTCATGTTTCCCTGTCTCCACATTCGCAATCTATCTTCATGAGTTTCTCTTTTCCAAGATGGATTTTTAGAAGGTCTTTTAATTCCACTAGCTTCTCTTTGTAACTGATACATCTCGTCTTCCCACTCAACTAAAGCTTCAAATTGAGTTGGTCTCGGTTTTGGAACAAGAGCATTCATTTTCTCTCGTAAATTTCTTAAAACCTTTACATTAAATGAACCATCATCAGGCCAAGTTAAAACACCGTCGTTTTTAGTATAGCGTTTCCAACTGTCGAACCATAAGACAGTATGATATCCATATTCACCTTCCATATACGCTGCAGGTGTTTTATACTTATGAAGTAGTTTACCACCTCGCGTTTCGATTTTCTTGTCAGGTGAAAATAAATTCTTAAACTTCTGAAATAATGTTGGCTTTTTCTCAACATGTTTAAAATGATAACTCATTTTTAGGAGTTAAATCTAATTCACAAAATCGTTCGTAAAATATTTCCGGGATGTTCCGTAAAACAACCAATCCGTGCGCGAAACACACCAACAAGCCAATGACAGTTGAGCTACGTCACTTTTCTGCTCAACCAATAAATTTGGAGTTTTTCTGAAGGACCAATCAGCTCACAGGCCGTCAGAGACTCAAGAGCCAATCAGAATATAGCTTGTGACGTAGGTCACCCAATCCCAGCGCGGCTCTGTGACGTACACAGCAGCTGCGGTTTCTCGTTTCTCACTCCTGGCGCTTACCCCTCCTTCACAAAATCTTTTCACAGCGCCATTTTAAGAACACTTTTCAGTGTAAATTAATTCTTAACAATGACTATAAAGACAACATCTGTTCGTTTCACTATTTAGGATAGTTTACATACATTCAAGTATCCACACTTCGGAATAGACGGCGCTATTCACACTAAGGATAATATTCAATTGTCAGTAGAGTAACCTTACCCCACCCTTCTAACACGTATAATTATGAACTCGCTTTGCCCTGAACCCACCGCGAAGTGAAAGTTCTAAGAGTTCCACTTGAACATAAAATACAATTCAAACTCGCACTTTCACACTGAAATTTCCCTAATTTCAAACACACATGAAATCCGTACAGGACTCTCACCTGTTTATAGAAATCATGCACCGTTAGCAAAATAACGACGTTATCCGTACAGGGCTCTCACCTGTTTATAGATATGAAACATGTACCCGTACAGGACTCTAACCTGTTTATAGATAATCATGCACCGACGCTAATTTACCCTTCACTCAAGCTCGGATATAACTAATACTTTTATCACAGTGAGTTTTATGGAAGGCGCTTTGTCCCTATTCTCATGCTGCTTTAATTTCTTAGAAAACCCTCACTTTACAAGATTCAGACCTAGCCCTAAAACTGTGCTGCTCGGCGACAACACTATGGTACACGGCGATACCTCTTGTGATACTCGGCGATATCACTACAAACAGAACAGATGGTTTGCGTGACTAATTTCTCGCCACACAATCTATACCGGTATAGCTTACAGATAGCACGAAAAACGAACTTAACATGTGTTAAAACATCGATCCTATTTCCATACCATAACGCTTTAGTAACCCTTAGCAACCAACATATTACCTTGGTTACCCTTAGCAACCATCAATTTCTGCTACCAGAGAATTGATCCAGCGGCCTATAGAAAATATATCATAAACAACGCTACCCAATTTTATAACCTATAAACAAAATTCTATACTAAATATGGACCCATTTATAAACCTGACATATTTTGGGCCTACTGAATCAGGTGGTCAGATTAAATCTATATACACATTATCTACAAACTATATACAATTTTATACATCTGCGGAAAGAATATTGTCATTAGAATAAAACTTGACCATTTAAACGACCACCATTGGCGACGTGATCTAGCTAATAGTAACCTACACTTCTGAATAACCAAGACCAGCTTGTTTGTCAAAAGTAAGATTTTATTTACTAAATTATGGTATATAAGTTGATAGTTTTATAAATGAATTTTATTTGCAATAAAGCAAGCATGATTGTAAAGAAATATAAGAAAAATACAATTCAAGCAAGTAAATCAAATTTAAAGTGAATATATAAAGTTTAGCATTTCTAAAACCTAATTCCCTAACTGAACTAAATAGATAGAAATTAAAGAAAAAGTTCTTTGAGGATTCTTACGTGCTCCACGCAAAGTCCGTCAGCACTTCACCCTCATCGGAAAGTCAGAAAGCAGCAGCCAGCCCATCCCTAAGGGCTTGACTTTTTATACCTTTCTACGCTAACTAAACTAGCAAAGGAAAGTTTTCAGAAATCTTCGACGTCCCATTGGCTAAGAGTGACAAGTGACATGTCACCCACTTTTCAAAACTTCCATTAAATCACATTTCTTAGAGACCATTGTCTCTTCCACGTGAAACCAGAAGCTTCCTGAGTTTGCAACAAATGTATAAAGTCATTCTCGCAGCGTCCATTGACTTTCAATTGACTTCCGCGGATGCCAAGTTAAGGACTGACAAAATGTTCTTTTTCGACCTTGGCCATGTCCGACAGAATGATGACAGCACATTAGTTTTTGCTTTGTGAACGCAGCTTTTGACGAATAATTTATTTCAGAATGGGCGTCTCGTGACTTTTGCAGAATTACAAGTCAGCTCTTTTCTGCGACTCAAGTGACTAGGCCCAAAAGCAGACAACTTATGATTTCTAGTATAAAACAAACACAAGAAAAGTATTAATGTAAGAAATAATCTAGATTCTGTATCCACCCCAGGATTTACTAATTAATTAACCCACCCGATTAATCAAAATGTTACCTAGCCATTGCAAACAAATAAAGCAGCGTTTATATCTACCAGTCTCCGTTATTCCATGAGACTCATATGCACCTAGAATAGTAGAAATGACATCACACAGACAAGGAAAAGCAAAACAAGCACATGCTTCTTTTAAGTTTGCAGCAGTTAGTAATGACAAAAACGAAAACAATAAATTATTTTATTATTTTGCACGAACAAAAAGATGCAACAATTATGCACGTTTATGAGCACACATATTAGTCCCCCCATGTGTAAAGTATAATCTAAGTTGTATTAGCACGACATATCACAAATCATTAATATTATTATTCATGTTATGGAAATATGACTTCGCGAGTTTAAACAAAATTTTGTTTTCTATCTCGCTCCATCAGCTGCTTCAGGTAAAACAAAACAGACACAACTAAAGACTTAGCAGAAGGAAATGACAACCTAAACAGTATATACAATATATATCCAAGGATTATGCGGTTTCCTGAAAGTAAGAATATTATGAGAAGTAGACTGAACAACAGCAGAGCACACAAGCAGCTCAAACAATCTCCAGTGACCTGAACTATAATCCTGGCATCCCCAGCGTAAGACTGAAGCAGCAGTCATGCGGATGTTGCACAATTAGATCAGGTAGTAATTAGTATACGTTTCGAATCCCAATGGCACTTCACAAGCAACGGACATGGATTGCAAGGCAAAATGTGTCTACCCATGGCCCACATCAATTACATTCCCTCTGCCAGAAGGTGATGTACCATTTGACAGCACTGAGCATCACACCCGTGACATGGGTCTGCCCATTTGGTGAGAGGTTGAAGGAAAGGACCATCTTTTGTGTGATGCAACCCTCCCACTCCAGATTTTGCCTTAACTTTTTTTGCTGCCAGTAAAACACTGTGCAATTTACCCTGCTAACCAATGGTATTCATTTCAACATGGTGACATTGGAATACCCCTAATTGGCATCATTAACTACCTTTAATTCCCTAGTATAAGATAAGAAGTGTATCCAGAGCCTGTAAGTTAAATGTTGCTGGTGGACTGCAGCGCTATTGTGCTATCCACTACAGTGACAGTGTAAAACATGCTATCAGACCTATCAGTGTAGCCTGACTGTAGCAGTGTAAAAACTGTAATTCGATAGATCACAATCAACCCTTGTTATAAGTCAAAACTTCATTCTCAGCCTTGGAGGCCTGCCATGAGCACAGCTGGTCCAGATAGGAAGTCAATACACCATTTTAAACACATAGGTCCTAATTAATTTGTCATCGCGTCTGCACTGATTCATTCTCAATTCCTTAGCCCAATCTGCCGTATCCCTCTCCCAGTGCCTCAATTCAGGACCATCAGCACTCAACCAGGTTATTGCTTCACGCTGCTTGGTAAGGACGAGGAGTAATTGTAGGCATTTAAAAGCCATTTTTGGAACTTTTTTTATGGCAAATGTCCCCCAAAAGATGGGGCAGTAGATCCCCTGTAAAGGGGATTGCCACCACCGTATTCAGTTTATTGACCACACCCAACCAGAAGGTGGGAACTATCAGCCAGTACCAAGTAAGATGCAAAAAAGAGTATGTCCGATGTCGCCAGTGCTGGGGTTTGGCAGGGTATATCCTGTGGAGCATGAGTGGCGATATGTATTAACGGTGCAGAAAGTGAAAGTGCATGAGCTTAAATTTAGCATTGTTAGAGGCGGACTGGACCAGGACACACATTCTTCCACACTGTGTGTCCTCCATTTGTAGTCCAAGCTCTCCATCCCAAGCTGCCCTACCTAGAAGGGGGGGGGTGTAGTCTGTGTGCAGATATGGCCCAGTACAATTGCATGACTAAGTGATGACCTCCCCCCAGCTCCAGTAAAGCCTGAAAGTGTGCAACGTAAGTGGGGTCACTGGGAACGGGGACCATATATCCTTAGTATTGCCCATGAGGCTAGTGTGTTGGAGGAAGTGTCCTACTCCCACATTAACCCTTTCGGTGTTCAAGACGGAATTGTTCCATCATGAACACCAGTGCGGAAGTGAACTGAACCCCCCCTGGTTCAGAGGGATTTTCTGTTTTTGTTTTTTTGCCTCAGGAGGTGGGGAAGAGCTTCCCCAACCTCACAAGGCATTTTTTTTTCAATGTAATGATGATAGCATGCATGGTGAGCTGACTTCTTACATTGAAATTGAAACTGAAACTTAGTTTCAGTTTCATTGTTTTGTTGCTAGTGGGGCTATCTCAGCCCCCTGAGCACCAAAACACACAGGTGAGGTATAATTGGAAAGAGAAGAATCTCCCCTATCTAATGGGACCCTTCCCTAGTGGATTCCTGCTTGGGGATTGCCCCATGAGGGTGATCCCGAGTAGGTATTCACCCACTAGGCACCTATCAACCAATCAATCATTACATTTCTAAAGCGGGCTACATACCCATTAGGGTCTCAAGTCGCGGGGGGGGGGTTGTGCTGCTACTGATCGAAGAGCCAGGTCTTGAGGAGTCTTCTGAAGGTCAGTAGGTCCTGAGTCTGTCGTAGGGTGGTTAGGAAGGTGTTCCAGGTCTTGGCGGCGAGGTAGGAGAAGGATCTTCCGCCGGCTGTGGTTTTCCGGATGCGAGGGACTGTAGCGAGGGCGAGGTTGGCTGAGCAGAGGCATCGGGAGGGGGTGTGGAAGCTGATTCGGCTGTTGAGGTAGGTAGGTCCGGTGTTGTGGAGTGCTTTGTGTGCGTGGATGAGGAGCTTGAAGGTGATCCTCTTGTTGACGGGGAGCCAGTGCAGGACTCTCAGGTGGGGTGTGATGTTGCTGCGACGGGGGACGTCGAGGATCAGACGAGCTGAGGCGTTCTGGACTTGTTGTAGTCGTTTTAGGAGCTTGTTGGTAGTTCCTGAGTAGAGGGCGTTCCCGTAGTCGAGTCGGCTGGTGACGAGGGCCTTGGTGACGGTCTTTCTCGTGTCGATAGGGATCCATTTGAAAATTCTGCTGAACATTCGGAGGGTGTTGAAGCAGGACGCGGATACAGCGTTGGCTTGCCTGGTCAAGGAGGGTGGAGTCAAGGATGACCCCCAGGTTGCGTGCGAGGTCTGTGGGTTCCGGGGCTGTGCCTAGTGAGGTGGGCCACCAGGAGTCGTCCCAGGCCGATGGGGCGGATCCGAGGATGAGGACCTCCGTCTTGTCTGAGTTCAGCTTCAGTCTGCTGTCCTTCATCCAGTCGGCTACGCCCCTCATTCCTCTGTGGAGGTTAGCTTTGGCGGTGTGGGGGTCTTCGGTGAGGCAAATGATCAGCTGGGTGTCGTCAGTGTAGGAGATGATGTTGAGATTATGTTGCCGTGCGACGTGGGCGAGAGGAGCCATGTAGATATTGAACAGTGTTGGGCTGAGGGAGGATCCCTGTGGAACGCCGCAGATGATCTTGGTGTTTTTTTAACGGAAGGGTGGGAGTCGGATCCCCAGGGATGGGGGACCTGCCACTTGGGCAAGGGTCTTTGCTCCCCCCTATTCAAATGGGCATATGTAGTCTTTCTGCCTCCCCCAGAAGGCATATGGGTGCAGTAGTCACTTATCTGCCTCCTGGGGGAGGGCATGAAGCCCAGTAGTCACTAGGAAGCCGGGGAGTCATATTTTCTATACATAGGGGTGGATCCTGTCCAGAATGGGCATGCCAATGGCCCCACCCCCCAAAAAATGGCCACAGTCCTTCTGCCCCCCTTGGGGGCATATTGGGTCAATAGCCCCAATCTGCCCCCCATCAGGGTGGCAAAAAACCCACTAGGCACTGACCTTTTTTTGGAATGTGCTAGCTGTGGATTTTGGGCCCTAGCGCTGCCCGTACCTATGGAAACCTAGCAAACCGGTACATTTCTGAAAACTTCACACCCAGGGAAATCCGGGATGGGGTGACTTGTGTGCCTCTCACAAGGTCTGGTACCCAGAATCCCTTGCAAACCTCAAACTTTAGCAAGAAAAACCCATATTTTCCTCACATTTCTGTGATGAAAATTTCAGGAATCTGCACGGAGGCACAAACTTCCACCCACCCAGCATTTCTTCAAGTCTCCCGATAAAAATGGTACCTCACTTGGGTGGGTAGGCCTAGTGCCCGTGACAGGAAATGTCCCAAAACACAATGTGGGCACATCACATTTTTCCACTGAAAACTGACCTTTTTTCGCAATGTGACTACCTGTGGATTTTGGAACCTAACTTAGCCGCCACCTAGGGAAATCAACTAAACCTGTACAAGTTTGAAAGCTAGACAAGCCAGGATGGGGTGACTTGTGTGGCTCTCACCAGGTTCTGTTACCCCGAATACCTTGCAAACCTCAAACTTTGTAAAAAAGAAACACATTTTCCTTACATTTCTGTGATGGAAAGTTTTAGGATTTGCAGGGAGCCTCAAACTTCCACCCACCCAGCATTCCCCAATGTCTCCTGTTAAAAATGGTGCCTCACGTGTATGGTTAGGCCCGTGACAGGAAATGGTCAAAATCATACTTTGGAGACTTCAAAATTATCGATCACAAAAAGGCTTGGTTTTGCGACTGAGTCTCTGTTTTTGGTCCCAGGCTCGGTGGGCATCTAGGGAAACCTACCAAACCTATACATTTCTGAAAACTAAACACCCTGAGGAGTCCAGGGAGGTGTGGCTTGCGTGGATTCCCCAACGTTTTCCTACCCAGAATCCCCTGCAAACCTTCAATTTAGCTGAAAAAGAAAATACATTTGCCTTACATTTCTGTCTGGGATCAGCATGCCAACACAAATGTCCTACCACCCAGTGTTCCCCTTGGTCTCCCGATAAAAATGAGACCTCACTTGTCTGGGTGTCTAATGCAGAGCCAGCCTAAAAAACACATATTAAAAAAAATATATAGTGCTTGGAACTTGCTGTGCTATCCCCTCAATCCCTATGTTTTTGGTCCTTCACAGGGGATGGAAGTTGGTGGCTACCTGCAGAATCCAGAACTTTCCATCACAGAAATTTGAGGATTTTTTATATTATTTTACAAAGTTTGAGGTTTGCAAGGGATTTTGGGTAACAGAACCTAGTGAGAGCCACACAAGTCACCCCATCCTGGATTTTCCTAGGTGTCTAGGTTTTAAAAATGTATAGGTTTGCTAGCTTTCCCTAGGTGTCAACTGAGCTAGGGCCCAAAATCCACAGCTAGGCACTTTACAAAAAAGTTTCCATGGAAAGATATGATGTGTCCACGTTGCCTGTCGCAGGCACTAGCCCTACCTACACAAGTGAGGTACTATTTTTATTGGGAGACTTAAACAAACACAGAATAGTAGAACAAGTGTTATTACCAATTGGCTTTCTTTCCATTTCTGCCATCCAAATGTAAGACAATGTGTAAAAAATGGATGTATGACATTACCACGCATGCTTTTGCAACGCAAGCCTTTACCACGCAACTTTCACAACGCAAGTCGTTACAACGACTTGCGTTGGGGGGTGCTGGATAGTGAATAGTTTAATTTACTATTCCAACTCCAGTCCCCGTGGATAGTAGGGAAGGTTTTGGATAGTAAATTAACTATTACCTGTCCTAGAGCGCCCCCCAGCGCAAGTCGTTGTAACGACTTGCGTTGTAAAAGTTGCGTGGTAAAGGTACTGCGTTGTAAAAGTTGCGTTGTAAACGCTGTTCCCCGTAAAAAAGAAGCCATTTTGAAAAATGTCCTCTAATTCACATGCTTGTATGGGTACCCGCAATTTTAGAGATGTGCAAATAACTACTGCTTCTAAACTCTATATTTTGTTCCCATTTCAGAAATACATAGGTTTCCTTGGAACTGATTTTCACTCTATTTTACCAATTAATTGCTACATACTCGGTACACAATGAAAAACCATTGCAATACGCAGCTCAGTTATAGGCTCTGGGTATCTCAGGTAAACCTACAAGTCCTATATATACCCACAACCAGAAGGGTCTATTGGACATAAAGGTATATTGCTTTAAAAAATTTGCCATACTTAGAAGTTACAGGTCATAACATTGGCACAAATGGCTGTTTTTTTCAACTCAATTTCAATATTTTTTATTTCAATTGTTAGTTTCTGTAGAAAAAACTTTAAGAATCTACACAAGTGACCCCTTGTTGAATTCAAACTCTTGTCTACTGTTCAGAATTGTATAGTTCTCCAAGATTCATTATTGCTTTCTCACCCATTCCTAACACTAACTGGGGGAGGTTGAAAGCACAAAAAATAGGCAACGTCCCAATAAAATGTGTAGAAAATGTTGGTTTTCTGACAAGTCTGCCTATTCCTAAAGTCTGTGAAGATGGTGATTTTTAGCACTGTAAACCCCTTTTCAATACCTTTTGCAGGGAAAAACACAGACACTTTCTTCAGCACTTTTCCCCCCATCTCCCCCCCCCCCAACCCCCAAATTATGTGTATTTTGGTCAAATTCTTGGTCTCCTCCTGAGGAATTCACAAACCCTGGGCACCTTTAGCATCCTCAAGATGTTGGAAGAAAAGGATGAAAATTTGGCATGGATAATTATGTGGACAAAAGGTTACAGGGGCCTAGCACGGACTACCCCAAATAGCCCATAAAAAGGCTTAGCTCAGGAGGGAAAAGGCCTAGCAGTGAGGGGCTAAAGCTGTCCTGGGTGGCCTCAAAAGTTACACATTCTTCATTCAGGAACAAATCTCCCAGTGTTTTACAGCCACTGTCCCACCAGTGGGACATATTTACAGAGACTGTGAGTTCCCTAAACACAGGAAGGCCCCAGAACACAAACTACCTCGGAAAGGGGGCTTTTTTCATGATCAGTTTTTAAGAGCAGTGTGTCTCACCAGGAAAGGATAGTATCAATCTTTCCCTATAAGAATCCAGGGAAACTGAAATGTACTAGAGGCATCCATTAATAACCACTTCTCCCAGTTGTTCCCCTCCGTAAGCCAATGCATTGTGTGTTGCAGTTGTGAGGCGAAATAGTTTTGCTCTAAGTGTGGAACTGCCGGTCCCCCCTCCACCAGCAGGTGGAACAGGTTATTCCTAGCAAACCGGACACTTACCGCCTCCAATATCAGAGAGGACAGGAGGGTGTTCAGCTGTTGAAATACAACCAGGGGAGACTATAAAAGGAATTTTGAATGCAGTATAGACACTGTGGTAGAAGGACCATCTCTAAGAAATGGCCATGTGTCCCATAATGGAAAGCAGCAGAGTATTCCAGAATTGGATGGAAGAGAGGAGGCCCTCATTTACCCTGTAAATATTGTATTGTAGATAACAAACTTATTGTATCGACCTCCCATCGAATAGGAAGGATCTGCAAAGTTTTGGGAGCCTGCGACCTCAGAGCACCCACTGGAAAGAGTAAGGTTTTCTGATCATTGATTCAGAGGCCAGCTATTTCCCCAAAACTATTTAGGCAGCCTAGCAGTATGGGAGGGAGTGCCGCATTGCTGACAAATTAAAGAGGGAGTCATATATCAGATGAGTAGTGTCCTCTACAGTAATCCCCCAGGGTACCAAATCTTGCCTGATCCAAATCACCAGCGGCTCCAAGGCAATGGCAAAAAAGAGTGAAGAGAGACGGCAGCCCTGCCTCGTACCTCAGCCAACTGTCCAGCTTTCAGAATATAGCCTTCCCACTCTCAACCTGGAAATAGGGTCTGTGTACACTCATTTTACCCAAGATTGAAATCAAGGGCCAATCCCCATATCTCCCAGAACCAGTCGGCCCCTGGGTTGAGCATCATAGATATGTAGTACTCATGCATAGAATGAGGTAGGACCCCTGTACTACCCTTCAGGTATACCTCCAATAGATGTTGAGTGAAGGAAGGAGAGAAGGCCAAGTAAACCTTTTCCGGCAAACCATCACCGCCTGGAGTCTTACCCCCGGGGCAGTTGTTGAAGCACTGCCCGGATCTCCTCCAGATAGAGATCAGTCTCTAAGTCCACACTAGCACCTTCATCAAGTTAGAGCAGCGTGACCATGGCTAGGAAATCATTGATGCAGTCCTGATCTGAAGGCAGCGATAGAGCTGCTCCAGGTGAGTATTAAATATGTTTACAATGCCACATTGTGAGTATGTATCTTGCCCTAGCGAATCTCTGAGATGGAATACCAGGTTGCGGGGGTCTCCCGTTTGAAGACTCAGGATAATAGGTGCCCAGAGTCATCGCTCTCCCTGCGGAGAAGCTGACAATACAATTTTATGGTACGTTTCTCTAGTCTATCTCTCACCTTCAGGAAGCGATGTTGTGCGGCCAGTTCCTCTAGAGTCATGGGCCGGGCGCCTGGGGCCATGTGCTGCAAGCGTGGCAGTTCCGCCTCACACCATGATAATTTGGCCTGGAGGGTGCACCTGACCTCACAAGAGAGCACCACACAGTGCCCTCAAACCACTGTCTTCATCATCTCCCACTCGGTTGCAAGATGGTGGCTGGAGGACCAATTAATCTAAAAATATTCTGAGAGAGTCTCCGCAACCACAACCCACCCCTCCGCATCTTGAAGGATCTCCAGGGCAAGTCTCCATCCAATGGGAGAGCAGTGAACTGCTCCCCAGGTGACCTCGCAGTGCACCGTAACATGCTCTGAAAGGTAACGTGACAAGTTGGGCACCGAGGCCCCCCTCCCCCCTTGCTTCCGACCCTAGTAGACATTCCAGTCTACTGTGTGAGTTGTGGGTAGGTCAATAGCAGGTAAACTCTGCCTTTGCAGTGTGAACAGCTCTCCATATATCACGGAGTCCTAGATTAGTGACTGCCCGCTGTAGGGAAAGTGTCATCTTAGGTTTAGTATTTGGGAGGGGAGGGTATTAATCCAGCCCATTATCCAGGACGCAATTGAAGTCACCAGCCCAGACCACAGACCCCTCCAAGTCAGGAGAGATAACGTTCTAGAGTCTGGGGAAGAATTGCCCATCATTAGTTTTGGGTACAAAAGTATTGACGAGGGCCATGTCTGTGCCATCGAGTCTCCCATGGAGGAGGATGACCATCCCCTCAACATCAGCTTCTAGATACGTCAGATATAGCACCCTGGGTGCTATTCAAATAATGGCTCCTCAGGCATATGTGAAATAATTAACCAAGTAAAGCTGCCGTCTCCATCTCTTAGCCTCATTACCAGCCTCTACATAAAAAAGGCTTGATTCCAGAAGACATGCAGAGTAAATAGCATTCTTCTTCAGGAATGACAGAACCCTATAACGTTTTTGTAAGTAGCCAAACCCCTCCTAGTCCAGGTTAGAAACTTATAGCAGGCTGGACCAACCATTGTGACCATATGTTTGAGTGTGAATCCATAGCTTGCAATGTGATGGCAAAAAAAAAACAGAGGTCAACTGAGAAATAATAACATAAACTTATCTCCGCCCCAGACAGGTATAACATAACATTTGTTTATAAGTCCAATTGGTTCAAAGTGACAGGATAAACACTAATACACCTGTATCCCCAACCAACACTAACACATGTCAACTCAAGGAGGGCCCATCTTTGACCCCTAGGGCCTTTCACCCTCACCGACAATCAAAGTTCCCAGACTCCATGTTCCCCAAAAGAAAGGAGCCAAGCACCCTGGAGTGAACATGCTCAGGGAACGATCATCAGAATTTGTACTTCCAGCTTTCGGCCTGTCCTGACTTGAAGCCAGACATCAGTGGATGTTGCACCTGTAACCCAATGGAGTATCTCCTCGTGCAGAGTCAGTTCTCATCTACCTCCATATGTGCCCCAGCCAAGCTAAGCACTGGAGAACAGGACTCCTTTTGTAAGGGGGATGCAAGTGAGCAGGTGGGACAGGATATTGAGAACTGGGAGAGGAAAAAAGGGGAGAATGGTAAGGGCTAGAGATCAAGGCAGCATGGTTTCCAGCACTGTGTCATTGGTCTGCGGGTGGCTGGGGGTGCGCCGGATCATTTTCCTTGGTGGGGGCCGCATCGGGCAGAGTGTCTGGTACCAAGGGATGATCATCTGAGGCAAAGTCTATGGTGCTGTCTTCACAAACCACAATATGGGCAGATCTCCTTGACTCACGTCATCATCTGTTTCCCCCACTGAAGCGCCCACTTGCGCCTCTCCGCATACGAACATACGATGGGTCAGCATTGCTCAGTGTATCCACTGGTATGTTGTCGAATATATCCAGCTAGGACCATACTTCCTCTGGTTCAAAAACATTTGATTTACCAGCAGCAAAGACTCAGACCTTCGCAGGGTATAGTAACATATATTTGAGCTTCATCTCATGAAGCTTCTTTTTTACAGCAAGGAAAGATTTGCTCCTTTTCTGTTCTTTTTTTAGTGTAGTCTGAGTATATGGCGATGTTGTGGTTTTCAAACTGGGCAACGGACTGTTTCCTGGCTGCCCTTAGAATGGCGTCCCTGTCACAATAGTTCATGATTCTGGCGATGAGAGCTCTAGGCAGAGCACCATGTGGCGACAAGGGGACCAATGCACTGTGGGTTCGCTCAACCATGAAGAAGTCTGAGAGCCCACTCTTCAAGGAAAGTTTCTGCCGACTGGTCCACGGCACATTCAGGAAATCCGAGTAGTCTCACATTGTTTCAATGTGAACAGCCCTCTGAATCCTCCACTGGATTCAAGGAAGATGTAACAATGGACATCTGAGACCCCTACTGGTTAAGCAGCTGAACCTCCGTCTTATGGTGGCTATGTTGGTTTCATCAGTGTATACCTTGTCTGCTACTTTGCATAAATTGGCACTTAAAAGGGAGAGCTAAACAGAAAAGCCTGCAATCTGTCCCACCAGTGCTCCCTGGAGTTCTGTGTAGCTACCAACAGAGCCGCCCTAGAAAGATCTGCCTCATTCTCCGGGGTGTGGTCCGGTGACACTGTCTGTCCTTGACGAGTGATCCTGGGTGCAGGTTGGCGCGTGGTATATCGGATAATGGTATTGCCCTGGAGCTGATGCTGCGACCTATGCTTCTCCATGGCTACATCATGGGCATGCCCCAGATATCAAACACTCCTGTGGCTCAATGGCCAAGACCCATGCAACAGGTACCGGGGGCATCCTGGACATGAGCCAGAAGGACAGCTGGGAGGCAAAGCCCAAGGTGGCCCATACTCAGGCACCACCACCAGGTCAGAAGGGGTGAATCCAAGCAGCACTCCTCCGGTGTCTCCAAGAGCTACAGCCCCGCGTCATGGGCGAGGGAGGAGGCAGTAAATTGGCAGGGTGATTTTCAACAACATTTACAGTGTGGCAGGCCTTCAGGACCGGGATCCACAACTAAGGACAGGGCTTTCAGATGACGGGGTCTCCAACAGATACAGTAGAGGATGAAGCGCAGATGTCACCCACAAGGCAGGCTCCCAGGTCCAACAGCAAGCACAGGCCTGCAGTGTGTACTGCCCCAATCACATGAAGGCCCAAAGCATCTGAGTCATCTGGTGTGTGTGTGTTCAACCTGGGTCTATTCCCTCTGAGGCACCCGGCTACTGTCACCAAGGGCCAAGGGTCAAGGGGACATGTGCGCAGCCGCGGTTCTTTTGGCAGTCAGGGCTCACAGTTGGATCCATATACCCCAGGTGTTCAGGTGAGCCTCTGTAGCGTCGTAGGTAAGGAGCAGTTCCCTTGTGCAGGTCTGGAGCCAGCAAATCGGAGTGGGCCCCCAGTACTCCACCATCTACAGGATTCGTATGCCCAAGGGCCCAATCAGGTGGCCCCCAAAGGCCTAGGTCCAAAGCATCTCCTGAACACCCCTGCTCTAATTACCCGGGGAGGGGGGGGGAAGCAGACACCAGCAGCCGGTAAGCAACAGTAGCTCTGTAAAAGGCCCAACAGCACTGGAAGGCCCTGCACATTGCAGCATTCCACAGTAATCGTAGTGGGGTCACCGCCACCAAATGTCTTCAATTAGGCTCCCTAGGTCATACAGGCTCAATTTACCTGGGAAAAATCAGTACATTAGGGCAGATGGAGCATGATTAATGCAGACTATGTCGGTAGGGAGACGTTGCTCCCTAAGGGCACTTCCAGTTGTCCATCTTGCTTGGCCATGCCCTCCCTAACACAGTGTCGTGGGAAAAGGATTAGGTAAAAAATAATTAAGCAACTACTTTTGATAGCTATTGAATATCCAATTCAATGGTGTCGTCGGATTTGTAATAATTATTAAGAAAAAATAACCTTTAGGGAGTTACCCTTTCCCTGTCTGAGGTTCTTATTGGCTATTTAGCCTTTACTCTCCAACTTCTCCCAGCCAGTGATTAGCATTTGAATAAGGAGGCAAACGTGTGAGGTACCTCCCAGGAGCAAACAATAGGCTTACCTGAATGGCAGAGATGGCTACTCTGAACCTCACAGAATATCAAGATGGGGGCTGTGGGAATACTTTTCACACTGCAGCATTAAATCATGCTGGAGTGTCAAGTCATGGTTAACAGGTCTGCTGTGTTTAAATATCACACTGAATATGCACTTTAAAGGATGGAACAGGATGCCTTGATAAATCTTCTGTATCCACAGTCTGGTTGCTGGAAAACCATGCTTTTGTTCAACCAGACTTCTGTCTCTAGGTTTATTGGGGTACACTAGCTGGTTCAATGTGGATTTTGGTGTTAGATGTGAGAGGACTCTAGGATTACCACAGTACACTCCCTATGCACACACATGCAATCCTCGAAGACCAAGTTTAGCCAAAGACTTTCAACATCATGAAAATACCCAAAGTGGGTAGGGTTGGTCCCAATAACTTTTACCCCATTGGTTAGGCGTGCCTTGGTGTCATTCCCACTCTTTATCTAATGCCTGGCATAAATGTGGCATCTCCGGGCATCCAACTCAGAAGACTGTTGGACCTGTGGTAGAACAGAGGAGGACTGAACCTGCTGTATGTGACTTGAGAGCAGTCCTGATGATCTGGACCTCCTCTCTCTTGTACCCAGGGCAAAGAAGTGTACTCCAGTAGTCATAAGGCTGACCTGCTGTTCAAGCTCTAGAAATACAACAAGCTGCAAGAGGCTTTTTCTGCAACTTCCCAGCTGATCAGTGGCGGATGGACTTATACTGGTCTTTGCTGTTGGTCTATGCCTGACAACCAGTGAGTCTCTAGGTGCCTCCCCTGATATCTGGGTGGGCTTTAAAAGTGGACTTCTGTGATGGATTGGGACTTAAAGGACTAAATTAGAAGGTAAGGTCCCTGACCATGATAAACCTGGTTGGTGGAACTGATCTGCGCTCCATCGCGGTCAGCATCAAATTGGCATAAGTCCCGGTCAACCATGGTCATTGGCAACCATTGGCACCTTGCTCTTCTTGGTGCTCTTCCTACTTGAAACTTTAAAAAGTCATATTTCAATTTCCCCTTATTTAATCAAACATGGCAAAAAATGCCAGCTTCCCCTCAAGGAGCAGTGAGTAAGCCATATTGGATACTAATCTGGGCAAACCCAGTACTGTGTTGATGGAAATGGCCCTTTTTGCAGGGTTACCCCAAACCTTTTGCCTTCCTCCTCCTCATTTTGCTAAACTCTTTTTTGTTGGCCTAAGGACTCTGAGCCCTTTGCAGCTGTTAACCAGTGCTAAAGTGCAACTCCTTCGCCTCTAAGCAGTGTATAATTGGTGTTTACCTAATTGGCATATGAAACTTACTTGTAAGTGGTATCCCATATGCCCAGGGCCTGTAAGTTAAATGCTACTTGTGGACATCACCACGGATTGTGACACTTACAGAAGTAGCCTTTCAAACCTGTCTCAGGCCTGCCACTGCAGTGCCCGTGTGTACAATTTACTGCCACTTCGACTTGACATTTAAACCCACTTTCCAAGTCTTAAACTCATACACATAGGTCACCTGTAAGGCAGGTCCTAGGTAGCCCTATGGGCAGGGTGCCGTATAACTAAAAGGAAGGACATTTACTTTATATTTAACATGTCCTAGTAGTGACGAACAGCTACATTTGTTTTCCACTACTGTGAGGTCTTAAAACACCTTTAAAGCTGTAATTCCTGATCAGAAAGGAGTAGATACATCATGTTTCATATCTTTAGAAAGGTGGTGATAAATTCTCTTTAGTGGTAAAGTTGGATTTGACATTACTATCTTAGAAAGTGGACATTCTCTGCTTTTAACTTTTCTCTGTGTGCCTACATCCTGTCTCCAATACATGTCTGGGTGACGGTTACATTTTGTGCATTCCCTCTAAACAGCCACAAACACAGGAAGGGCTGGGTGTTACAGAGGACTCATCTTCATTCATCTGCATTCTGATAGCCTTCCTGGGCAGGAAGGGGTAGAGGTGGCTCACACTTACATCTGAACAGGCTGTGTCATGTCCTCACACAAAGGACTGGTTACCCCCCACTGATAGCCTGACCCACACGATTGGGTTGACAGGAATCCTTGTGCACTTCAGAGAGTTCCTTTAAATTCACACCGTACATCAATGGCACTTTTGGGTACAAGTACCAGGGCTCTGACCCTACCAAATCGGTACATCACTTGACCTGGGAAGAACACTGCTAGGTAAAAACTCCTGTGCTGTAAGTATTGCCACTTTGCTTTGACTGACTGTTCTGAGGATTTGCTTCTTTGCTTTGTTGAGCTGTCTTGCTGCCTGGTGATCTTTTCCCTGCTGGGGACAAGGATTGGACCAATCTCACTTGAACCCAGAGTGACTCCAAGGGCTTGCTGGCTTGCCTCCTGTTTTCCAAAGTCTCAGGGACACAAAAGACTACCTGCAATCCTGCTGGTTCTGCTGGACTCTGCTCCCTAAGAGTCTTATCTTTGCCTGAGGTGTCCCCTCCAGTCCTGAGCCTCAGAAGTGGGTTTTGCAGCTGATTTCTACTTAAATAATGATCACTCCTAGATGTTTCTGGGTAGGTCACAGTGACTATTACGAAACTAGAACCACACGATCTCTCTCTTTGTTTAAGAGATCAAGTGGCAGTGAGTTATGATTTCCAAATGATGACACTGGCCACTCTTGGCAGTTGATGGAAATCAGACTGTTTCGTAAAGGGTCTCTACCTCATGTATTAGTTGCTCTTAATGAGCCTTCTTTGGTTTTGGATGCTACACAATGGTAGTGGGGTGTTTAACCAGTCTTTGTGCTCAGTTTTCTCTCTTTTTCTTCATTTCTCTTGACCGCCAGATTGTTTTTTGTATTTAAAATAATGTTGTCCCAAGACACTCATGAAATATTCCAGTAATTTCATGGTGTTCTAAATAAGCTTGACCCTCCCCAGGACTGTTGTAGTTTCGCCTACTGCAAGAATACATTGAAAATGTTTTGCCAAATGGTGCACTTTCACCATAATCTCTCTCCGAGAGGGGCGGGGGAGAGGGCTGATCGGGATAACTTCCAGAGATTAAGGGGCAGATTTATAAGAAAGTGCCGCAGCACGGCACCGCAAGCCCTTTGGCTGGGCCACGCTGCTGCACTTTCAGAGCACAGGAATACAACATATTTACAATGATATGTCGCATTCCTGTGCTCTCCCCTGCATTTGCGCACAAATAGCTGCTATGCGCCGGCGCATGCACCCTTGCACCATGGTGCAAGGATGCCTGCGTCATGGGGAGATTGTTTTTGTGCAGGAAGGCGCACCTTCCTGCACAAAAACATTCACTACAGGCATTTTCCTCTTTCAATGCATGCTGTAGAATGCAGTACACATTGAAAAAGGAAAAAAAACTAGGAGGAATGAAAACATTTCTCCTTGTTGTGCCAGGTTTATGATTCCACGTAAATCAGGAAATGTGTCTGGTTCCATGGGTGTTGCGTGGGAACACCCACAGCAACACTCATGGAATGCCCCTTTCACGCAAACTGCTGCTTGCAAAGGGGCCATATTTACAAGGGCAGGAAAAGCCAAGCAGGCTGGCTTTTCCTGTCCTTGTGAATATGGCCCAGAGAAATGCGCTGCCAGTGCGTCACAAAAAGTGACATACTGGCACTGCCCCTTAGTGTTTCTTGATGTCTAACTTCCGAGTCCATAAACGGAACAGTTTTACTGAGTGCGGACCTGCACCTTGAAAAACCCATGACTGCGAGGAGGGTCACAGCTGCAGCCCCTACCCATCCCTACCAGCACTACAGGAGACACAGCCAGTGCAAGATGTTCTTCATGACTCCCACCTATCACCCTGTCCCCACCAGCCTCCATGCAGTTCATTATCAGCTGCTTTGAGTAGGCGGTGAACATCTGCCTAGGGAATCTAACTCATGATCCCTCTTAACTCATGGGGAGATAAGAACTTGAATTGTTAATTGCATCTCCAGTATCTCTCTGATGAATTAGCAGAGTGCTTGTAATGGAGGTCATAGAATGATGCTCTTCCTCAGGGTATGGACACCTCATAGGTCTCAGCATGAGATGGGCTCCACCAGTTTTACAAACTAGCATTTTAGACAACAGTGCAGTGACTATCAATTATTTTTTTCGAAAGCCTTCACTTCACCATTTTCTGAAATATGCACGTATAGCTATTAAAGAAAAGATTGTATTTTAGAAAAATAAACATGGATAATTTTCACGAGAGAAGAAAAATAAATTTTTAACCACAAAAACAACCTTTCTTAATAAACACATCTTTGGTTCCCATGCAGCATTGCCAGACATGGATAACAGGGGTGGTCCCTTCCTGAGAGCGTGGGGGCGTCGCTCCCCTGATATTTTTGCACCCTCCCCCCCACCTTCAACTAATTTAATTAATTAGATATGACTACAAATGCTTATTTAGCCCGTGGAAGTCAGCTGTGGGCCAGTTCCTAATCCCTCAGAGCCTCAGTGCATGCGGCAGGAATTGGGCGTCTTCAGAATATGATTGGCACTGCAGTAGCGATGACCAGTCCGTAAGGAACTGCGCATGTCTGGTTGGACTGCTGCCTTTCCCTGTCCAGCCCAATATGCGCACTCTCAAAGAGTCTCACTAACATAATTAATAGAGCCCGGAGGACCAAGGACACAGCCTCCCGGTCTCCAAATGAGCAGGGAGTTGGCCTGCCCAGGCCAATCAGAGCACTGCTCTCATGCTTTGTTGACAGCAAGGGAGCAGCATCTGGAAGTCGGATTACTAGGGCCTCTGAGCAGACTGCAGGGAAAGAGGGGGTGGGAGGCTCTATTTGTGACATGGAGCAATGGGAGCATTAATGAACAATCACTGTTTGGCTTTATTGTGAAGCGATGCAGTGATTGGCCATTCTGTCCTTGCTGCTCAGCCTCTCTCTCCCTCCGCTCTTCATGCGCCTTGCATTACACACAAGGGAGCATGTAGAGAGAGGCAAGACGTCGGCGAGGGAGACCACACCTCTCCACCTCGTGGCCTGATCCACCAAGCCTGATGCAAGCGAGGCCTCGCACAGTGGCAACTAGCAATTGAATTAAATTGCGCTGCTGAAACAGAGTCTGGTCAGAGACAGAGAGTACAATTTGTCACAATTTAAATTGATAGCTTAAAAACAGTTGGTGTACCCAGAGCTGGACTGAGAACGCAAACAGCCCTGGCAACATCTGCTGGACCGGCCAGAGGGGTGTGGGGAGGGGTGGGACGAGGTGCTAGTGAGAAGCAGCACTTCTGCTTCTTTTGTTACAGAGGGCCAATGTTGCTGCACTGCTGCAGAACCAGCCCCTACAAACACAATCGCCCCCCACCACTGGAAAACCACCCGCACTTCCGGCCCATTGGGAAACTGCCCAGTGGCCGCTATGGACATTCCGGCCCTGGGTGCACCTCAGCTACGATTTTAACCTATATATAGATATATTGCACTAGGGCGCTCCCTGAGTGAATCCAGACAGTGCCTGCGTGTGGGAACTGGGAAGAGTAGGAGGTGTCCACCCTGAACTTGGGTACTTCCATTGTTACTGAGGTGGCAGACAGTCAGAACACCTGCGAGCCGGGCACTTCTGTCACCTCACCTCAACTGGGCCTACACAAGGGTTCAACCACCTGTTGTCTGAGTCGATCAGCATCTCAAAACAGAACGTTTTAATTTTGATTGTCTGTTTTGTGCCCACTGTTATCCCCAAAGTGAGTGGGCTATTGTGGTGTAGAAAACCACATACATGAAAGTGTCTGGCACTTATTTACAAATTAAGGAGAACTGGTGTAAATGTCCGCTCATGCCGATTCTGTGAACCAGGATTGCGGCGTCTACCATTGAAACTAATTTTTAGGCACCCACGTTTCATGTAGCTGTGCACAAAGAGTTTGTGAATCGAGCACATTGGGCATAAAATCAAATTAGTCTTACTTTTTAGGTCGAGCCTATGGCAGCGTGCATGCGCTGCATAGGAAACCGACCTCTTGGAACCACTTCAGCTATCTTCAAAGCACGTGCATGTTGTGCTCACACGCTATTGGCCTTTGCGTCTGGCTTTAGTAAGCAATTGGCCTAAGGCGTGTGGATGTCCCAGCTTCTTTTCAAAGGTTTACTCCCAGAGGGTTTTGCTCTCGGGAGCCAGCAGCGGCGCGCATGAACCATCTGTTTTTAATCAGCATGGGCGCACTTGATTCACATGCAGTTCTCTCCTTCCCTCTTGTTTTGTATTGTATTGACATTTGAGCTCAGGTTTAAAGAGACTCTGCCGCTTCTTACGGGCTATAGGCTGACAGCTCCTCCCAGGCCCCCTTCCAGGCCCGTCTACGCGTCGCAAGGGACCAAGTGCATGCTGTACAAGTGCTTAGAGGCGGGCACTGGGAGGGATGCACTGCTAAGGGTAGTGCGGATAGGTACTCCACCATCTACAGGATTCGTATGCCCAAGGGCCCAGTCGGGTAGCCCCCAAAGGCCAAGGTCCAAAGCATCTCCTGGGCACCCCTGCTCTAATTACCCGGGGAGGGGGGGGAAGCAGACACCAGCCACCGGTAAGCAACAGTAGCTCTGTAAAAGGCCCAACAGCACTGGAAGGCCCTGCACATTGCAGTGTTCCACAGTAATCGTAGTGGGGTCACCGCCACCAAATGTCTTCAAGTAGGCTCCCCAGGTCATACAGGCTCAATTTACCTGGGAAAAATCAGTGTATTAGGGAAGATGGAGCATGATTAATGCAGACTATGTCGGTAGGGAGACGTTGCTCCCTAAGGGCACATCCAGTTGTCCATCTTGCTTGGCCATGCCCTCCCTAACACAGTATCGTGGGAGAAGGATTAGGTAAAAAATCATTAAGCAACTACTTTTAATAGCTATTGAATATCCAATTCAATGGTGTAGTCAGATTTTTAATAATTATTAAGAAAAAATAACCTTTAGGGAGTTACCCTTTCCCTGTCTGAGGTTCTTATTGGCTATTTAGCCTTTGCTCTCCAACTTCTCCCAGCCAGTAATTAGCATTTGAACAAGGAGGCAAAAGTGTGAGGTACCTCCCAGGAGCAAACAATAGGCTTATCTGAATGGCAGCGATGGCTATTCTGAACCTGACAGAATATCAAGATGGGGGCTGTGGGAATACTTTTCACACTGCAGCATTAAGTCATGCTGAAGTGTCATGTCATGGTTAACAGGTCCGCTGAGTTTATATATCACACTGAATATGCACTTGAAAGGATGGAACAGGATGCCTTGATAAATCTTCTGTATCCACTGTCTGGTTGCTGGAAAACCATGCTTTTGTTCTACCAGACTTCTGTCTCTAGGTTTATTGGGGTGCACTAGCTGGTTCAATGTGGATTTTGGTGTTAGATGTGAGAGGACACTAGGATTACCACAGTACACTCCCTAGGCACACGCATGTAGTCCTTGAAGACCAAGTTTAGCCAAAGACTTTCAACATCATGAAAATACCCAAAGTGGGTAGGGTTGGTCCCCATAACTTTTACCACATTGGTTAGGCGTGCCTTTGAGCCATTCCCACTCTTTATCTAATGCCTGGCATAAATGTGGCATCTCCGGGCATCCAACTCAGAACACTGTTGGACCTGTGGAAGAACAGAGGAGGACTGAAACTGCTGTCTGTGACTTGAGAGCAGTCCTGAAGAACTGGACCTCCTCCCTCTTGTACCCAGGGCAAAGAAGTGTACTTCATCAGTCATAAGTCTGACCTGCTGTTCAAGCTGTAGAACTACAACAAGCTGCAAGAGGCTTTTTCTGCAACTTCCCAGCTGATCAGTGGTGGATGGACTTATACTGGTCTTTGCTGTTGGTCTATGCCGGACAACCAGTGAGTCCCTAGGTGCCTCCTCTGATATCCGGGTGGGCTTTAAAATTGGACTTCTGTGATGGATTGGGACTTAAAGGACTAAATTAGAAGGTAAGGTCCCTGACCATGATAAACCTGGTTGGTGGAACTGATCTGTGCTCCATCGCGGTCAGCATCAAATTGGCATATGTCCCGGTCAACCATGGTCATTGGCAATCATTGGCACCTTGCTCTTCTTGGTGCTCTTCCTACTTGAAACTTTAAAAAGTCATATCTCAATTTCCCCCTATTTAATCAAACATGGCAAAAAATGCCAGCTTCCCCTCAAGGAGCAGTGAGTAAGCCATATTGGATACTAATCTGGGCAAACCCAGTACTGTGTTGATGGAAATGGCCCTTTTTGCAGGGTTACCCCAAACCTTTTGCCTTCCTCCTCCACATTTTGCTAAACTCTTTTTTGTTGTCCTAAGGACTCTGAGCCCTTTGCAGCTGTTAACTAGTGGTAAAGTGTGATGTATTCCTATAGGTTCTGTATCGATCCCCCTATTCCTGACCCTATTCTGGTTAACAAGTTAACTAGCAGCCATCCCGTGATGCAGAAAGCCCCCATGATGCAGGAACCGTTATCTGATTAAGCCACACTACGGCACAGGAACGTGTTATCTGATTAGGTCATAACACTTGCCATCTAATTAGACAAGCGATATTCCTCCAGCCCCTGATAAGGCATACGGAGTTCTCAAAACAAATCAAACCTATGACAACCTGGGAAAAACCCTGCGGCCATTGTTTTGATTTCACCGAGAACTTCAGCAAAAGAATGTGCTAACGACCAGGTCGTATGACATCCTTATTGACGTATCTATGTCCATCCTTACGTCAATCTCGGCACCTTAAAGGTATAAATATTACCGATATTGCCCTATGCAAACACACGCGGTGGTGATGAGATCGGAGCAGCCAGACTTGCCGAAGCCCAGAGCAGAGCAGACCCCGCTGGCGCAGCCCCGCCTTCCTGACGCGCTGAGAACGAGACGCTGTTTTCTCCTGCCGAGAAATCCAGCTCCGGCGCTTCCGGGTAGCCCTCGCAGGCAGCCTGGAATATCGAGACCAGAGACGAGAGATACCATCCCTCATTCATCCTAGACTCGAGGTACAGAACTGAATAACCCCTCACAGAGAATTCTTGAGTCAGTCACTTGGCAAAACAAACTTAACTTAAACTGCTACTTTCTATTCCCGCCCACGTATTAGGCTTAGGTCAGGTACATCTGGGGTAGGCGTAGTTAGAAACACCAGTTGAGTACGATTAGTCAAATGTATATGTGTATGTATCTATTTTATCCATTTTAAACCATCATATGGCTTAGAAACCATATCAATGTTTTTACAGTATTATTTTATACTTCTGCTTTTAATGTACGCACTTTACTTAACCATAAGTATTGCAATAATATCGATCCATTTCTCTTGTATGAGAAAAGAGACTGATCAATAAATAACATCTTTTATTGAACACGCCCGTCTCTTCCTTTTCTCTACAATCTGGTGAGACTAAGAATGCACGTACTGACTGAGTAAAATAAGTCGTCTTTTGTTTTCACACGACTCTAGAGATACACTCTTGATTAGGGGAGAGCAAAGTTGTCATGTTCTATGGTTGTCAGAAACTAAATCCCTTCTTGTCTATCCAGGGAGGTTCAACTCCTCCTTGCCTATTCGAGAAAGTTTCTAGTGAACTCTGAGCTAGCTGGCAAACCCAAAACTTTAAGTCTAATATCGACAGTAGTAGACCTAGTTAACGTCTGGTCTAGGCCTATACTATTGAAGGTATTATTCCAATGCGCAGAGCCTATTGGGATAATAGGAACTACACTACATGGCGCCCAACGCGTTTGGATGGGCGATAAAACTAACGTAAGACATTTAGAGTAACTCAGTCGTGCTTTTTCACTCAGACCCCTTTTTCCCATAATACTCCAAAGACGTCTGGAGTGGGTGAAAGGTAATATCCGCCAAACCTCGCAGGAGGAAACTCCTATGTATGGTCCTTGGTTTAGTCAACGTTGAAGGATACACTGTTCCAAAATATTGTGCATCTAATCTTTGTTTCCATAAGAACCTGATCTGCAAACAAACAAAATAACCTTCCTGTCGGTAAAATGGTAGACAGTGATGAAGAAAGAGAGACAGCTAGATTAGCAGCTGAACTAGTAGCGGCTGATAATACTATGCAAGACGCAGACCCGGATATAATACTCATCCCGGTCAACGTAAGAAAATCTATAACTTTAAAACTTATAGAAAATGGACTGACACCTAGAGGTGGCACAGTCATATTCGTAATTGAGGCACACGAATATCGGCAGACAGAGGTATTCTATTCATGGATACACTTTCCAGCAGCGAACGCTGTAACAAAGCACTTCCACTATTACAAAACAGAGGATCCTCCTAATGAATACACTCCTTTCGAGGAGGTGGAAGTACCACTTAAATTTCAAGAGCACCTGCTCTTGTTTAATGGCGCCCTAAAACATAATAATGACATTACCAGGCTCGGTCCATTAGGTAGACCAGGAGCAACATGGCCGGTCCTAGCCGGATACACACCACATCCAGACATTGAAAGAATGCCTGCACCAGAGCTTTTAACACAGCTAAAACAATTAATAAAAGTACATAGACAATTAGTCCAATATGTAATGCGGACTTCAACAATCCAACCAGCAATTAAAATTCCACAGCTGACCCCTCATCAGGGGAACACAAATAAAATTACACCACAGAACATACAGTCCTGCCTAGGTAAAGTACCAGCTAAACGGGAACAAATACCATTCTGGTTAGCACAAAAAATCACCCAAATAGAGGCGTTGTTTCCAGACACCACCCCGTTAGAAAAACACAGGATTCTGACTATCTGTCTTCCAATGGGAATCGCACCACACGTGGAGGACTGTGACACTTGGGGTACAGTCTTTGCTTCCATCTACACAAAGACGCACGGTGTTCCATCCATTTCGGTAATACCAGATGTGCTAAAACAAATTCAAGACGAATACGGTCCAGAACCCGCTTTAACTCTTGGTATGAAATTACTAAAAGACTTCAAGCAGGTCTCGGCTATATTATTAGCCAACATAAAGGGAGAAGCAGCAAACGTGGCGATCCGCAAGAGGTTAAAGGAGACAGATATAGCAGACCAACCAGCTGAAATTGCCAGAATTATAGAAAAATCCTATGAAGAACTAGGTAGAGATAGTTTAGGTGGAATACCAGTAAAACCACAACTGATTGAAAGTCCTGAAAAAATATTTTTCAATAATAATTCAACATCACAAAAAAAGAGCTGGGATGGAAACAAACAATTCAATCCTAAAGAAAAGAAATTCCAGTCCAGAGGAAGGTCTACTCGGCGGAGAGAAAAATCTCCGAACCAAAGACACAGGTCACCCCAAAGTGACCCCTCTGGGAAAAGATATAACCTTAGAAATAGGGATAATATAAAGAAGCCTGATAGATATCAAGACATTGATACACGTCCCTCTCAATCTTTTCAGACTTCCTCGCAGAAATCGGAAAGAAGAGGACGATCAGAACAAAGAGAAGAGCACGCCAAGTCCAAAGACAAGGAACCTGCTCATCTAAAAAAGAAACTACAATTTCCAAAAAAGAAGGTAGCCAGTATCAAGGTAGTTAACAATGCCGAGAATACTGAGGACACAACTGAAAAACGGAGAATGGGCTCAGACAATGCTAGACAGCGCAGCAGAGGTGAGCATAGCTCGCAAAGTCCTTATGAATCATCTGGAGACAGTGGACACGAATGAATATCTTCAAGTGGAAACTGCAGACACCAGAGTTAGCAAACCTCACAAAATATATGAAATAACTTTACGTATAGAAGGGGATAAGACTAGAAAAATAAGGGGCCTTTTTTGGGATAATCTCTCCAAGGGCTATGACATCCTTCTAGCTGAAAAAGATTGGCCACCAGAGTTTGTCAGGGAGTGCCCACATGGCGAAGAAATAATTATGCCTGCCTTCTCAAATCATATTCCAATTCATAAAAAATATACACTTGCAAGAAAGTGGGCAGTAGCTCAAGCTCCTGCTTTATATAAAAATCATGTAGGATGGGATGAGGACTCTCCTCCTCACAAAATCCAGTTAAAATCACAACCTACTGCACAAAGGCAGTATCCAATCAAGCAAGAAGCTAAAAAACAGGTAAAAGAAATACTAGATCAATTAGAATACCAGGGGGTGATTGAAACTTGCACCTCACAAATGAACAACCCTTTGTTTCCGGTCTCCAAACCAGACAATTCATATCGTCTAGTTTTGGATTACCGACACCTTAACTCATGTTGCAAAACTTTTGCAGTGCAAAACTCGCATAGTGCTGCACTAATGAATAACATAGTGCGCAAAAAATACAAAACAACATTAGACATCTCTAATGGATTCTTTTGTCAAAACATAGCACCAGAGAGTGTTTTACCTGTATTAAGGTGCTTGCTATGCGGAGAAGAATGCGTGTTAGACACCTGTCTGACGCTACAATCAGATGCGCCAATGAATGCAGAAACATTGTTGAGTCCAATAAAGGCTCATGCTTTGTGCTGCCCTCAATGGCTACCAATCCTGATGACGGCATTTGTGGAAGCTTCACCACTACGATTAAGGGGTAGTGAAGTTCAAGATGAAAGCAGCATTGATCAGGTACGACCTTCTGTCAGCAATTCTAATCAAAACGTCAATGGAGACAATCATGCGCACGAATGCATGGTTACATCTTTTTCCGAGTTAGTGGAACTCTCCCAGGAAGCTGTTGACAGCTTTTTCGACAGTCTAAATGATATGATGTTCTCACCAGAGCAGAAATTGAGACTTTTGAACAAGCTCGCACACGGCGTTCCCTGAATTTGGCCTTCAGCTAGAATAGCAAAATACCATGAACAATTTCCCTCCAGTTCACGGACAGCAATTTTTTTCAGCAGCCCCAAAATATTTTTACATATTTTTCGGGACACTTATCTTCTGCTTAAAGTAAGAACTATTCTTAGAGAACTAAAATTTCTTATTTTAGATAGTTTATAGACATTAGCTGCCCGCTGGTATGTTCATAATTGTTTTATTCTGTGATGGAATGGTCTCGAACCTTTTTTCTGTATTAAGAGCCATTTCATGTGTAAATTCTCATATACAAATTAGTGATAATGTATAGATATGCGTGATTACTTTAGCATTATTCTACAGCTTGAGTGCATATAATACATGTGACTGTTTTTTCCGTATATTTGATAAAATTCAAAATGCATTTGTGTATTTTGGGGTGGTAAGGTATACACAATACTCTACAGTATGTTTTGCTATGCATAGATTCGTAAATATGTCCATAGTTAGCGTGGAGTGGGTGTGATGTATTCCTATAGGTTCTGTATCGATCCCCCTATTCCTGACCCTATTCTGGTTAACAAGTTAACTAGCAGCCATCCCGTGATGCAGAAAGCCCCCATGATGCAGGAACCGTTATCTGATTAAGCCACACTACGGCACAGGAACGTGTTATCTGATTAGGTCATAACGCTTGCCATCTAATTAGACAAGCGATATTCCTCCAGCCCCTGATAAGGCATACGGAGTTCTCAAAACAAATCAAACCTATGACAACCTGGGAAAAACCCTGCGGCCATTGTTTTGATTTCACCGAGAACTTCAGCAAAAGAATGTGCTAACGACCAGGTCGTATGACATCCTTATTGACGTATCTATGTCCATCCTTACGTCAATCTCGGCACCTTAAAGGTATAAATATTACCGATATTGCCCTATGCAAACACACGCGGTGGTGACGAGATCGGAGCAGCCAGACTTGCCGAAGCCCAGAGCAGACCCCGCTGGCGCAGCCCCGCCTTCCTGACGCGCTGAGAACGAGACGCTGTTTTCTCCTGCCGAGAAATCCAGCTCTGGCGCTTCCCGGTAGCCCTCGCAGGCAGCCTAGAATATCGAGACCAGAGACGAGAGATACCATCCCTCATTCATCCTAGACTCCAGGTACAGAACTGAATAACCCCTCACAGAGAATTCTTGAGTCAGTCACTTGGCAAAACAAACTTAACTTAAACTGCTACTTTCTATTCCCGCCCACGTATTAGGCTTAGGTCAGGTACATCTGGGGTAGGCGTAGTTAGAAACACCAGTTGAGTACGATTAATCAAATGTATATGTGTATGTATCTATTTTATCCATTTTAAACCATCATATGGCTTAGAAACCATATCAATGTTTTTACAGTATTATTTTATACTTCTGCTTTTAATGTACGCACTTTACTTAACCATAAGTATTGCAATAATATCGATCCATTTCTCTTGTATGAGAAAAGAGACTGATCAATAAATAACATCTTTTATTGAACACGCCCGTCTCTTCCTTTTCTCTACAATCTGGTGAGACTAAGAATGCACGTACTGACTGAGTAAAATAAGTCGTCTTTTGTTTTCACACGACTCTAGAGATACACTCTTGATTAGGGGAGAGCAAAGTTGTCATGTTCTATGGTTGTCAGAAACTAAATCCCTTCTTGTCTATCCAGGGAGGTTCAACTCCTCCTTGCCTATTCGAGAAAGTTTCTAGTGAACTCTGAGCTAGCTGGCAAACCCAAAACTTTAAGTCTAATATCGACAGTAGTAGACCTAGTTAACGTCTGGTCTAGGCCTATACTATTGAAGGTATTATTCCAATGCGCAGAGCCTATTGGGATAATAGGAACTACACTACAAAAGTGCAACTCCTTCACCTCTAAGCAGTGTGTAATTGGTGTATACCTAATTGGCATATGAAACTTACTTGTAAGGGGTATCCCATATGCCCAGGGCCTATAAGTTAAATGCTACTTGTGGACATCACCACGGATTGTGACACTTACAGAAGTAGCCTTTCAAACCTGTCTCAGGCCCCCACTGCAGTGCCCGTGTGTACATATTACTGCCACTTGGACTTGGCATTTTAACCCACTTTCCAAGTCTTAAACTCATACACAGAGGTCACCTGTAAGGCAGGTCCTAGGTAGCCCTATGAGCAGGGTGCTGTATAACTAAAAGAAAGGACATTTACTTATATTGTACATGTCCTAGTAGTGACGAACAGCTAAATTTGTTTTTCACTACTGTGAGGTCTTAAAACACCCTTTAAGCTGTAATTCCTGATCAGAAAGGAGTAGATACATCATGTTTCATATCTTTAGAAAGGTGGTGATAAATTCTCTCTAGTGGTAAAGTTGGATTTGACATTACTAACTTAGAAAGTGTACATTCTCTGCTTTTAACTTTTCTCTGTGTGCCTACATCCTGTCTCCAATACATGTCTGGGTGACGGTTACATTTTTTGCATTCCCTCTAAACAGCCACAAACACAGGAAGGGCTGGGTGTTACAGAGACTCATCTTCATTCATCTGCATTCTGATAGCCTTCCTGGGCAGGAAGGGGTAGAGGTGGCTCTCACTTACATCTGAACAGGCTGTGTCATGTCCTCACACAAAGGACTGGTTACCCCCCACTGATAGCCTGACCCACATGATTGGGTTGACAGGAATCCTTGTGCACTTCAGATAGTTCCTTTAAAGTCACACCGTACATCAATGGCACTTTTGGGTACAAGTACCAGGGCTCTGACCCTATCAAATCTGTACATCACTTGACCTGGGAAGAACACTGCTAGGTAAAAACTCCTGTGCTGTAAGTATTGCCACTTTGATTTGACTGACTGTTCTGAGGAATTGCTTCTTTGCTTTGTTGAGCTGTCCTGCTGCCTGGTGATCTTTTCCCTGCTGGGGACAAGGATTTGACCCATCTCACTTGAACCCAGAGTGACTCCAAGGGCTTGCTGGCTTGCCTCCTGTTTTCCAAAGTCTCAGGGACACAAAAGACTACCTGCAATCCTGCTGGTTCTGCTGGACTCTGCTCCCTAAGAGTCTTATCTTTGCCTGAGGTGTCCCCTCCAGTCCTGAGCCTCAGAAGTGGGTTTTGCAGCTGATTTCTACTTAAATAATGATCATTTCTAGATGGTTCTGGGTAGGTCACAGTGACTATTACGAAAGTAGAACCACATGATCTCTCTCTTTGTTTAAGAGATCAAGTGGCAGTGAGTTATGATATCCAAATGATGACACTGGCCACTCTTGGCAGTTGATGGAATTCAGACTGTTTCGTAAAGGGTCTCTACCTCAGGTATTAGTTGCTCTTAAAGAGCCTTCTTTGGTTTTGGATGCTACACAATGGTAGTGGGGTGTTTAACCAGTCTTTGTGCTCAGTTTTCTCTCTTTTTCTTCATTTCTCTTGACCACCAGATTGTTTTTTGTATTTAAAATAATGTTGTCCCAAGACACTCATGAAATATTCCAGTAATTTCATGGTGTTCCAAAAAAGCTTGACCCTCCCTAGGACTGTTGGAGTTTCGCCGACTGCAACAACACATTGAAAATGTTTTGCCAAATGGTGCACTTTCACCATAATCTCTCTCCGAGAGGGGCGGGGGAGAGGGCTGATCGGGATAACTTCCAGAGATTAAGGGGCAGATTTATAAGAAAGTGCCGCAGCACGGCACCGCAAGCCCTTTGGCTGGGCCACGCTGCTGCACTTTCAGAGCACAGGAATGCAACATATTTACAATGATATGTCGCATTCCTGTGCTCTCCCCTGCATTGGCGCACAAATAGCTGCTATGCGCCGGCGCATGCACCCTTGCACCATGGTGCAAGGATGCCTGCGTCATGGGGAGATTGTTTTTGTGCAGGAAGGCGCACCTTCCTGCACAAAAACATTCACTACAGGCATTTTCCTCTTTCAATGCATGCTGTAGAATGCAGTACACATTGAAAAAGGAAAAAAAACTAGGAGGAATGAAAACATTTCTCCTTGTTGTGCCAGGTTTATGATTCCACGTAAATCAGGAAATGTGTCTGGTTCCATGGGTGTTGCGTGGGAACACCCACAGCAACACTCATGGAATGCCCCTTTCACGCAAACTGCTGCTTGCAAAGGGGCCATATTTACAAGGGCAGGAAAAGCCAAGCAGGCTGGCTTTTTCTGTCCTTGTGAATATGGCCCAGAGAAATGCGCTGCCAGTGCGTCACAAAAAGTGACATACTGGCACTGCCCCTTAGTGTTTCTTGATGTCTAACTTCCGAGTCCATAAACGGAACAGTTTTACTGAGTGCGGACCTGCACCTTGAAAAACCCATGACTGCGAGGAGGGTCACAGCTGCAGCCCCTACCCATCCCTACCAGCACTACAGGAGACACAGCCAGTGCAAGATGTTCTTCATGACTCCCACCTATCACCCTGTCCCCACCAGCCTCCATGCAGTTCATTATCAGCTGCTTTGAGTAGGCGGTGAACATCTGCCTAGGGAATCTAACTCATGATCCCTCTTAACTCATGGGGAGATAAGAACTTGAATTGTTAATTGCATCTCCAGTATCTCTCTGATGAATTAGCAGAGTGCTTGTAATGGAGGTCATAGAATGATGCTCTTCCTCAAGGTATGGACACCTCATAGGTCTCAGCATGAGATGGGCTCCACCAGTTTTACAAACTAGCATTTTAGACAACAGTGCAGTGACTATCAATTATTTTTTTCGAAAGCCTTCACTTCACCATTTTATGAAATATGCACGTATAGCTATTAAAGAAAAGTTTGTATTTTAGAAAAATAAACATGGATAATTTTCACGAGAGAAGACAAATCCATTTTTAACCACAAAAACAACCTTTCTTAATAAACACATCTTTGGTTCCCATGCAGCATTGCCAGACATGGATAACAGGGGTGGTCCCTTCCTGAGAGCGTGGGGGCGTCGCTCCCCTGATATTTTTGCACCCTCCCCACCGCCCTCAACTAATTTAATTACTTAAATATGACTACAAATGCTTATTTAGCCCGTGGCAGTCAGCTGTGGGCCAGTTCCTAATCCCTCGGAGCCTCAGTGCATGCGGCAGCAATTGGGCGTCTTCAGAATATGATGGGCACTGCAATAGCGATGACCAGTCCGCAACGAACTGCGCATGTCTGGTTGGACTGCCGCCTTTCCCTGTCCAGCCCAAAATGCGCACAACCACCTGTTGTCTGAGTCGATCTGAAGGAGTCTCACTAACATAATTAATGGAGCCCGGATGATCAAGGACACAGCCTCCCGGTCTCCAAATGAGCGGAGAGTTGGCAGAGCACTGCTCTCATGCTTTGTTGACAGCAAGGGCAGCATCTGGAAGTCGGATTACTAGGGCCTCTGAGCAGACTGTAGGGAAAGAGGGGGTGGGAGGCTCTATTTGTGGCATGGAGCAATGGGAGCATTAATAACCAATCACTGTTTGGCTTTATTGTGAAGCGATGCAGTGATTGGCCATTCTCTCCTTGCTGCTCAGCCTCTCTCTCCCTCCATTCTTCATGCGCCTTGCATTACACACAAGGGAGCATGTAGAGAGAGGCAAGACGTCGGCGAGGGAGACCACACCTCTCCACCTCGTGGCCTGATCCACCAAGCCTGATGCAAGCGAGGCCTCGCACAGTAGCAACTAGCAATTGAATTAAATTGCGCTGCTGAAACAGAGTCTGGTCAGAGACAGAGAGTACAATTTGTCACAATTTAAATTGATAGCTTAAAAACAGTTGGTGTACCCAGAGCTGGACTGAGAACGCAAACAGCCCTGGCAATTCTGCTGGACCTGCCAGAGGAGTGTGGGGAGGGGTGGGACGAGGTGCTAGTGAGAAGAAACACTTCTGCTTCTTTTGTTACAGAGGGCCAATATTGCTGCACTGCTGCAGAACCAGCCCCTAGAAACAAAATTGACCCCCACCACCGGAAAACCGCCCACCCTTCCGGGCCACCGGGAAACTGCCCAGTGGCCGCTATAGACATTCCGGCCCTGGGTGTACCTCAGCTACGATTTTAACCTATATATAGATATATTGCACTAGTGCACTCCCTGAGTGAATCCGGACAGTGCCTGCGTGTGGGTACTGGGAAGAGTAGGAGGTGTCCACCCTGAACCTGGGTACTTCCATTGTTACTGAGGTGGCAGACAGTCAGAACACCTACGAGCCGGGCACTTCTGTCACTTCACCTCAACTGGGCCTATGCAAGGGTTCAACCACCTGTTGTCTGAGTCAATCAGCATTTCAAAACAGAACTTTTTAATTTTGATTGTTTGTTGTGTGCTCACTGTTATCCCCAAAGTGAGTGTGCTATTGTGGTGTACATGAAAGTGTCTGGCACTTATTTACAAATTAAGGAGAACTGGTGTAAATGTCTGCTCATGCCGATTCTGTGAACCAGGATTGCGATGTCTACCATTGAAAGTAATTTTTGAGCACCTACGTTTCATGTAGCTGTGCACAAAGACTTTGTGAATTGAGCACATTGGGCAAAAAATCAAATTAGTCTTACTTTTTAGGTCGAGCCTAAGGCAGCGTGCATGCGCTGCATAGGAAATCGACCTCTTGGAATCACTTCAGCTTTCTTCAAAGCGCGTGCATGTTGTGCTCACACGCTATTGGTCTTTGTGTCTGGCTTCAGTAAGCAGTTGGCCTAACAAGTGTGGATGTCCCAGCTTCTTTTCAAAGGTTTACTCCCAGAGCGTTTTGCTCTCGGAGCCAGCAGCGGCGCGCAGAAACCATCTGTTTTTAATCAGCATGGGCGCGCTTGGTTCACATGCAGTTCTCTCTTCCCCCTCTTGTTTTGTATTGTATTGACATTTGCGCTCAGGTTTAAAGAGACCCTGCCGCTTCTGGCGGGCTATAGGCTGACAGCTCTTCCTAGGCCCCCTTCCAGGCCTGTCTACGTGTCCCAAGGGACCAAATGCAGACTGTACAAGTGCTTAGAGGTGGGCACTGGAGGGAGGCACTGCTATGGGTAGTGCGGATAGGTCAGGGCAGGCACCCGGTCTCTCGGCACCTTCTCCTGATTAATGTCCTTCTGAGCACAGCCCTGGACCCTGCTTGATGCTCCCATCTAGCTCCTTTTCTGCTCCTCGGAACTCAAGGCGCCCTACCTTGTGTTCAGGACTTCTTTGGTATGAAAAGAAAGGGCTGTGTTAACCTCGATAATTACTCCAGTGCCCCCCTATCCTGGCCGAGACTCACCTCTGCTCCTAGCACTCTTAATTTCATATCTGCAAACAAATGCAGTGTATGAAGTCCTGTTGCTTTTTCTCCTGTCCATAAGTAATGGATATTTGTAATCCATGTAGGTAATCATCGCGCATTTAACCTGCTTGTGGGGTTGCTGTAACTGTTGCTCCCTGTACCATCAGTGAGGCAGACCGGGTTTTGGAAGCGCCGCCAGGCAAGTGTGCACCACTGAACAGTGCAAGTGTTACTCGCCATCTGCTGCCTTCCCAGCAGAACCAATGCTGTGATCTGTGCCACAAGGCCACTTATTAGCCTGCCGGCAAGTGAACTTGATGCTTTTAATGTTGTGGTCAGTGTGCAGGGCACATACATTTTGGCACAAGGGCCATGTTGTGGCACTTTCAAGTGGGGGGGGGGTGCAGTGCTTTACTCTCTAACTTATCCACTTAAAAGAAGCCCGCCATGTCAGAGGAGGGAACCCAGAGGGGAGTTGAAGATGGGAAGCTTAGGGTAAAATGCGTCAGGGCTCACTCAACCACTCATCTACACGAGGCTCATCAAATGTGTAGCTTGTTTTTCACTGATTTTGTGCGGTGCCGTGAACAACTTTAACATGGCCGCGCATTTTTATAAGACTTGTACACAGGTACCTACTGCTTGCATTGTATACATGCTGAGATAATAATAAGAATACACTCATGCACTTAAACTTTGATGTGTGCAGTTCCTGAGTGAGAGAGGCACTCAAACTGCTGTGTTCTGTGCAGTGTTTATATAACACTCAAAAACAGTTTATAAAGGGGGTCGGGGGGAAAATTTATCGACCTAGTATCCCATTCCCCTAGACATCACAAATCACAAAATAGGGATACCTGGCTAGAGTATCTATGAATGATCCATACCTGCACCATCGCTTGAAGGTTTGGGCAGTAATAGGATCAAGTACCAACTCCCACATGACGATATTCCGCCAGTAAAGGGTGGTCGGATGGGAATTTCTCAGCCAGATATGACTTGTTTCATGTAGCATGTTGTCTCTTTTCTCCATAGTTTGTTGTACGACAATACACACTGCCTGACCAGGTATCCCTATTTTGTGATTTGTGTTTATATAACACCCTTTATCGCAGTGGTCTGTGCATGGCTGATAAGGTTTGAGGACACGACTGAGGCGGCCGCATTAGTGGATGGACTGTGAACCGCAGGTTACCAGGTTGTGTCACGCGGGATGCCTTTTAAGCTGCAGAGACACGGTTTCCTTTCAGCTCTCCATCTGCTTCTAATTCATACACATAAACATGAAGTAGGACGAGCAGACACGGATTGTCACGCCTTGCTCATTAAGAAGTAACAAGGTGCACGTAGGGGTAGACACAACTAAGGGCTTTGTTTGTGTAAATGAGACACAGAAAGTACGCCCTCTGTCGCAGCAAGCTTTGCAAACCACTTGCAAAATAAACCAAAGCCAGAACAATTTAACATTTTCATGTGTATGAGACGCAGAGAGGTATGGCTGTACATTGCAAGATTTGCTTTCACAGGAGCGAGATAAGTAGGAAATTAGTTATTTCTAAGGGTTAAATCCAACTCATAGTGGGTCTCACTTTTTGACAGGCAGTGTACTTTCCCCGGCGTGGGTTTATGTCTTATGTAAATACTGCCAACTGTGAAAAAATGGGAACAGGGGCTTCCGTTGTGACACAACCCTAGTGTGCTTAGAGCACATAATGTTTGGTTTTCATTCCAGTTTTTGGGGTAAATTATAAAAGTCAAACTATACAACACACATATTTATTTATCCTGCTAATGAATGATTCAAACTAAAGATATACCAGGCATTACTGAAGAAGAAATACTAATAACGTATTTTCTGCCTCGACAACAATAGCATTAACATTTACCAATGGAAATTCCAATTGATGAGTTACAAATAGTTTGTGCTTGATCTAGTTGTGACCTATGGGTTTGTACTGTGGCTTAAATATGTTATTGGTGTTACTGATTACTGCTTGCACAGCAGACAGCTAGCATAGTGCCAATATCGGCCAGACCAGCCCTCACGCAGCAACATACAGGTAACATAAATAATCAGACAAGACAACTTCTTGGTGGAGAAAATTGTTGCAGGTTTATTAGCATACCAAATATGCCAACATGGTGGGTTATGTTACAGGAGATCCAAAGGCAAGCACATGATGGGCCAACTTGCATCGTGGTCTTAGCCAATCGGTGCTTAGCGGTTGTGGTTAGGGGATAGCCCCTCCCACTTCCGGTGAACCATCGGTCCACCTCCTTACTCACGCCCTAACCTACGAGGGGCGGAGCGTTCAAGCGACCCCCGGTTGTACAGGTTTCCAAGCGTAGGTCAGAGGGAGCGCCGTCGCACCTCAGGGTCCACCGCAAAGACTTGCTGGGGATATTAGGCCTCAGCACCCTTTGTGCTCCTTAAGAGGGTACCCCTGAGTACCTTTCGCCTCTGGATCACCCTGTAACTCCGCCACAGCCCTAGGTGTGGTGACCGTCGCAGCCAGGGCCCCCCACCAAGGCCAGCATTCTTACTTACATCCTGCTATTTCTAGGGCCTCTCCCCTATCCAGCAAGAACAGGTCCATGCTTATACTGGACAGATGTACCCCATCGTCCTCGAAAACACCCTGTGAATCTGGCATGTAGCACCCATGTCTAATTATTTTGTATTGTAAGTTTTTTAATAAAAATTATGGAGAATTGTTTTTAATGTAATGTATCGATAATGATGATATAATAATCTACTGGGAAATAACATAGGCAAACATCACATTCCTTTGCATTTGTTTTTTTGTTTTTTTAATTACGAAGTAGTGTATAAAATTGTTTTTGTAAATTTGGTAACCTGGTTGAGACTCTATCCTACACCACATCTACCTTTTTCTGAAAGAATAGAGGGTCTGGAAGAAATAACTTTTTACCAACTACAACCAAAGGAAAAGGGAATCTCGTGTTTTAAATCTTTGCACACCCATCCCTTTTCCAAAAGAAGGGTACCTCCCATATTACCTGTAGGTCAGACTCAAATGCCCACACTTGCAGATGTCCAACCCTCTCAAGCTGCGTGTTCACACTAAGGGTTGGCATAGGTCATTGTTCCCTTGCGTCCTGTGTAAATACCTGCTTGTGAACTACCCTTCCCTGACACTCCAAGAAAAGAAAACACTAACTGGCCACTCCATTAACCCTGGACAGACCCTTAGCCCTCTCAGCGGTAAGGAGTTGGGGAACACCATTCGGGCAATATGCAAAGAATAGGATGCCGATAAGCATCAATATATACTGGGATAGTGACTTGTGTTTAGCAATCTAGCCAGGTAAACTATCTGCTGAATAGGGCAGTAGTAGGCCAGTAAAACCCTTTATAATGTTAATGGGCAGCTTGTCTACAGTGTGGAAGAAACAGGAGGCTGTGAATATAAAGCCTGGGTCAAATATGAACTTGTGCGTCACTGTGACTATTTGTGGCAGGGTGGAATATGTTTGTTTCCCTCCCTCTTCGATATTCAATAACTAATTGTATCAACAACAATGATCTGAAGATGAGAAATGCGATAGTTATCTTTGTACATCACACTGCATCTAATTAAGGGACAGGTGACCGAGGATGTAGTCTCTGGCACTTATGTCCATCTATTTCATGGCCCTGCCCATGGATGTTTATCAGTTTAGGAGGAAAAGACATGACCCCTGTGTCTAATATTTAATATAAGCAACTAACAGAAGCATCACACATCTGCATTGTACAATAGTTGTCTCACCAAGAACTGATGAGCGTAACCAGGCGATAAGATGTACCAGGGGGATGATGGTAAATTATCCTAGGAACACAAAATTGAGGCAGGCACTAAGCTGAGAGTCCCGCGTCAGCGGTAAGACAGGGAACTTGTCCTTATGTATCCCCAACGCAGGGAGGGCCAGCGTGCTGCCGGTAAAATAACAACCCAACCACTAACCCTGACACATGACCCACCAGGTGCCCGGGCTCATGGCAGGAGGCCAATCCCCCCTGCCCCGCACAATGCTTCCGCCGTGCAGTCAAACCACTAACACATCACCTATACCCCAACACTTGAGCGGGTGTAGCGATTCAGTCTGGTCCAGGCCCCCCAAGGCTATAGTAATGTCTTGAGCAGCAGCTGGTGTGGATACTTGTGAGTGCCCCAGCACTTGCTTTTATTTAAAATTAATACCATGGATAAGTGACCTAAAACCTATGAGGTAAGTACCAAGGAGGAAAGTTATTCCCTACCTATTCTCCCTCGAGCGTCCTCGACGCTGGACACCTCTCAATACCTTTTGCCTTTTGCACTTCACACATGTCCCCCGGCAACCCCGCTGGGTACCCCTTAACTATTGAGTAAATTTTGCCTTGTGCGTGCTGTGTGTAAGGGAGAGAGAAATGCGTAGATGCACAACATTTAACAAAAGTGCACCCTCCTAAATCCCTAGCTTAAAAAAACGGGACATATGACCACCCAGCATCGAAATCTCTATACAGCCTGATCGAAAACAGTTTGGATGTTAAGGATGCTGTTGACGCCTTGCCACTTCCCGCACCTGACCTTCCCTAACTCCTAACCATCACACTGCACCAGTGTGACAGTTCAGACTGATCGAGCCCCCCAAGCTTTAGGAATTGTTAGGCTGGCAGGTATTAGTTGTTATGAACCTGTGTTGGATTAAAAACAACACATTTTCTGCTCATTTTAAAAGAGCAGCTGTCCTGGGGTGTGGCCCCGATAAAACTCCCAACACCCCAGCAGCCATTCCGGGGGCCAACTCACCCACGTGCAGCCTGCATGCCTCTGCCCGGCACCCTAGCAATGTACGCCCCACCTACCAAATAATCAACAGCACCATTGCATGCCAAGGGAGCACGCCGCCGGCACAAGATTGGGAGGTAGCAAATCCCAAAGCACTGGCCTAATCCTGCCGTAAACCCTCACCACAACCAGGTTCGAGAGCAGGTAGAACAAAATGGGGGGGGGTGGATAAACTTGTCTGGAAATAGTGACGCCAGGGAATACGTGTTGCTCCATCACCTGAAGGCACCCATATGACTGCCCCGCCGGTACGTGCGGCTCCCTCACCACAGACAGACCCCCCTCCATTCAGATGAGAAGAAGAAAAGCCAAGAACCCGGTTGGATTCTGATTCCTTGTCTACTTTTGGTGCACCAGAGAACACACCACACTTTATTAGACGAACCTAGTGCCTGAGAAACCTAGCTGTTCTTTGGCTGAGGGGGCGTGCTAGAGGAGTTGCAAATCTGGTAAATGGCTGCCCGACCACAGTTTGATCCGGACCAGACTCGCCCTCCAGAAGCCCTGGTGCTGAGATCCTCTGCCCACCCCCAGAACCCCAAAGGGAAAGTAACCCGGCCCACCTTATATTGTCGAGTCTTGTTCCCCGGTGTGAATAGCATATGCCAAGTGAGAACAAACGTTAAGAATTCTTACTGTTTCCAATCTGCAACTTTAGACATTTTATAACATCACAATAACAAACCAAGTTTAGTTAAACTCCATGACCTGCATGGGAATCAAACCGCAAACCTGTTAATCCAAGTGCCACACTGTAGCCGCTTGAGCTATCTCGTACGTGAGACAAATCCAATCCAATCCAAAAATTCTTTATTTCGGCCATTCGAGACCATAAAAGATGCAATAAAAAAACATATAAAACCACATGCGAACATACAGTATAAAAACAGTGGAAGGAAGCAAAGAGTACTTAAATCAATACATATAAGAATCTGGGAGACTGAAGGTACAGTTAACTGCGGTTCTTCACAGTTCATTTCATGTTAAGAAGTTAGAGATTACCCTTTCAGTGATTTTTTTCTAATCTGCCACATAGCCATTAAATACTTGGCTACAGCAAATACAATGTGGTGCAGGGTGCTTGTCTTCAGAATTCTGTATGATTATAGGTAGTTTCTGAAGCCTAGATTCCTACAGAGTGGCACTAGCCAGTACTTTCTCGGTCTATTGTAGGCAGGGCAGAAAAACAGCACATGTAGATCATCCTCCACATTCGTGCTGCACCCAGGACAGATTTTGTCGTCCAACGTTGACCATTTACTTGTAAACTCTTTAAAGGGCAATGTACCAAACCTCCACTGGATAAAAAGTTTCCTTGCAGTAATAGGAAAAATAATGTCCATGAATCCTTCAAACTTAAAAGAACTTTTGGTGGCCAAGAATTGTTCAGTAAGGGTGCCGAGTTTCGGAGCACACACAAGCATAGATAGGCTCTTGTCCTTGAAAGTCTTTGTGAGCATTTTGCGGGACACCCCGAGACTGCCTCTTTCGGGATCATCCCACAGATCAGCCAGGCCCAATCGATAAAATTCTCGTTTTATGTGTGCCACCCAAGGAATTCTGTCGGAGCGATTAAAACTCAGGACGTGCTTCCCAGAGCCTGTGCCAGAACCTCAATGGCTTTAGAGCCAATTCATCCCCTATTGAAGGGAGCCCCAGATCTAGTCTCAGTGGTACCAGGGGTGTACCTTGTGGTAGAGCCAACAAAGGTCTGAGGAAGTTATTTTCCACTTTGACGAGTTCTGTCCCGGCATTATGACCCCACAGCTCACCACCATATGATGAGGCTGCTCTGGCTTGGGTTTTATACATCTCCTAGGTTGGACTAACTGGCTTGAAGGTTGAGGAATTCGAAACCTTCAAGATTGCCCCCACCATTTGGGATAACTTTAAGCAGGATCTTGCTATCTGTGGACCCCAGGATAGATTTTCATGTAAAGTTACCCCCAAATACTGGAACGTTCTAACCCTTTCCAGCCTATCGGGTCCCAGGGTTGGATTAGGCCTAGTTGTTATCGAGGGATTGAATACCATGAATTTGGTTTTTTCTGCGTTGATCTCAAGGCCGTGGGCCCTTCAGAAGTCCCCAAACCCATCCAGTATCCGCTGGATCCCCATCGGGGATTTGGAAAGCAGGAGAGTATCATCTGCAAACATAATTGCCGGAACCCTCCTGCCTGCCAACCTAGGGGCGTTGTTGTTGCTGACATTGTCAAGGTAAGATATTACACCGTTAACAAAGAGGCAAATCAGGGTCGGTGCAAGGACACAACCCTGTCTTACCCCCCTGATGACCGGAAACCTAGATGACAGCGCCCCATCCCTCCCACACCTAACCTGGGCAACGTTTCCGTTGTGGAGCCTGATTATTGCCTGTAAGAGCTGTGGCGGGACACCTAGCTCCCTGAGCACCGTCCATAGTTTCTCGCGTGGTACCAAGTCAAATGCGGACCTCAGGTCCACGAACACCATGTACAGACTCCCCCCCTCGATCCCCACCGTTTTCCAGTAGAGGAGGACGAGGCGAAAAATCTGATCCATGGTGGACGTGTTCTTCCTGAAGCCCGCCTGGAGTGGACTAAGGATCGCATTGTCCTCCATCCAGTCCAGGAGGTGGTACAGCAGAAGACGGGCGAAGAGTTTTTGAGGTACATCTATAAGACTGATCGGCCTGTAGTTGGCTGGGAGCAGAGGAGAGCCCTTTTTGAAAATAGGTACTATCTCTGCCCCAAGCCAAGTACAGGGGATCTCCATCCCTCTTCAAACAGAGTTGAAGATAAGAAGCAAATAGGGACCCCAGATCTCTGGTTGATGTCTGAACAAGTCTCCGGGGAGTTTATCGAGACCTGGGGCCTTCCCCGGTGCTAGTCTCCCTATAGCATTTAGTACTTCACCCAGTGTCAACTCTAGTTTTTCATTGGGCTCAGAAGGGCTATCAAGAACTGCCTCTGAGGGGATTACAGAAATGTCTTGGTACAGTTTACTGAAATGGGATTCCCATATCCAAGCAGGTTCCCCTGCGCCTGTGTGGACTAGTGACCAGAATTTTCTTGAGTCCCTGGTTTCCAGTGCCATTGATAGGTCATGCCATCTATCCCAATCCCATTCGGACTTTGTGTGGGCGATGGCTTCCCTATATTTCCGTCTCAGCTCAGTTACTTTATTTTTATCAGTGCCAGACTTGACCATAAAAGATCAACTCAGTTTTTATCTTTTTGCACGTGGAATTGTACCAAGCTGAGGTTGGTGTCCTCTTTTTCCTCATCGCAGTCACAGGATAGAAAACCTCTCCTAAGCTTCCAACTAGGTCTGCATGAATTTGACCTAATTTCTCATTAAAGTCGTTAGCTATGGGTTTATTAATCAGTTCATCCATTTCAACAAACTTTGGGAGCGCCAGATCATAGATTTTCGTAATGCACTCTATTGAATTAACTAATTTCCCCCATCTTACCCTACGTCTGTTGTTAGATAAAACTAAGGTCCCTGTGTCTTGCTTTGGGTCATTAGGTAGCATACCTTCTTTGGGCCCTGGGTGTACCAAATCCAAACAGAGAGCATTATGATCACTATCTGCTTTCATGATCACCCTGAAGTCCAGAACCGTGGGCCACATGCTTGTATCTACAAAAATGTAGTCCAAACGCGATTCATGGTCCTTCCTATTGAAGGTGCACACTGAAGGAGCATCAGATGGTGTGCGCCCATTACAAGCCCTCAGGGCGTAATTCAAGGTGAGGGACGTAATTTGCAGCACCAAGGGAGACCATGATTTCGGGTTTGGGGATTGACAGGGGGGGATCCCCCAGTAATCGTCCTCAGCCATTAAGGCACCCTCCTTTAGACCTTTTAGTGGTTCAAAATGTTGAAATCCCCTCCCATCAGTATCTTGCAATCAACGGGTAATTGTCCCAAAAATGAGGATAGATCATCTAGGGTGGATGATTCCATGGACACACTCACTGGACGCGAGTACACATTAACAATCGGCAGGTTGTAGGCGTGTGGCCATTTACGAAGAACACATTGTATGTCTTCCGAATGTGTTGATATTATCTCCGCTATACAACCCATGTGACTAGCCACCCAGATAGCGAGTCCTCCAGAAGGCCTCCCTTTGCCACCCCACCTGGCATGGACATAGAAAGTTGCATAACCCACCCTGGGGTAAACTTCCCTAGCCCAAGTCTCCTGAAAGAGACAGATGTCATTGCTATCTACTAGGGAACCCCAGTCGCTGGAATCTATTTTATTGGTGATACCTGCAACGTTCCATGAGAGAACCTTCATCCTTTTTGGGCCTCGCTTGAGTGCCATTCCCCTCACTCTCTCGCCCACTGTATCTGTGTTTGGCGCTAAAACCCCGTCCAGAATTGCCTGCCCTTCTTGTACCCCGAAATCTGTTACTACATGAGATAATATGTTCTGGTGAAGTATTCTTGACGAGTGGAGGCCAGAGGGTGTAGTTAATAATTCAATAGGGGAGCCCTGAGTACTAATGGTGCCTAACCGCTCTGGCAATAAGGGGACAGGGCTAGGGTTGCCAATGTCAGAGATATATGTCCCTGTCCCAAGCTGAGCAATAGGGAGGACCTCCCCTTCGCTACCCACAACAGAGACAGCCCTTGAAAGTCAGTCAACCTGGTCAAGGAAACTGTATCTGTTGGCATGAACATAATTGCTCGGTATACTTATGTCATGGCGTGGGGGCCTATACCTTGAACCGTCAATGGCAAAGCCAACCCTAGTCCAGCCGTTGTTCGCCCCAGGATGCGAATTATCGCTTCTTGGGTAGAAAAACGACAGCGGTACCAATTCAATGGATGTATTCCCTGCTTTGATTAAAGACACCATCCCGGCTACTCCCCCTGGCGCGGGTTCCGTCTCTCCCCCTCACAATGCCCTCTCTTTCACTCAGTTTCCTCCCTTAGATCCCACTTCCCTGGCCACATTGGCTACCCATATTAAGTCTGGATCTCCAGACGACTGTTGTCCCCCCACCATACTACGAGACATCTGCCATTCTCTACCCGACTGCATCCTTCCCCTGCTGAATTCCTCTCTCTCGTCGGGTACGGTACCCTGCTCCTTCAAGGAGGCCGTTCTGGTGCCTCTACTGAAGAAGCCTGGGGCTGATCCCGCCGTTCCGGCGAACTACCGCCCCATCTCTCTCTTGCCTTTCTTCTCTAAAATCCTGGAAGCCCACGCCGCCTGTCTCTCACAGTTTATCGAGAGCTCCAACTTTCTCGAGGCCAATCAGGCCGGCTTCAGACCCGGCCACTCCACGGAGACTGTGATCTTGGCCGTGCTGGATGCCTTGAGAGACGGCGCTGACAAGGGTACCCCCCAGGCCTTGGTTTTATTAGATCTGTCAGCCGCTTTCGACACGGTGGACCACAACATCCTCCTCCGCCGTGTCGAGCAGGCTGGCATCCAGGGCCTGGCGCTGGCATGGGTCAAATCCTTCCTGACCGGGAGGTCTCAGACCCTCAGCCTGGGCACTCTTAGAGCTCCTAGGGAGCACTTGCCCTGCGGGGTCCCTCAGGGCTCCTCCTTATCCCCTCTTCTCTTTAACCTCTATCTTCGACCCCTCCTTTTTTCTCTGAGGCAGTGGGACGTCACCGTTTTTAATTACGCGGACGACCTGCAACTCATCTTTCCTCTCGATTCCCCCTCTGCTATTCCTAACTTCCAGGCAGCCATGTCCCACATCCTACAGTGGATGTGTCAAAACCAGCTCAAATTGAATCCCGGAAAGACGGAGCTCCTTCTTCCTGGCAGGAGCTCTACCCACTGGGGTCTGTACTTTTGGCCGGCAGAACTTGGCCCCCCCCCACCCCTGTGGCCTCGGTAAAAAGTCTCGGGGTCACTATTGACTCCGGCCTCTCCCTTGGGCCCCAAGTGGGGACGGTGGTCTCCTCCTGCATGTTCCAGCTGCGCAGGATCAGGAAGGTGGCCTATCTCCTCACTCCTGAAGCTCTTCTGCAAGTAATTATGGCCCTTGTCCTCTCCCGCTTAGATTTTTCGAACTCTATTTACCACGGTCTGCCTAAAACATCTCTCTCCAGACTACAATCTGTTCAAAATCAAGCGGCGAGACTGGCCCTTGGGATTCCGAAATGGCAATCCGCCAAACCCCTTCTTTCTAAACTGCATTGGCTCCCTGTCATCTCGAGGGCAGCCTTTAAGATCGGCTGCCTCACCTTTAAATCTTTATCTGGCTCCTGTCCCGTCTTTCTGAAATCTCTTATCAGGCCCTATTGTCCTTCACGGAACCTGAGATCTTCCCACCTTCACTTCCTACTCATCCCCCCCATCAAACTTTGCAGATCTGGAGGCCGGAGATTCGCATTCCTGGCCCCTAAACTTTGGAACTCCTTTCCCCTCTCTCTCAAAACCTCTTACTCTCTCATTCTTTTCCGTAAATCCCTAAAAACATGGCTCTTCCCTCAATCTGGCTAAATCCCTCTGGTCCTTCAGCATTCAACCAGCGCCAGGAAACCCACGGTGTCAGTGCGCTTTACAAGCTCCCCTTACAATACAATACAATACACCCCAGCCAATTACAAATATGGGAAGCAATCTGGGAATCCCTAAAACTTACAAGGATACAGCCACCCCCTATTTTCTTTGCGGTGTGCCCAACCCAAGAAACCCTCCTGACCATCAGTATTTCCCCTCTCAAATTTGATGGTAGTGGCCTATGAATATTCAACCAGCTTATAACTTTGTTTCGTAGGGAATCAAAAGATTCCAAAGCAGAGTTGTAAAGCTCGGGAACCCCGGTCAAAATTACAGTGTAGGCCGCCGCCTCCGGAGGCAGATTGACTATATTTGGCCGGTTTAAGTTATTGCCAGTCCGATGGGAACGATCAGCCATCCTGATGGGTGTCTTTTCCTGCCTCGTTATAGTTGTCGGAATAGGCAACTTTGACTTCCGGACTAGAGGCACGGGGGGTAGTTGCCTTGGAAGGGGTAATGGGTTAGGTTGGGATAGGGTCACTGTAGGTGCATTCACGATGGGGATAGAATTGGGCTGTTTTGGAAGTAAAGTGCTGGGAGCACTGGGGAGAGGGGAAATCCTCGTATTTACTACAGTTACTCCTTGAATGCTAGTCCTAGTTCCTAGCTGGTCCTCCATACCCCCGGTTGCTTTTTCTATTGCTAGGAGTCTGGTGTCAATACAATCAAGCCTAGCCAACAGGGGGTCTAGCAGTTTTTTAAGGATGTTAGTGATAAAATGAATGGAGTGGTCCATACTACTACACGACCCTTCACCAAAAATAAACGGGCCGGACTGTAATGGCATCAGAGTGTGGGCAGGGTGCAATGGACTCGCTGTTTCATTTACAATCACGGTGGAGGCGTTTTCCGTGACGTCAGTGATATTCGCAGTAGTGTTGGGGATGTGATCCAGTTTTGCCCTCTTTGCACCCTTTGACTCTCTAGGTCTTTTTCTTTTCGGGACTGCACCCTCTCGAAGACCCCGTAGATGTGTTGAGTTCGAATCGCTCCCCTCATCCTGGGTCAGAACTGGATGGGGTGTTGGAGATAAAGTCACCTCAGGTATAATGAGAGGGGAGTCTCGGTCTCGGTGTGAAATGGAAGGTGTCCTCAGCTGCTGGAACACTGATTCAATCGTTTGGTCGATACTATCCAAGAGGGATAGGTGAGTTACATCGAATAAGTCTGGGGATGTGACATTCGTGGTTGAGCCCAGGGAAGATCGCTGCTAACTATCAATCCCTTCTACTAACTGTTTTTCTAAGGCTGAGAGTCCGTTGTTTACCACAGTATTTGCTTTAATGAGAAAGCTATCCAAAGTACCTGTTACCAAGGTGGCCGCTTTACTCCTCGTCTCCCTCATTGCCATGTTGATCAGTTCCTGGTTTGCACAGCTCCAGACCAAGTTGTTAGAGTGTGGTGCAAACAGACCAAGGGCAGCTGGCCAGGTACTTAGAGAGGAGGCCCGGTCCGGTCTCCCCCGGGCTCGAACGGGCTACAACAGGCACGCCCTTGGCCCGGGCTTTGCCTGGCACCCGTACCGCGATACGCGGATCAGTGGTTAGATATATAGTTAATGAAGGGGGCGGGAAGAGGAAGCAGGTGCGGTCGAAGTGCTCCCGCACAGACTGCTGGTCCTCGCAGTCCCGCTCCCACGGCAAGTTGGCTGTGATTCCTCCGGTCCTCAGTCCCTTAGATCGGCAAGGTGTCCGGTAAAGTTAATTAAAAGCAGTGTCCCAGGGTTATAAAAGCTGGCAGGAAAACAGGGTCACGAAGCACTTACGTCCGCGAGCCGTTATGTGCTGGATGAAGGGGGCGGGAAGAGGAAGCAGGTGCGGCGATGTGCTCCCGCACAGACTGCTGGTCCTCGCAGTCCCGCTCCCACGGCAAGTTTGGCTGTGATTCCTCCGGTCCTCAGTCCCTTAGATCGGCAAGGTGTCCGGTAAAGTTAATTAAAAGCAGTGTCCCAGGGTTATAAAAGCTGGCAGGAAAACAGGGTCACGAAGCACTTACGTCCGCGAGCCGTTATGTGCTGGATGAAGGGGGCGGGAAGAGGAAGCAGGTGCGGCGATGTGCTCCCGCACAGACTGCTGGTCCTCGCAGTCCCGCTCCCACGGCAAGTTTGGCTGTGATTCCTCCGGTCCTCAGTCCCTTAGATCGGCAAGGTGTCCGGTAAAGTTAATTAAAAGCAGTGTCCCAGGGTTATAAAAGCTGGCAGGAAAACAGGGTCACGAAGCACTTATGTCCGCGGCTGCGAGCGGCACCCCAAATCAAATACTGGCTTAAATTGACATCATCATGCGACAGTGTTCTATCCTCGTACATGGAAACAAACATCATGGTACGTTCCAGAGAGAACCTATGTGCTACCCAGAAATTCAACAAAGAAGACCTCTACCAATCCTGTGCATGGCGGGGGTTACTCACTTGTTTGGTGTTCACCCGTGTCCCACGAAAATAACTGTAAGCGCGTTAGGGGGGGCGAACTAACAGTATCTAATCTGGAGGGCTCGGACTACCCATCCCCTTACAGCACCACATCCCCCGACTGGCCGGGCGAAATGAATAAACCCGTAATTTCCTGGTGGGCAACGGTTTGGCTGTTAGCATGCTGTTAGGGGGTTTGGGTTTTATTTATGCACGGTTGTTGCTGGGTAAGGACCATTTTGAGGCAGCATACTAGCGTTTCTGCAAGGCCTCCCGCCGCTCTGCGCAGTGGACAATTACATATCCAATCCACATATCAATGTCGGCTACATCGCAATAGTGGGGCGCCTCACTGTTCGATACACAATCCTGAGGGCTGCCTGAGTGCTGGTAAATCTGGGGGCAGACTGCGCTCCCCGGCCTGCGAAGGCTCCAGTTTGGGGCCGAAGGCATTTGTGCCCCGTTGGGGTAGCTGTGCGCTTAATAAATGCCTATTATTATCATTATTATTATTATTATTATTATTATTATTGTGTGGAACGGTGGACTGCGGCAGTGCTGGGAACGTTGGGAGCTATGGGAGGCAGGATGGGCCTGGGCGCAGCCGCTCTGCCAGTGCGGCTAGCAGAGCCTGAAACGCAGAATGTTGAGCCGACGATAAGACTCGAACTTTGCTTCCAGCTTATTTGCCCTATGCTGAAACAGAAATAAGTCCCTAGCATATGCCCCAACCAATGCCTACTAATAACTTGTTGCCATGCTGAACCTTTGAATAGATGGAGACTATTATGGGCGAGCAAGCAACTTCTTCTACGTTTATTTAATCATTCAGACATCGGACTTGCAGTAGCACCCAAGTACGCCGCACTGGCAGAGTGGCTGCACCCAGGCCCAGGCCGCACGGACAGCCCGACTGCCACACGGGGTGGGGAGGTAAATGACACACTACCCCCCACTTACGAGGGGAGCACCGGGATGCGGATCAACAGCTGGCACCGCCCAACTCCGACCCCCTGAATCAGCTCGGGGCAGTGGGGGGGGGGAGGGGCGGGGGAGACCCTGTGTACAACGCGAGGGAGCTGGCCAGACCCGCCCCCCCTTTAAGGCGGCTCGCAGGCATACCCGGGCCGCCCTGCCCTGTGTGCAATCCCGCGGGGGGGGTCCGAACAAATGCACTCACAATGCAAAAATGCTGGCAGCTCCCAAGGGTCATGTCCAAACGGGGTCAGGGTGAGGGACAAAGAGGGTGCCAGGTGGGCGGGGGAGGCATTTATTCCTCTCCCCGCCCCCCACCCCGGCCGGAAGTGATGAGCGGGACCCCCAAGGGGTCTCTGAAGACTAGGCTGCCCAGTGTGCCACCTTGTGACACTAAAGGGGCCGCCCTCTTATGAGGGTCCCTTGCGGGGACGTCGTCGGTCAGCCCGCATTAGCTGTGTCCATGGGAGAACGGGGCAGCTTTGCCGGCGCACTCCGGCCGACCTCGGGAGCGCTGCTCTCTCCAGGAAAGCCAGAAAAGTGTTCAGAAAGTGTGACCCGTCGAACACCGGCCTCCCCCCTCTGCGCTGATTACTGACTCCAGATGAAAACGGCAAGATGCAGGGGCCTTTCGAATCAACACCTTTGAGGACAGGTATCTATCTACATGTGTTTATTAATCTCTTATAAGGTTCCAAAGGCGAGACCTACTGGCTGTGCCAATGCTTGTTAGTTTTTACAGTTTCATATAGCGCAAACTCAATTTGTAGGTATTGGAGCGCTTTACACGAGCAGAAGTTAGGTTGTACAAGGACACATTCATTTTTAGTGGGGCACGGGGATATTGTTGAGCTGACGTCAGGACTCAAACCTGTTTCCCCAGCTTCAAAGTCGGCTGCTCTGGCCCTTATGCCACATCCTCTCCTTTGTGATCTGTGATAAAGTATGAGCACCAAATCAAACAAATCCATCACAACGTTATTAGAACAGGGTTTGTGAAAGATGAAATAATCAATTTATAGCAATGCTAAAACTGAAAAACGTAATTCATCCAGTTATGGATTATCTCTCATTGTGTTGGGCTAAACGTAAACATACAAAGCTGGCAAAATGCACCCTCAACAACAGTTTCTGCCCTAGCGTCAATTAAAACAAGTTAGCAAAGTTTGTTCAATTGAATTGAATGATATTTAGTTCACCTGCTAAGCTTGCAGAATGACCCAGGAAGGAAAGGACGTTACTGCAATTCATTATTGGGTTTTGAGGAAGAAGAAAACATACGTTTGTCGCCCTGTATGTACAATAACTCTAACGGGCAGATGCCACATATTTCAGTCATTGCAAAGTCAGAATGGACATTCCTTTAAAAGGGAAATGCAATACAGATTTACAATAAGGGATCTTTTCACACACGATAAATTACAAACCACTTTCCTTCCTATTCTCTGTCCTGATAATCGATTTGAAATTCTACCAAAACAAGCCCCGGAAGTGAGTTATTGCTCTTGGATTTATTTTGAGACAGACTGGAAACAAAACCCCTTTTGAAAAAGAACAACTAAAAGGAGGAAGGTCCATTTCGGCTTTTATTACATGACAAGATCTTATCTCGAATTTATTTGGTTCATACAATCAAAGCTTCGCTGCAGGCAGGAGTGCCAATTTATCTGATTATTATCTGAGCGTTTCCGGCCTCAACCCCAGCCCCTGCACCTCTGCTGGGTGCAAATGACATTCATTGTTCTGAAACAGTACTTTCTAAAGTGACCTGAAGGTGCTGAAACACCGAAGAGATGCTCAAAATAAACACAAGCATTCAAATGAACCGAAATGGGCTTCTCGGCGCTTCACACAAACAGACACCCAGGAACACACCACACCCATTTAATGATAAATTGTGACTTAATATCAATGCTGAATATACTGTTGTTTAATGTTGAAAATCATTTTGTTCTAATTTTATAAAAATATGTCTTAGTTTTTATTCTTTTTTTTAAAAAAATGATCGTAAATATTTTGGGGTTATTTTTTTATTTAAAGGTTTTGAATAAGTAGTATTTTACAGAAACATGTTTACATTTCTGACAACAATAGGTATGCATTTTTAATTCTTCCTTAGTTTTCATTAATTATATATTTGTATGCGTTGGGTGCATTTTGATTTATTTGAATATAATTTTAAACTGCATGCTTTATTTTATTTGGAAAGTGGATGTGGAAAGCTTTATTTAAAGTTACTTTAAATCAAAATTATTATATTTATAGTTAGATATGCCATATACATTTTAATTAATTATTTAAATTAATCAATACATTTTTTTATCTGTTAGTTATGTATTTGTTTATTTCATATTTCTTAACGTTTTTTGAAGTATTAAGGGTTCTAATGGGAAATTGAATAAGCAATGTGTTATATATATATATTTTCAATGTTTAAGTTTATTGAGAACAGTGAACAGCATTTAATAATGGTATAAAAAGTAATAACAAAAATCTAAAAAAGTTTTAAAATACATCAATAAGTGTGTAATAGAACTACTTAAAAAGATATGGATATGAACAAAAATGTACATTGTATGCTGTAAAAAACTGTTGAACTCCAAAAAATAACTTTAAGGGTGTCATTAAATGGGAAGAGAAAAAAAGGGAGCAGGGATGGGATTGAACGAACATGTTATTCAAAAACTGTAAATACAGAGTAATGTTAACAACTGTAGACATACTCCAAAGAGAGAAAAAACATTGGATATATGCATTTATAAAACTATGGCAAAGTTATGATAAAAGACAGAGAAACAAATTCAAGGTGGTTTTCAAACTTCAGCAGAAACATAACTGTCTTTGTCGGCAAGTAAGCTAGATTGGAATAAAAAAAAATTGTAATTGGGAGCCATAAACAATATTTCTTTATAGCTAAGGAAATGGGAGAGACATAATTAGTATTTACCTGGGGTTAAAACATACAGCATACTACCAAGATGAAAATAACATTGTGAGCCTGTTTCCAATTGGACATTATTAAGTGAAAAGTGACAGAAAGCAATAAATCTATTAGTTTATGACCTTGAGTTGACAGAGAACAGTCTGGAGCTAGACTTCCCAAGAAAATATTTGAAAAAGAAGTATAGTAACATTTAAGATCTTGTTGAGTTGGTGCCATACCAGCTTTCAAAACTGGAGAATGGAAGGGCATTCAAACAACATACGTTTTAGATCTTTAGATCGGCATTTGAACAAGTACCGGACCAACAAGATGAATTTAAATCCATAGAGAATTATTATAAGTTTATGGGAGTAAATAACAAATGATGATAGACACAATAAAGAGTTTGTAAAGTATTTGCAGCCCGTGTAGAATTATGGAGTTTAAGCTAAATCTTATTCCACAAAGTGATAGGCCAACATTCCAGCAAATCTTTTTCCCATGTCAACTCAGTCTTTGTTTTGATTTTGTCATTAGTGGTGTATATTAGTTGATAAATAGCAGACACTGTGGGATTGGTAATTAACAATGGGAAAAAAGTTTCAGATTTTGGGAAAGTTGAAGACGTTTGGGGTAATTTTCATATATAATCAACAACAACAAGTCTATATTTCGGCAATCTGCCTTAAAAGCACATATAAAATACTCAATCAGATAAAATGAATAGAAGCAAAAATACATTCAGTCGAATACATCACACTTTAAAACAATAAGTACAAATCCTTGCCAACTTATTGTTACGGTATAAATCACATCCATAAAATCAGCTTACACTAACCTCCTCTAACAAATAACGTGCCAAGTGCTTCGAAAAGGTACAGATCAAGGGAAGCCCAATACCTCAGGAATAAATTGGGGGCTTGGCTGCAGGCTCACCTTTTGCCTAGTCCTTCACATAAACAACAGATAGCGAGATACAGCTTAAACCAGGCTTTGATTCACATCAGACTTCAAAATGGCTTTTGCATATTTCCTGACACCTATATTCCAATAAATTGGAGCTAACCAGTTTCTCCTTCCATTCAAGTAGGCTTGACAGAAGAACAAAGCGTGCTCTTCTGTTTCCTGAGTGTTCCCACAAGATGGGCAAGCCCACTTGGTTGACTCAGGGGTGCCAGCCCACTTAGCATTGACACAGGCAAGTGGTAATGTGCTGTGGCAAAATTGAAGATACAACTTCCTAGCTGTTTAAATCTATAATGGTTCAGCATTCTAGAGAAACATGCCACTTGTATTTGTATATGAGTTCGTCCAAAAAAGAAAAAAAACACACATACAGTTCCATATTCTTTACAACACACAACATTCTTTAGGCGTTTTTTGTTGAAAATTCTTTATTCATTTTTTTGCTTTAGTATGCGATTTAAAACTGTAGCCTTAGAAGAAGAAGATGAATAAAGAATTTTCAACAAAAATTGCCTAAAGAATATTGTGTATTGTAAAGAATATGGACTGTATGTGGGTGTTTTTTTGACTGAACTCATATGCAAACACAAGTGACATGTTTCTCTAGAGTGCTGAGCCATTATAGATTTATTCAAATTTTGGAGCTTTCTCCTCTGGAAGTTGAAAGGGATTGAACTTCTGGTTTTCTGCACCACGCTAAGTATTCAAATCACTACCCCCACTTTTTGTGGAAGGTGCAGTAGCCTTTTGTCTCAATCCCTTTAACTTCCTAGCTGTTGGAGGTTCAATCTCATCAAGGAATTGCTCCAATTTAAATTCACCCTTCATCAGAATGAAGGAATCGGTCAAGGTGCCAAAAGTAGGTTGGGCCTGCACTTGACTCAGTTTGCACTGCCCATAATTTCCCTTTAAGATTGATTTATTAATTGAGGCAGCCGCCTGCAGATCATCCTACAGATTTCCACACCCCATCTTTCCTAGAGTCTCTCTAATATACTTGATCCAAGGTATACTTCCTGAACGAGAGATGCCTAGGACCTCCTTCAAGTCCTCCCGATATGAGTGGAGCTCAGAGGTGGCCCAGAGACGTCTCCAGAACAGGATTGGACTCACTCCAGCCCAGGCAGAGATAGATCCGAGGGCCATATCTAACCTGAGAGGAAGCAGGTGGGTACTAACTGGTAGACCCACCAATTGTCGTAGGAATCAATTTTCCACAATTACCCCAGGGCTCTGTGCCATAATGTATGCTACTAGGACCTGCTGTTTGTATATTTGAATCACTGGTGAAACAGGGTGAAAGTGAGATCCTCGTTGTACTTTAATCAACCACCCAAAGTGATTCTCTAGTTTGAGCCTACATCTTTCTATATAGCACCACTAATCTAACTGTTCTGTAAGCATCAGCCCAAGATATTCAGGGTATGCACACGTTCCAGGGGGATAGATATTGTGGAGATACTAGGATTTAAGACCATAAATTTAGTTTTTGTCACATTGATTTACAGGCTCCTCGGGCTGCAAAAGTTCTCCAAGCGCCCTAGAATTTTGGTTGCACCATAGGTGATTTAGATAGTAGGAGTGTATCATCTCCAAATATGAGGGCAGGAGCCCTAATGCCTAACACATTGGTTGAAATATGAGATTAGGTCATTGATGTAGAGAGTGAAAAGGGAGGGAAAGAACAGACCCCTGCCGTACCCCTCTATTTACAGAGAATCTATTCGTCAACTCGCCCAGTTGTCCACATTGGACTTGGGCATAGATATGTTCATAAAGCTTCTTAAGAAAGACCAGGAGATTAATGGGAACACCCATATCTGCCAGATCCTGCCAGAGCATGGATCTGGGGTCAGGTCAAACGTAGACCACAGATCAACAAATATATCCTAGGGCCGACCGCCTCCCAGAACCACCGCTTTCCAAAATATCAATTTAAGTAAAAAAACCTGGTCCACGTTACTGGTACATTCACGGACACCTGCCCATAATAGTGTTAAAATCCCTCTACTGGCTGTCCATTCCTGTAACCTTTCAAGAAGTATTCTACTGAACAGCTTCCAAGAGCTATCAATTAGGCTTATGGGCCTATAATTGGATGGCTGCAATGGAGGACCTTTCTTATGGATTGGAATTATCTCATACCCCATCCAAGTTGATGAAATGAGTGCATCTAACATAATAGCATTTAAAACGAATGCCGAATAGGGGCTCCAGACATCATTCTTGCTAAGATAAAGATCTCCTGGGATCTTATCCAGCCCAGAAGCTTTGATTGGGATGATCTTCTTAATTGCAGAACTTACTTCCTATATCGTAATCGTCACCCATTTTCTTTACCTGTTGTGCCTTGTCTTTTGCCTCGCACTGCACCTTGGCTCCCATGCCGTAGTCCTCCTCTCTCTTCCTCCCACATCCTGTAACCCTCCAAGCTGCACCAACCACCCCTGCGCTCGTACACCCCAGAACCTACTTAATTGGTGAGGCCCAGCTAGTGCACCAAAGGTAGGACTGTCTTCCCCCATCCACTCAGAGGCCGTGCCCTGTGCAGTATCCTTGTTCCCTCACCCACGGTTCCCCTCTGTGCTCCTCCACACCGGTTATCGCTTGCTGCGCTCTTGCCGCACGGCACCTCTCAACATTGAAGAAGCCTTCACCTACACCTCCTGATGCTTCACCTATACCACCACACCTACGACTCTCACACTCACTGTAACCACACAGACTATTCCCAACACCTCACTAGCATACAAACAGGCACCCACTCCTCAACTCTCGATGCATGCTCCTCAACCTCTGACCCCTCAGCATACATGCCACAGAGATCTGGGACATACTATACGACTCTCTCTTGACCTCCTTTTCCTCACCAAAACATGGCTGACTGCAGCATCAACATCAGACTTCGCCTCAGCCATCCGTACTGGCTACAAGGGAGACCTCTACTTCAAAGTACAAGTCATAGTCAACTTCACCCTAAGACAAACTCTGATCTACCAACCACACAGGCTCAGAACAAACTTCAACAGCAACATCCTTTACATTGTAGTCACTCCAGACATCCAGTTCAGTGCCTACATTCTCCTAGGAGATCTCAAATTCCACCCAGAAGACCGGAACAACTGAGTTGCAGTCATTGAAACAATCAGAAACCTTTGACTCACCCAACACCTGTCACCTTCCACCCCCACTACCGGACACATCCTAGACCCCCATCTTCACATCATTCAATAATATCATAGTCAAGACACCCACTCCATCACCTGCATAGACCGCACCATCAACAGCTTCTTAATCAACATTCCCCACCACAGAAGAACCCTCAGTACTGTCCCTGACCATCCGTCACTAGAACAAACAAGGTGGATTGGGCTTGGCCCTCCACACAAACGCACCAACACACACATGCAATATCTACAAGCAACATCAACAGCATAAACAACTGGATCACTGCCTGTGCCAACAGCCAGGCCCCTAGGAAAAGAAGGTAAGCAGTGAGAACACAAATGTAGGCCAGCTGGTACACACAAGAACTCAGGATAACTAAATGGCACTGCAAGCAAATAGAGTGGAGATGGAAAGCAAGCAAAGAACAAACGGACACAGCAATATTCAAATCCACCCCGAGACGCTATCATGAGCAAATCCAGGAAACCTAAAAGAAAGCCCCACATGAGTGCATCAACAACAACTCTAACAACAGCAAAGATATTTACTCCATCATCAAGGACTTCACCACACCAGCAGTATAACATCAACCAAAGAACTGTGCAATGACCTATCAGACTTGTTCTGCAATATAATCATAGCCAGATACACCAACTTCGAACCACTGTCAGCTTCTATGAATCTTGCAAAAAGTCTTCCGGTATCACACAAACATGGAAATCTATCACTACAGAGAAAACCACAGCAATAACATTTGTGGAGCCCCACGGGGATTCTCACTAATCCCAACCATCTTCATCATCTACATGACTCTGCTGGCAGACATCATCCATGCACATAACATCAACATATTCACTCTTGGATAAAACACCCAAAACCAGGAACAACTTCATATTACGCATGACAGAAGTGGCCACCTGGATGAAGTACATCTGCCTCAAACTCAACATAGACAAGACCGAAGTGGTGATCTTTGGAAGGAAAACCTCACCTGGTTGTCTTTGGACCAAGGACTCACCTCAGCACACAAGCAAGAAATCTCTGGGTCATTATTGACAGCAAACTGGACATGTCCTTCAAGGTCAATGGTCTTAACACAGACTGCTTTCACAACCTGAGAATTCTGAAATTGTTTTTGGTGACTACCCAGCAACAACAAGAAAAACATCACCAAAGCCCTCATCACCAGCAGAGTGAAATATAAGAACACCCTCTACACAGGTATCACCAAACAATTCACAAAAAGACTTGAGACGATTCAGAACCCATCAACCAGATTGGTCCTCAACCTCTCACGCCAGTTGGTGCATTACTCTATTCCTGTGTTATCTCACATATGGAACACCCCTCTTACCTCTGGCATTTTCTCTGACCTGTGGAAGCATGCTACACTCCTGCCACTTAAGTAAAAACCTAATGTTGATCCAAGGGAACTGAACAACTATAGACCTATCTCTTTGTTACCAGCTCCTGCAAAAATGCTAGAAAAAGTGGTACAGCAACAACTGGCCAATTTTATCGAGAACCACATGATACTCAATCTGGTTTTCGTGCTGGTTTTAGCACTGAGACATCTCTGCTAGAGGTGGCAAAATCAGTGAGGATGGCATTAGATTCAGGGGCAACAGCTATGCTGGTGCTCCTGGATTTATCAGCAGCATTTGATACGGTTGACCATTTAATACTGGTTCAACGACTCCAGGACATCGGCAGTGGGGGAACGGTCCTTGCCTGTCTGAAGTCATTCCTTAAATATCGCACACAAATTGTTGCTTTACAACCACATCAGGCTGATCGTAAGCATTTATGGTGTGGGGTTCCCACAGGGGTCGGCACGGAGCCCGCTCCTTTTTAATATCTATCTGGCCCCACTGTTCTCACTTGTAGCTAAGTGGGATGTGAAGGCAATTTCATACGCCGATGAAACCCAGTTGATGTTTTCTTTTAAAGTTCAGTCGGAGGACTGCTTTAAGTGCTTCAAGGGCTGTTTGAAAGACATTACCTTTGGGATGAATAACAATAAACTCAAACTCAATGCTGAAAAAATGGAAGTGGTGTTCTTCGGCAAGAACCAGCCACCAGCATCAGATTTGTGGTGGCTGGTGGAAATAGGTTCGACGCCCACTCCAGCAGGCATGGTTAAAAATCTGGGAGTAAAGTGGGAGGCAGATGTCTCGTTTTCAGCCCAAATCCAGCAGGTGACAGCCTCCTGTTTTGCGGAAATTTTTACATCTGTTGCCGGAGAAATCATGGGTACACTATTGTTAAGCATTTGTGAGGATGGGGATTGTCTTGTGTTACCTTTGTTTTTTTGCTCAAGTCTCACTGACTTTCTGCTGAATTTTTTTTGCCTGTGGGGGCATGAGAAGTCACGTCTCGCACAATACTGAGATGGAGGGAAATCTGTGAATTAGCTGACAGCAACACCATTGTCCTCTGCTAAGGACTTCTGCTTGTACAAAGCTTGCACATTTCATAAACCTAACTGTGCAGGACTTCCTAAAAAGAAGTAGTCAGCAACACCTGTCAAAATCAATTTGAACTCATTCTAGTTATTCATTAAAAACTCGGAAGCAGTTGGGGATCATTTATTTTGCTGATAAAGTACCTGTAAAATACCTCATAGAGGAGGCGCCAACAAGGTGGAACTCAGCCTGCTACATGCTGCAATGTCTGTTTGAGCTATATATGTCCATCAACTATTATATGATTGCCAAAGCATGAGGATAGAAATAGACAAATGGGGGACAAGTGTTCGATCTAAATGCTACTCCCTTTTTGAGATTATGACACATGAAGTCAGCAAGGGGGAGAGTACAATGAGACTAGGAGCCCCGTTGCTTTCCTTGCTGCAGGACATTTGCAAAAGGTGGAAGAAACCTTTAGCAAAAAAAATGTGTGTATATATATATATATATATATATATATATATATATATATCCAACAAAACAGGAACCACAGTTTTGACGGAGGCCTCAGAAAGTAAGGAAATCAGCTCGTTTATTTTCATAAGGTAACTTGCTGGCATGGCATTTTCAGGAAACAAAGTCACACAGTGAAGCGCCGGACGCGTTTCAGGTTTACACTCCCTTCCTCAGCGGCGATTTTTCAGCATGTCTGATGGCGCTATACATTGCACTTTTATCATCATAGTCCCTCCCATGTAGGCGTGGCCTAAAGTGGGCCTTGTGGGATCTGTAGTGCATGTTGGTATTACCTCAGTGGGCGCGCTGTCAATGTCTGCTGGGTGCATCAATTAATCCCAAGTGGGCTGACTTGCATTCTGATATGTTCATGTCGTGCTTTGTAGTTACCTTCGTGAGCTTGAACAGGCAGCTCCCTGCAAAGACACCTGCTCGACTTTCTCCCTCAGTTCCGATATCCACGTGATGTCAGAACGGGTCCGCACAGCGGCGAGCCTCCGTACACGACTTTGGGCAAGCCGTTATACATCCAACAAAACAGGAACCACAGTTTTGACGGAGGCCTCAGAAAGTAAGGAAATCAGCTCGTTTATTTTCATAAGGTAACTTGCTGGCATGGCATTTTCAGGAAACAAAGTCACACAGTGAAGCGCCGGACGCGTTTCAGGTTTACACTCCCTTCCTCAGCGGCGATTTTTCAGCATGTCTGATGGCGCTATACATTGCACTTTTATCATCATAGTCCCTCCCATGTAGGTGTGGCCTAAAGTGGGCCTTGTGGGATCTGTACTGCATGTTGGTATTACCTCAGTGGGCGCGCTGTCAATGTCTGCTGGGTGCATCAATTAATCCCAAGTGGGCTGACTTGCATTCTGATATGTTCATGTCGTGCTTTGTAGTTACCTTCGTGAGCTTGAACAGGCAGCTCCCTGCAAAGACACCTGCTCGACTTTCTCCCTCAGTTCCGATATCCACGTGATGTCAGAACGGGTCCGCACAGCGGCGAGCCTCCGTACACGACTTTGGGCAAGCCGTTATACATCCAACAAAACAGGAACCACAGTTTTGACGGAGGCCTCAGAAAGTAAGGAAATCAGCTCGTTTATTTTCATAAGGTAACTTGCTGGCATGGCATTTTCAGGAAACAAAGTCACACAGTGAAGCGCCGGACGCGTTTCAGGTTTACACTCCCTTCCTCAGCGGCGATTTTTCAGCATGTCTGATGCCGCTATACATTGCACTTTTATCATCATAGTCCCTCCCATGTAGGCGTGGCCTAAAGTATATATATATATATATATATATATATATATATATATATGCCAGGAACTTCGTCAATACACCATCAAACTGGAAATAAAGAACGAACCGGACCCAATCAGGTGAATTTGCAGGTTTTTAATAGTGCAACCTCTCGTCCGCCATGACGCATTTCGGGCCCTGAAGCCCTTGATCACATGACATGGTCATTTACACCTCGTGATTTTAAAGTGCAAACAGGGGTCACATGACCCTGGGCCTATAGATATAAACAACATACTTCTGCCTATTCCACAAATTTCAACCGTAACCAGTATATTCAGCAACATTGCATTAATATATACAGTACGTAATGTTCACAGTTCAAAAACCTCCTTATTGCAATAACCCCAAAATATTGTGCAAATTTCACAATAAATAAATACACCTATATTATATAAAATTACAAATATTAGATAACGTCCATTACATTTAATAATGCTAAATCTACGCCAATATTTCATCATATATATACACAATTATCAAAAGACTGAATACCAATATCAATTTCATTGAATTCATTATTTTACATTGATAAGAGCTTGTGCAAAATCTGCCTATAATGTGCAAATGTATGCCGTTTCAGAGTCTATTTTAACTGGGTTTAAGGTGCAAAAAAAGGAGGATTTATAGTAAAAGTAAAAGCCCCAGTGGGCTAAATTTAATTGTGGATAACTGCAACTACACTGCCCATAAAGTCCTGTTACACCCTGTACAACTAAAAATAAAAAATAAATATTTTTTATATATACAGTTGCCCCTAGTGATAAATTAAATCATAATCTAAAAAGCTGATTTTTGCTATTAAGTTTGATGACCTATTTTGCAAATTAATTTGACTATGGACTACTTCGTACAGATATATACAGATATATACACCTTACTGCTTTCTGTTACTGTCTACAAGTATGTGTACAAGTCCTCTGTCGCGTTGAGGCCATTGGGTGTCTTGGTATCGAGCTCCAGAATGTATCTGGTCTCTAACAGTCTCAAATGTGCTTCCCTGTTGCCCCCTCTACGGAGTGGCGGCACCATATCTACAGCATAATAGCTGAGGCAGTTGATTTCACCTCTGTGGCAAGAGTTGACATGTCTCGCCACAGGGTATGCTTCATCCTTGTTGTTGACCGCTCTCATGTGTTGGAGTATGCGCTTGTGGACCTGTAGCTTAGTGCTACCCACATAACGTAGCCCACAAGCACACTCCAACACATAGATGACAAAATCTGATTTACATGTCATCTTCTTGGTAATCAAGATTGGTGCCTCACTGAATGGGGACATGTAAGACGTTTTATTTATCCCCATGGTGCATGCCTTGCACACAGCGCACTTAATGAATCCTTTGCTCTTCATGAGCCAATTATCTCTGTTCATCACCTCCGGCTGCTCTTTACCAGCATGTCGCTCATAGATCTAGCACGACTATAGGTTATGGCTGGGTAATTAGCAAGTGTTTTACCTATCACGGGATCCCCCATGACTATTGGCCAGTTTTTTCGAACAATCTTTTGTATTTGTTTGTGTTGGCGGCTATACCCAGTGATTAATCTTGGTTGGCCGCCCACATTGATCGTCGCCTTGTTCCTTTCCTCGGTATTGCCTTCAGTGCTGAGCAGGGTGCTTATACTGTTGGCTCTTAACATTGCTTTTTCCACCAAGACCTCAGAATAGCCTCTTTCTAGAAACCTTTTCTTGCTGCTAAGTTGTGCTGTCAAGAAGGTATCATTTGTACTACAGATTCTTCTGATCCTCAGCTGGGGATCCTCAGCTGGGGAAATAAAACAAAAAACAAACAAGACAAAATAGGATTTTGTAGTCCCGTGAAGGCCGTGTAACATCTAAAACACATCTAAAATACATCTATAATACATCTAACATATCTCTAGTTTTGCTGGAACTGACAAGATAGCACAGGTGATTGTGGTCTTAATATTGTTGCGATGTGATGTAGAATCTGAGGTTCAGTTGAGTGACTGCGAGCTTGCCTTGTGAAGGTAATGATAACTGTTTATTGAGCATTTACCTTCCATGGGCTATTGTCGCATAATATGCACGACACCCACTAGATGGATACACATCATCATGTCTAATGTATTTGATTATTTTATTAGAGTTCCCCTCCCTGTCCAGAACCTTCATATGATTTGATATGTAATAATGTTGTGTTCTAAGGACTTAAGAACTCTTTCTTTCTTTCTTAAGAATGTTGATGTATTGAGATCCAAACAATGTGAGTTGTACTGTATTGCTTTGCGACTTATCTGGTAACAAGAAATGTTAAATGCCTGCAGGTAGTGGTGGACCATTATGCTACCCATTAGATAGAGGACCTTAGCCGATCCACGGCTTGATTCTGTTGTTTACCTCAGAAACTTATAATCTAACGTTTATACCCACTAATTGTATGGATTAGCCCATCTAGGGGCTTCATTGCATAACCTGTGATCACTACTAGGTTACCCATACTGACATTCTAAGATGGCGCCCAGAGCGACTACAGTGGGGTTGTCCTCTGTCTATTTCAATGCATGAAAAATAGAAAGTGAAAATGGTGTATTTAATCCACCCGATAGTAAAAATCACTGTTACCACACTGACGAAGGCGACACGCCGAAACGCGTTTGTGGAGAGTGCCTGCGAAAAATAAACCTGCAGTGTTGAAAAGTAGCCCCCGAGTGCTGTCGTCTTCTTTGTAAATCGAGAGGATTTGGAGCGTTATATATATATATATATATATATATATATATATATATATATATATATATATATATATATATTCTTCCACAAATTGTCCTGTTACAAGAGGAGCGCTGCTCAGTTGGTGCCGTCACCGGGATCAGGGCAATATCCCGTTTAATTTTTTCCACAAAGAATTTTAATGAAGGCACTCCATTCGGTAGTAGTTTAAAGTTCTTTATTCAAAACTGTGTTCGCCTACGCCTTTCGAACCAAAGTTCTTGTTCACGGCAGTTTCTTACCGTTCTTGCCGTTTATACAATGCAGGGAGTGAGAAGCGAGCTACTCACCCCTACCGGTCTCAAGACTCGTGGATGAAACCATAAGCTCATTGCTGTAAAGTCATGTGCTCTGTATAGTATTCTAGTGTAACTCATAGTAAAATGTTAGTATGTAATGATAGCAGAATGTAAGTATGTAATGTTAGAATGTGGGGCTGTCATGAGGGGAACCTTGGGGAGTTTGTACACGGTGCTGGAGAAGACGGTTGCCTTTCTGTCTGCTCCTGTTGGTGGTTGTTTAAGCTGTCTTGCTTTCCTGCAATAAATCTACTTATCGGATCCACTGCTGTCTGTCTCTTCACTACATAAATTTGGCGACGAGTGGGATAAGGTACAAGGAAAGCAGCACTCACAAATATTTTCGAGCTTGCTAGCGTTGTGCTGAAGACCAAATTTCTTCGTGAAGCTGTTTTTACTCATCAAAGGGTCTTTGGTCATCCGACCTCTGGTAGGATCTAAATTTTTAGATTTTGGGCTTCCTCTGCAGGTTCAATACACTTTGGTCACTGTATTACATGTGTGCAAGTAGTGTTAGTATGCGTTTATACTAATTCTGTAGTTATGCAGTAACCAATGCATCATGGTCCAAGGGAGCGCCACCTCCCAGGCGCAGATCATACAATGTCCCGAGGTGTGCATCTGCGGGACATTTATGTTTGCTCTTACAGGGTGGGTGCATGGCTTCCACCCTGTGATAGCAAATCCTTGTTTGTCTCGTTGAAGCGAGAGGAGGAAAACCTTCTATTGCTTTAATAGAGCGGATCCGGATGGTAAAGATGGAATAAAAAAATTAAGCAGGGTCTCACCCGTTCATTTAAATGAGCCCCCTGGTGGGTAATGTTCTGGGGCCAATCCTATTATTATATTGCGGGGTCTCTGCAGCACTGGGGACTTTAATCTCACATGTAAATTAGGCACAGAAGGGCACAGTGACGTTTCGCAGTTTAGGGAATCGCCACATCCCTGGGTATTGTTTACTAATTGTTCGGGGGCTTCGAGGCCAACTCAAGTCCGGGGATCGCCACCCTCCGGGGCTTTACTTAAATATGCAGGGTGGTCCTCACCAGTCCTTTAAGCCTTGGGCCCTAGGCAGTGCCTTATTGGTTCTGTAATCACACTGGCAGTACTCATGGTGTTATAAAGTGATACAATCATAGAACCCTTGCAGTTGTAGAATTATGCAGGCTTCATTTATGTAATAGTCTGTTGGTTTATATTTGGTAGGTGCACCGCAAAATTACAAATGTTTTCCCTCATAACCTCCTATAAACAGCACATTTTCACAATAAACTACAGACAAGTGTTGTCAGAAAGAGAAGACCCATACACTCACTTATTTATTGGTAAACAAAATAACCTTTATTAAAACAACACATATAAATGGAAACACAACTTTATTCGAACAAACAACAGTGTAACATGAAATAAGTGGGTGGGACTCCTCTGGAAGCAGCGTACAAAACCTGCAAGACAAAAAAGAAACATAAGTATGTGTTCCATGGCCAAGAGAAAAAGAAAGGTAGTCAGAATGAAAGGAAGATAGTGAGAATGGGACAGAGAAGGAGTGGGTGGAAGGAAGAGGGGAGGGAGAGTCAAAAGAACAGAGGGAGGAGGAGACAGAGCGTCGGCCTACTGCACCTAGCCCTCACTGCTTACCTCCCGTTACCCGTGTGTCTAGGACGCTGGGGTCCGCGAGAAAGAGTGCGGTCCAGCAAGTCCTTAAAATGAAACAGATATGAATGATGCCAGAGATTACATTATTATCTACGGCAGCATCCCTTGCCTGCACCGGTGCACCCAGGCTGCCGCACCCCAGCCCCTTCCCTCGCACTGTGCTTAAGTGCAGCTCCTGTGTCCAACGGCGTGCCGGTGCAAGTTCTGACTCCGGGGTGCCTCTCTCATGGTGGCACAGCAGGTCTCCGGTCGGGAGCGATGTCTTGATACCACGATGGAAGGTGTCAGAATGCCCAGGGCATCGTCACGGGGTGAGCACCCGCTCCGCCTATTTTCCTGCAAGCAACTCAGTGTCTGAAAAGGTAGAAATAATATAATGCTGGAAACGTCTTGAGGTAAATGAAGGTTTATATCAAGATTAATAGTGAACACCAGTTGAGTGCATCCTTGCTTCTTGAAGTACGATCTACCAACTGTTAGTGGTAATCGTGGTTCAAAGAGGAGTTGGAGAGCACGAGAATAGACAAGGTTAAATGATAAAATGTTATGCCAAAGTTTACATACAAAGGAACAGAGCGCATGCTAGAAGCATAATGTGTGTGTGTAATGCAGTGGAGCAAGCCTGTGTGCATGTACACTTAGTAGTTAGCTCACTACAATGTTGCAAAAGCCAACGACACGTGTCTATAGGGCAGCGGTGCCCGCTGGCTTAGCCCTACAGTACGGTCCAGCAGGTCCTTAAAATGAGACAGAGATGTGACTGAATGAGGTCAGAGATCACATCTTTACGCACGGCAACATCGCTTGTTTGCACCTGCGCACCCAGGCTGATGCACCCCACCCCTCTCGCAGCACTGCACTCAATTGCATCCCCTGTGCACCCAGGCCCCACTGCTCACCTGCTGTCATTGTTGTGTGTCCAAACACTACGTCCAGCAGTGTTCACAATTCAGATGGAGTTTTGATTGCCAGGATGGTGTATACCTCATGGATTCCTTTTTTTTTATTGTGCGTTGTGATATGCGAGGTGGATGCGGCCATATCACCTGAGACAGTGTGGAAGAACAGGGACATGTGGCGTTGTCGTTATCCTATTTATATGTCCGGAAAGTGGGCTCGGCTTGCATACGCCAGGCCAGCGTAGGGGTGTGAATAAATATTCCGGGGAGTTGGGCGTGGTTCAGTTCCTGCCTGGCCAGGAAGTGTACTTATGTGTGTGTCCCTGTTGCAGTTTTGACGTCGCACAATCCGCAATTTACATTAATGTAGCATGTACCGGGAGGGCGGCAACTATCACATGTCGTTGTCAAGGTTGTGGATATGCGCAGACAAGCATGTCAATGTTGTGCGGTATTATTGAAAGTGTTTCTATCGCGAAGCGCACACATGTGAATGTGCTTGGATGGAGGAAGGATCAGCAGTATGGCTATGTCATACATAGTGATAACGCTCATTACAGTCAAGCAATGCATGTCAAACGTGAATCTGAAAGTCTCACATAGGACACACTACTATACTGGTAAAGCCTGACAACAGAGCATACTGCAACACAAATCTACACATTACTCTTTACTGTTTGTCACATGTGATCTAGGATGTGCACTCTGCCCGTGGCTGATGATACCCCTTCGAGCCACGAATAACCAGGCCGAAAGGCAACACAATAATGCGCACACACACACACACACACACCAGGGGGATCGTGTAACACACATTTGTTTTTTGATGTAACGTTTCAGATGCATTACCATCACACATGAAAGGCTAATGTACAGACCATGAATATTGATCAAGATGATTGTTGCATGTTGTGTGTAGTATAAGATATGTGTACACAGCAAAAAAAACTTTTCAAAAAAGCTCTCTAAGCAGAAGGGGTGTGTCTCATCAAACGAGAGAATTACTAAAATGGGTGTGGTCCTCCAACTGTTACAATGGGAAATGCTATGAACTAATCAAGTGCTTTTTTTTTAAGGTCACATGGCAATCGCGCACCGAGCATGCAAGGAGGCCGCTCCCGACGCGGTTTTGAGAAAATATATTTATAATAATATAAGTTTATTACAGTTAGAAATATATAAACGTTTAAAATATTTTAGATTTTATTTGAGACATAAAAAAATGACGGAATGGCGTACCCGGCGCAACACCATAACACAAGGCCTTGCAGCATGCACTCATTGCATACGCAACGCGCACGCTGGCGCAACCCCATACGTAAATGGCGTAAGGTGTGGCTTGGTATTGCGTACATGTTGGATACCAAAGTAGCTTCTGGCGCCACCTCATACGTATATGATGTTATGCGGGACGCTGTGCAACAAACACGTCGGATACGAAATGCGCATAATTTACGAGTTTAGCAACATGGCGGATAGGATTCGCATGGTGATGGAGCTTGGTACACTACCGGTATGGGACTGCAGTTTTCTCCCCAAAAAAAAGATGGGAAAGCTATAAAACAGCTATAAAACATTACATACGTTTTAAAGTAAAAAAAAAGATAATTGAGTTCCCAAATATTTTTAAAAGATAATAAAAAATATAGGTTTTATAAATATTAAAGTATGAAATGAACATTTAAAAAACCTTTGAAATTCACTGAAATAAACATAGGTTTTACAGACATTATAGTTAGGAATTAGCATTTAAAAAACCTTTGAAATTCACTAAAAAACCATAGATTTCAGGGATGCTATCGATAGTTGGACATTTGACTAATAGAAAACCGGAGAAATTCGCCTGTTATAGTTAGTTGAGCTAACTGTAACTCGCGCGCCCGCAATGCAATGCTGATGATGTCACATATTACATCACTCATGACATGGTCAGTGACATCACTAATGACATCACTGAGGAGGAGATAGATTAAAAGAACTTCGTAGATTAGAGTCTAAGCTCATTATACAATATAAGACCCTTACTCCTCGAGGCCATAACTTTGATGAGGAGTTAACTGTACATTTGAGTTAATGTTTGACATCAAGACGAAGTTATAAATTCTGTACAGTAACGAGTCCTGAATACATTTTAACTGATCTTTATAGTATATATTGTGTAAGTTTTGATTGTATGTTGTTTTTTCATTATTTTATTTTGTTTATTTTAGACCTGACTTGATTAAGTTGAAGAATCGGTGATGAAATTTAGTTCACAACTGCTAGTGTTCATCGTATATTGTAATATAGAAGCTCAGCCCACTTGGGCATTATGCCTTTTCTATAGGAATTGATGATACATCAGCCCACTTGGGCTCAATCATATGACAGCAGCTTCACGGGGATTGATTTATCCGTGATGTAAAAGACACTGTTACTTAGCCTTCATGGGCGTCCAATGCTTTGTGCAAATTTGAAATACCCACTGAGGTTCATTGTGTCTTTTGATTATTTGAATTATGTGCTTACAAAGTAGCGATTATCGGGATGCTCATGGCGATACACTGTCACTTTAAACGGTAACTTTATTGTTTACATTGAGCACGAACACATGCAATATAGTGAAATGTTATGTTATGTTATGTTATGTTAGGGTGATTTATTATGCGCACAGATACTCCAGCCAAGGAGCGTCCCGGCGCAAAGACAAGGCAGAACATAACACAACAGAAAATAAAATCAATACAACTAAAACAGGAAAGTTTTTATCGCCCTCCGGAAGGTCAAAAGGTCCTCCATCAGACGGATTTCAACAGGGAGGGAGTTCCATGCTGACGCAGCCATGACCCTAAACGAACGGCCTCCCATACGACTGAGCCTGAATCTGGGGACCACCGCAAGAGCCAAACCCTGGGAGCGGAGGCTGCGGGTGGGGACATAAAAGGAAAGGCAGCTCGACAGGATTTCCGGGCCGATACCTCTCAGGATCTTAAAAGCAAGACACAAGATCTTAAAGAGAATGCGCTTCCTAACCGGAAGCCAATGTAAAGAGCGAAGGACACCTGCCACAGAACTGAATCTGGGCAGGCCAACAATCGCTCTCGCCGCGGCATTCTGAACCCGTTGCAAACGGGTTAATTCGGCCTGGTTAGCCCCAGCCAGGAGAGAGCTGGCATAATCCAGGCGAGAGATGACAGTAGCCTGGATCAGCACAGTGCAGCAAATGCAGCACTACGAAACACATTAATGCAATGGATTTGAAGTTTATTTATGTGCTAGTTAAAACATGATTCTTCACTTTTATACTCATGAGTGGTATTATATTATTTTGTGTATTTCACGTTTGTTAACAAGAAGCAGAGTCTATCTTCACTCACTATGTTGAAAGGGCGTTACAAGTGTTAGATGCATTCTGTAACATGTATTTTTCATCGTCTTAAAATGGCCGATATGTTAGCAGGACACCATTTACCAAACAATAGTCCTTCGTTGGTGTCCATACCTATGTATAGACTTCCTGTATCACTAGGCTAATGGTGTGAGCAAGACAGCCTTGCTGTCGAAACGTGTAGCCTTTGTAAAATAAACTTTTGGCATATTCCACTGATTCAAGAGTGTGTGTGTGTAAAGGTACGGTCTTGAGGCGGAAGCCGGGACTAGTAGCGATTTGTACTTTGTACTGAAAGTTTTTATTTGCTTTTAAAACTCCTTATTGTGAACTGTTTTTAAATTAGCGTTTTTGCACTGAAGCTCCCAGGGGGCTCGAACCGGAGCCAAAGCCTCCGTGGGTCCCGCCATCTTGCTTGAGGAGCTGGGCGAGCAGACTAGTGCTCTGCCCCTCCCGCCCCCACGTGCATAAAAACCCAGATGGTAACAGCACCCCCACTGATTCAAGAGTGTGTGTGTGTAAAGGTACGGTCTTGAGGCGGAAGCCGGGACCAGTAGCGATTTGTACTTTGTACTGAAAGTTTTTATTTGCTTTTAAAACTCCTTATTGTGAACTGTTTTTAAATTATCGTTTTTGCACTGAAGCTCCCAGGGGGCTCGAACCGGAGCCAAAGCCTCCGTGGGTCTCGCCATCTTGATTGAGGAGCTGGGCGAACAGACTAGTGCTCTGCCCCTCCCTCCCCCACGTGCATAAAAATCCGGATGGTAACAGCACCCCCACTGATTCAAGAGTGTGTGTGTGTAAAGGTACGGTCTTGAGGCGGAAGCCAGGACCAGTAGCGATTTGTACTTTGTACTGAAAGTTTTTATTTGCTTTTAAAACTCCTTATTGTGAACTGTTTTTAAATTAGCGTTTTTGCACTGAAGCTCCCAGGGGGCTCGAACCGGAGCCAAAGCCTCCGTGGGTCCCGCCATCTTGCTTGAGGAGCTGGGCGAGCAAACTAGTGCTCTGCCCCTCCTGCCCCCACGTGCATAAAATGGTACATCGACATAGGGAGCGCAGCGGACGGGCGCAGCGGGCGCGCCGCAGGCGCGCCGAAGGCTCGCCAAAGGCAAGCCCGTCTGCGCCCGTCCGCGCCGGACCCGCGCCTAGGGCCGAAACCTCTGCCCCAATCAATGTTAACTCATCCCCGAGGCTTAACTACTCCAGTAATACCCTTAGAACGTGGAGATGTAGACCTAGCTCAGCAGGCTGTACTATTCTGGAAATTGGGCCCGACATAGGGAAGACCATTGGCACATGCCCCAATTGCTCACAGACTCTGCCAAGACTGAGCTGGGATCCAGTTGTGCCCCCTAGGGACAACAGGGAAAAGCCTCCTAGGAAAAGCCAGGCTTCGGTGAAGTGTCTTTTACTTAACGCCAGATCCCTGGTCAAACATAGTACTGAAATAGCGGATTTGATCCAGGACACCGGAGTGATGATAGCCTTCATCACAGAGTCCTGGACCGATGCCGCCTCTGGCCCTGACATTGTCAATGCCACCCCACCAAACTATGTCTGCCACACACAAAATAGAGAGAAAAAGAAAGGTGGTGGCTTAGCCATTATTTACCACCGCTCATTTAGAGGGCACTTCCATCAGGAACCCGGAGGTCCAGATGAGTCTCTTCTCTTCAACTTCACTCTATCTGACCATCAAACCTTTAGAGGTTGCTTGGTTTATAGACCGCCTGGGCCGAAAGCACCTTTCTTTCTAGCTCTGGGTAAAATGATGGAAACTGCCGCCACCACCCAAACATTCACATTACTTGGCGACTTTAATTTCCACCTTGAATGTGGTTCGGACCTAGACACATCTGACCTAACGGACCTGCTCCAGGGGCTGGATCTGAGGCAACTGGTCAGAGGTCCCAGCCACAAGGCAGGGCATACCTTGGATGGTATTTTTTCGAATCACCCGACCCTTAATGTACTTTCAATCCAGCCCTTATCCTGGTCTGACCATTCAGCTGTCTATTTTAATCTGGCCCTAGCCTCACCGGGAAGACCGTCTAGAATTAGACCCACCCCTCGACAGATTAGGAAATGGAACGGCATAAAACACGAAGAGCTGGAATGTGTTCTAAAGTCTACTTTGGAACCGTTCTTAGGAAATACGGAACAAGCAACCCAGGCCTACACGAGATGGCTGGAGGCTGCATGTACACAACTCGCCCCCCCTAAATCCTTTCTCCCCACTCGGGCGATCCCCTCCGCCCCCTGGTTCTCAAAAGAGATCAGGGATCTTAAAATTGGGTGCAAAAAAAAAGAAAAAATTTGGCGAACAACTTTTAGTGAGTCTGACAAAACAATTCTAAACATTGAACAAAGAGCGTACAAAGATAAGATCCAGCAGGCTAAGCGAGCTTTTTTTACGAAGAAGGTTAAAGAAGCCAGTAATGCCCCAAAAGAGCTTTTTCGAACGATATCCACTTTGGCAGTCCCCAATACCATAGAGGTACCCCCCAGTCTCCTTCTTTGTGAGAAGCTGGCTACCTTCTTTCGCGAAAAAGTTGAAAACATCTTCTCTCCTTTAGATAATCAAATAAAAGCTCTATTGGAACTCCCCACTAACATAGCGGAATCAGAAAACGCTATTTTTCCCCCAAATCAGTGAGGAAGAAGTCATGAGCCGACTCCAGAAGATAAAATCCGGCTCCCCTCACGATCCCTGCCCGGCCTCCATTACTAAATTAGTGCCAGGCTCTATTGCAGCCGGACACACCCCCCTCCTCAATCTCATGCTGGATAGAGGGGATTTCCCTGCAAAATGGAAACGAGCCTCCATTTTACCCCTCCTTAAAAAACCCAATCTGGACATAGCCGAGTTAAACAATTATCGGCCTATTGCAAGATTGCCCCTTCCAGCCCAAATTATTGAAGGTTTCTTAAATACCCAACTAAGCACCTTCCTGAGAACAGGAGAACATCTAGACCCTAGCCAACATGGCTTCCGTGCAGAACACAGCACGGAATCCGCTCTAATCAAATCAGTGGAAGACATTAGAAGAGTGCTGGATGGAGGAGGCAGAGCTGCCCTGATCCTGCTGGACCTCTCCGCGGCCTTCGACACGGTCCACCACAAATTGCTGGTGGACCGGTTGAGGGCCTGCGGAGTCCAAGGTAAGGCGCTGAAGATCTTACAGGCCTTCCTCTCCAACAGGACTCAGGTTGTGGCACTGGGAGACTTCGAATCATGTCCCTTCACACTTCCTTGTGGAGTACCCCAGGGCTCGTCCTTGAGTCCTACCCTTTTTAATGTTTACGTTTCCACGCTAGCCCCGATAATCCGAACCTTTGGCTTCAACCTCACAGCCTATGCGGATGACACACAGATAGTGGTGTCTCTGATGCCAGGGGACAGAGACAGCACTGCGGATAGGTTCAAAGGCTGCATGCGCGAAGTGGGTGCTTGGATGGCCCAAAACTGTCTTAAATTAAATTGCTCGAAGACAGAGGTGCTACTCTTTGGCGCCAAAGACAACTTCCTTCTGGTCCCCGAGGTGGTGGCCTGAAGAAATGGGAACCCTGCCCACCCCTGTGACTAAAGTGAAAAATCTTGGCATTCTGGTGGATGATCTACTATCTTTTAAGCCTCAGATTAATGCCCTGGTATCACCCGCCCATTTTGCTCTCAAAACAATTAGGAAAGTGCTACCATTTTTGGAGCAAGAACATAGGAAAACAGTGGTCACCGGTCTAGTTCTATCCCGGCTAGACTACTGTAATAGCCTTTTGCTGAATGCCCAAGCTGGCATACTAAATAAACTTCAAACATTACAGAATGCGGCCGCACGCCTGATAACTGATACACCCAAGTTTGCTTCTGTGGCACAGGACCTGGCAAAACTTCACTGGTTGCCAGTGAGGAAACGAATCACCTTTAAGTCACTCTGTGTGGTCTTCAAAGCACTTCATGATCTGGGCCCTAGATGCATGAAGGAACTATTCTTCTGGTACAAACCGGCAAGATCTCTTAGATCTGGTCAGCAGGCACTAGTATCAGTCCCCAGAGTTAAGAGAGCTAGATGGGGAGGCAGGAGCTTTTCCTTAGGAGCGGCAGTGGCCTGGAATAAGCTTCCCCTCCACATCAGACAATTGCCCGATCTGTTATCCTTTAGAAAGGCACAGAAAACATGGCTCTTTACCCATTAAATTACCTTTCCACACACACCAGTTTTTAATCTATTAGCGCCAGGACACCTCCGGGTAACAGAGCGCTCTAGAAATGTAAAAAATAAATAAATAAATAAATAAATAAATATTCCGAGTGCGAGTACTTCTTTGAAGAAAGTGTGCTGTGGGATTATAATTGCAGGGAGACCTGCCCGGCGCATACTCGCCATCTGTCAATGGGCCACGGACTTCGTGATTCCAGGTCGTTTCGAGATTTTTTATATATATATATATATATATATATATATATATATATATATATATATATATATATATATATATCTCTCCCACACAAATCCTTTCAGATTGATGAAATCGCATTCGCAAAAACGTTGATTTTCCTAATTTTTGACACGCCTCTTGTTTTGCACGCCATGTAATCAAGACCGGGGAGACCCGGTCGAAACGAGTCATGCTGAGGTGGTCATCCTTAAAATAAATCACTAGTTCCACCAAACTGATTGTGGTCCCTGCCTGTTATTTTCCACCCCCTGTGGGAAAGTGGATTCCGGCAACAGGAGATGTTTGCTTTTGAATCGGGATGAAGTACGGCTGTCTTCATCCACTACGGACCCTCTCTCCTCAAGCAGGCTGTCTGGTTTCAGTCGACATTGCAGAAGCGATTCTTCAAGTGACCTGAAAGTAGTTTTTCCTGGACAGCCCCCCACCAGCCTCACAGTTTGAGAGCAGTGCACCGGTGGTTGCCGCCGAGGATCCGAAGGTTTCCACTGGATCAGAGGACGCCGAAGGAGGCAGGAGGGTTCCAATGTGGTAAACCGTGCGCGCTCAGGAATGGGGCATATTTGACGGGTGGAGAGATCGAGCTTTGAACTCATTTGTTATACAAGCGATCTATAATACCTACATTTCGCCAAGTATACAGTGCATATCTTACATATTTTACACGGAAAGATGATCTCTGCAGCGGACGTGTTCAGGAACAGGGAGGCAGCGGCGGATGCCATGTTTTCCAACTTTCCGGATGTCAGTACTAACCTTAACGGCAATGAAACTAACAGTGGGACAGTTGCAAGAAACGATGTAAAAACTTTACTTAAGCAATTAGAAAAACTCCTACGCAGTGAGCTCACCAAGTGGTGGGAAAGAAAGTCGCTGGAGAAGTATGTGGCAGCGAGTAGGGTTTCTCGAGGTCTACGAGTACTAATTGCGCCATCTTTTGAAAACTCGAACCCAGCAATGCTCAAGGAATGAGCTTCAAACAGCTTAGAAGCCTCCATGAACATGGTAAACAAATACTCGTTAAATACGCTGCCATAGACAGAGCTGAGATACTGAAACAAATAGAGGCACTTAATAAAAAGCTTGAGGCACACGATCAACCAGAGGTGATAAAGAAAGGCAGAGAAGAGATCGACGCCCGCCTCAAAAAGCACGATGAAACCATTAAAACAAGAAAAATATTCAAGTTTGCCAGAGACAAACAAGACTATGAAACCGGCAGGGTTTTCACATTCTCACGCAAGTTTGATACTATAAAAAGGAAAGCCATGACACCGCAATCAGAAAGACCAGCTTCAGTCATCAACACTAATCAGGATGGCTCCAACACAGATCTCAGCTCACTACCAATCAGTTCTGACTCTGAGAACTGTGGTCAAGTCTACATGCAGTCACTAGTACCAACAAATTACACACCTTCTGAAGAGCTTGTTTTTTAAATTGAAGATCGCAGCCAGACACTGCGGCCAAGACCAATCCAGAAGAAAGCAGAAAAAGGAGAAACAAACGCCGCAAACAAAGGCGTAAACTCAGGAGGCAACAAGAAAGGCAGAAAAGGCAAAGCTTTTTACAAGAGATAAATAATGGTGCCGCAGTGACTGCACAAGTTGCAGACAACACAGTTATCAACTTATCAGACATCAATCTTGAGACTGCAGAACTTCAATTACTGTCTTTAGGTCTATCATACTGCCCGAGTAACAGCTTCAAATATGCTCAAATGCGCATTGATGTTTTTAAGTTTATCCGCAAACTTAAACTAATTAAGTATTTCAAACTGAACGATGCTGCGGAAACTGCATCCACTATTGATAATGCCAACCAGCCTAGCACCAAATTTCAAGTATCTGACATTCCTGTTCTGAGAACTGTACACTCTCTCAGCTCTGATCCACATGACTCCATCCATGACACACAAACAGAGCATCAACAAATGGGCTTCTCCTGCAGCAATGCCATAAGCAATCCATTCCGTCCGCCATCAACCTTTGTCCCCCTGATGCCTAAAGATTGCATTGATACTTTTAATGATGTTGTGACCAATTAATTAAAAGTTCTTAATAAGAAAATCTTGAGAGAAAATAAGCATAAAAAATATTTTGAAATTCAATACTTTAAACTTGTGCAGAAACTCAAGAAAGCTGACAATGTCATTATAAACAATGCGGACAGGGGAGGCAATATTGTTTTATGGCCAAGACAAATGTACATGCAGGAGGCAGAACGCCATTTATCTGATACCGCCTGTTACAACAAAGTAACACACCAAGCCATTACTAACACCAAAGAACTAGTGCATGGACTACTGGCACAGTGGAAAAGGGAAGGGTTGCTCAGCAAAAACTAGCATAAATTCTTGAAAAACGACCATCCAATATCTATGGTGTTCTATTTGATTCCAAAGATCCACAAAAAAGAGATCCCGGTACCAGGACGCCTGATAATACCCGGACAAAACAGTGTGCTTGAGGCAACATCAAAAGACGTGGATTTCTATCTTTGTGGAACAGTTACCTTCACTTTCTTACCAATTTAAAAACAGTAACTTGGCAAAAAGATTATTTGTTGATTGTGATGGACATCTGTTCACTGTATACCAGTATCCAACATAGTGATGGACTTACAGCTATCAAGTATTATCTTAATTGTAGAGGTATACACTGTTACAAACACAATGCTATGATTGTAAAAATGATTGAGTTGTGCTTGAAAAACAATCTGTTTTTTTTCAATAAGGAGGTGTACCATCAGCTGCGCGGGGTGGCCATGGGGGCATGCTTCTCTCCCAGCTATGCATGTTTACATGTTAGCTGGTGGGAGAAGCATGTCCTTAGGCACACTCACAGGCAGTTGTTTCATGCACACGTTATTGAATGGCGGCGTTTTATTGATGACATCTGTGTAGGCTGGCATGGGAGTCTGCAATCTGCTGAGAACTTTGTCAACACCATCAACATCAACAACTCTAACTTGCAATTCACAGCGCATATCTGTGATCAGAGGGTGTAATTTTTAGATATCGAAATGTACATCAGCAATGACACAATCCAGACAAAACTACATAGGAAGGTCACGGCAGGTAATTCTACTCTACATGCACATAGTGCCCACCCCAGACACCTCATTAGAAGTATTCCCTATGGGGAGTTCCTCAGAATGAACAGAATCTGCAGCACTGAAACAGACCTTAAAATTTGTCAGACAGAGGTCTTTCAGAGATTCTTGCAACAAGGTTACAACAGCTGGGAGTTAATGGCAGCTCTCACGAAGGCTAACACTAATGACAGGCCAGTGGCCACTACTAATCATTCTGAGCCTGTTACTACAGTTGTTAATCCAGCTGAATAGAACACGATAAGATTAATAACAACTTACGGTGAGCAGGAACATCAAGTGAGGAAAATCATACTCAACAACTGGCACATTGTCAAAACTGACCTGACCCTTTCCCAGATACTTCCTGACTCCCCCTCTATCACATTTAGAAGGGCTCCTTCCATGCGAGACAGCTTAGTGAGAACCAGTCCAAAAGTAATCATGGCACCCACTACCTGGCTTTCTCTCAAAAACAGTTTTTACAAATGCAATAATTGCAGGGCCTGCAAATTTGGTATTAATGAAACAGAATATACCGATGCATTTGATACTAAACCGGTCCAGATGAAGGGTCTTTCTACGTGTCGCACCGAGTTTGCGGTCTACATACTTGAGTGTACTTGCCACCTCAAATATGTGGGTAGCACAAAGCTTCAGGTGTTTAACCGCATCTTACAACACTTGCGTGCTATTTTCAACACAGACCATAAGTACCATGTTGCCCGCCATTTTAATCTGGTACATAATAATAGTTTTAAAGATCTCACTTATTTTGTTATTGATGCGGTCCCCAAGCTACCCAGAGGGGGTAACAGGGAAAGAAGATTACGGCAGTTAGAATCACAAAACATCTTGACACTGGACACTAAGATGCCAAATGTATTAAATACGGGCAAAGATTTGTTCAATTTTTTATAATGTTATGTTATGTTATGTTATCCAGAGTTTTGTAGAGCGCTCAGCTGCTCAAACAGAGTGTCCCGCTTTGGAATCTACAATAACATCTGATTGATTAATTCTGTATTCATCTATAGTGGCCACGCTTTCAATTATTTTAACTGAATATTTGTAAGATGATTTGAAATGAATGTACACATTTTTATATGTTGTATCCAGGGAACTTCTTTTATCCAATAGTTATGACCGAGTTTTCTATCCTCGTTTTTACTCAGTTTTCAGCCACTATTGGTTTTTAAATGTTGAGATGGGATTTTAGAGAACTTGGTTTTAATTGGTGTTTTAAGGGGATCTCCCTTGGATGCTACATATACTTTAATGAGAATATGTACATAGTCTTATTTTACAATATTATTCATAATGTTATTTATAATGTTGTTTGCACTTCCGTTACATATGCCATGCTGCTTCACACAGGCACTTTTTTTCCGGCTTATTTGCACATCCTTTTCATACTGGATTCATCCAGGTATAAGCTACGTCATTGTATGCTGCTAATTTTGGGAACTTTATCTATTTGCTGACTTGATTATTTTTGCACACTATTATCATCAAATGCTATAACTTCTTAGCATTTTATCTGCGTTCTTTGCACACCCCGACCTAAGGGAAGTCCACTGTTGACTATTCATCAGCAACTACTATATCATATATTTAATATATTTTGTAACTAGACCTAGTTACATGTCATGAGTTGCCTTTTTAGTCATGGTTTCCCTCTGTTGTGCAATCTTGCTCAATAGTACTGTTTCATTTGACATCCTCAGGTATAGATTTTCTAACCTATAATATCGATGGCATATTAGCACCCCACTGCCTAATAACCTGTCCCATAGAACTCACTACATTGTACGTGTCACGCACTACATTTTAAAAGCACTTGCACTTTTTTTTACATGTTTCCACTTCTCCTCATGATGGTATACTGACCACAATTTTTGTCATTACGGAGATAACTCTATGTCTTAAATGTGCAATATGCCCGGTTATTCTTTGGCCACTTGGTCACACTATAATGCCATATTCTGTATTCTACGATCATGAATGGGAAATACAAAGTGCCAAGGCTGCTGCAAGATTCAAACAACAGAGATATAAAGAACACAACATCAGGAGTTGCTGGCTAAGAGCAAACCAAAAAACAAGTGAAGAAACCTTACAAACAAAACCCAAAGGCAATCAAACATTAACACAAAAAATCAGGAATCCATGAGATTGATTATGGACTATTCTTGTGAATCAAAACAAATCGCTAACATCTTGCGAAAAAATTGGAAAATACTCCAACTAGACCCAACTGTGGAAAAAATAATGGGAACTCACCTTAATATAACCTTCCGCCGGGCTCAGAATCTAAAGGATAAATTGATCCATAGTCACCACCAACAGAATGAAAAATCAAAAGGCACACAATGGTTGAAAACTAAAGACTTTATCAAATGCCACAATTGTAAAGTCTGATAGTTAGCAAAGAACACAACAGAAGTTAAGTTACCAAACAATAAAATGTGGCAAATCAAATAACTAATAACCTGCAAAAGTCAATACGTACTTGAATGCCCATGTTCGTTAAAGTACATCGGAAGTACTATTTGCGAATTAAAAAAGAGGATACGAGAGCATGTACGAGCAACAGTGAATAAAGATCGGAGCAATGCCATAGCTAAACACATGGAGACAGAACATGAGGCAATTGGAAACAACTAAACTTTTATTCAATTGAAACTGTACGCCGGAATGAGAGAGGTGGCATCCGGGAAAAGAAACTGCGGCAGAGAGAATCAAGGCAAATACTAAGTTTCAGAACTTTTACCCCATTTGGACTGAATCAGAGCAAATAACTGTATGTCCATTTGTAACCTGAACAGAGGTAATCAAATTAATATCTGTGTGAATTATTTTTAATGTAACACATTCACTAGAATACACAGCACACAATAATTTTTGTAACTCAGCCACATTGCACAATTATCTCATATTAAATAAAGAAGAGATAACATTGTAAAAGAGATGAGGTCAGGAATATATCACAACTAATCAATAGGATAGTGTTGATGGTGAGAAAAAATCTGTGATATGGCCCACTAGAGGGCAGAAATATTATTTCTAATCTATTGTTAGACAGTAATCTGTCAACATAAGAAATCATAGGATTTACCTTAAAATTAGAGAAGCTGCAATAACACCAACTTTAAAAGTATAATAAATAAGTCAAAATGAAATTGATTAAATATGAAACTTCCCGTCTCCTTAAAACACAGAGTAAGAGACATAACGATAATTGTGGCAAACTTTTTGCAGCTTTGTTATTGTGTATTTCTATATGTGTGTTTTTCATGTGTTTATTTATAATTTTCTTTACCCAACCCAACTGTTTTTATTATTGGTGCACAGTTGTCCACTAACTCAGTCACCATAATTAAGGATTTATTAGTCCAAATCAATTGGCCCTATTTTTATTTTACCACAATTATCGTTGTGTCTCTTACTCTGTGTTTTAAGGAGACGAGAAGTTTCATATTTAATCAATTTCATTTTGACTTATTTATTATACTTTTAAAGTTGGTGTTATTGCAGCATCTATATTTTTAAGGTAAATCCTATGATTTCTTGTGTTGACATATTACTGTCTAACAATAGATTAGAAATTATATTTCCGCCTTCTAGTGGGCCATATCACTGATTTTTTTTCACCGTTAGAACACCCGTAAGCCCTTTAGTGGGCCCTGTCAACACTATCCTATTGATTAGTTGTGATGTATTCCTGTACTCATCTCTTTTACAATGTTATCTCTTCTTTATTTAATATGAGATAATTGTGCAATGTGGCTGAGTTACAAACATTATTATAAGTGTGTTGTGTATTCTAGTGATTGTGTTACATTAAAAATCATTCTCACAGATATTAATGTGATTAACTCTGTTCAGGTTACAAATGGACATACAGTTATTTGCTCTGATTCAGTCCAAATGGGGTAAAAGTTCTGAAATTTAGTATTGATTCTCTCTGCCGCAGTTTCTTTTCGCGGTTGCCACCTCTCTCATTCTGGGGTACAGTTTCAATTGCATAGAAGTTTAGTAGTTTCCAATTGCCCTCATGTTCTGTCTCCGTGTGTTTAGCTATGACATTGCTCCGATCGTTATTCACTCTTGGTCGTACATGCTCTAGTATCCTCTTTTTTTAATTTGCAAATAGTACTTCCAATGTACTTTAACGAACATGGGCATTCAATTACGTATTGACTCTTGCAGGTTATTAGTTATTTGATTTGACACATTTTATTGTTTGGTAACTTAACTTCTGTTGTGTTCTTTGCTAACTATCAGACTTTACAATTGTGGCATTTGATAAAGTCTTTAGTTTTCAACCATTGTGTGCCTTTTGATTTTTCATTCCGTTGGTGGTGACTATGGATCAATTTATCCTTTAGATTCTGAGCCCGGCGGAAGGTTACATAGACAACGTATTGACTCTTGCAGGTTCTTAGTTCTTTGATTTTCCACATTTGATTGTTTGGTAATTTAACTTCTGTCGAGTTCTTTGCTATTTGACAGACTTTACAATTGTGGCATTTGATAAAGCCTTTAGTTTTCAACCATTGTGTGCCTTTTGTATTTATACTTGTACATACTTTTAATATACATTGTTTTAATTTTTTGAACAATGTGTATATATATCGTTCAGATTTATGTTACTGTGGATTTTAAATGCTATTTGTTTTTTATCCATCTTTTAGTAACATCAATTTGCGAAATGTTTATAAAATGCTGGGAAAACATACTTTATATGTTCCATACTGAGTAGTATGTCTTCTCTTTTCATGATCACGTGGTGAAAGAAAAATATGTGTGTGGAAAAAAAACTATGGAACAGCTACTATTTAAATGTTGACCACTTCATTTACTGACTATCTGTGAGCAAGGGCGGATGCCCGAAACGCGTCAGATCTGGTAACTCGATCAAATTAAATACCTGTGCCTAAAAAGAACGTTGGATTTGCGTGGTTTCTCTGTCGTCGTGGTGGCGTTTTTGGGAGACTGCAGCTGCTGCATTCAATTTCGGAAGGTGATTGCTTCTGAGGCAAATCCACTCCCTAGAAGCTGGCTGTTGTGTGCAATCAATCTTTTCACGTCCTGCCAAGAGGAATTCTTTAACAACAGCCCCCGTGTTTTGGAGGAATTCAAGTCACTCGAGTCAAGGAGTTTAAACGGCGGCGCCGTTCTTCACATCGGACGGCGTTTTGCTCGCAAAACAACCCCCGGCGGTGAGTGCTCCCAACATTGTTCACGGTGGGGAGGAGTTAACGGCACTAGCGGTAAGACTCTGGGAGTATAACCTAGCTGGAGTCCTTTTCCGCGTTTTGTGATTACCCAAGAAATTTCGAGTTTACTATTATGTCAGCTGAGACTCTACGTGGTAGAGAAGCGGCAGCTGCTGCACTCTACTCCAACCTACCAAAGGTGACTCCCGGCCTGGGGGGAAATAACAAAAACCAATCTGGTACTAATGACAACTCTGAAGAAAATCAAATAAAAAATGCCCTAAAGCGCCTAGAGAAATGCATGTATCAGGAAATGTCGAAATGGTGGGAACACAAATCATTCACCATGTATTTAGAGGAAAATCGTGTCCTGCGAGGGCTTCGTATTTTATTAGCCCCCAGCTATGACAACCCCAATCCTGGCATGCTTAAACAATGGGGCCAAACCAACCTGGAAAATTCGGCGAGACTAATGCAAATACTTGTCACTTATGCCAACCTTGACAGAGAACTTTTGATGAAAGAAATCGATGAAATTAATATATCACTGTCAAAATTTGAACCTAATGATACCATTGCTAGAACACGGAAAGAAATTGAAGACAAACTGGCCAAACAGGAGGAAAAAATAAAAGCGCGAAAGGTTTACAAATTCGCCCGAGACAAAGAAGACTATGCCCAAGGGCGCATTTATACATTCGCTCGCAAGTTTGATCACGCTAAAAAAACAAAATTCGAACAAGCAAAACAAACGAAAGCAATAACCCAAGGAGGGGCCTCCACCTCTACTTCAAATGCCATGATATCAAATTCAAATGTTGAATCAAGTGACATTGAAACACTAACTAGTGGTCCGTCATCTGATGAGGAGGGCTGCAGCACATGGAACACCAGTTCCATGATTCTGGATTTGGGAGAAGAAGTTGATTTTTTAGTGTCGGATCGACTCCAAACACTAAGGCCTCGGACCCGACAGCAACAAAAGGATCAAAAGCAACAAAAAGAGCAAGATGCAACAAAAGGAGGGGAGATCGCAGTAAAAAGAGCAAAGCCGCAAAAAAAGCAAAAGAAGCAATATTGGCGCAAAAAGAAATAGATGACAATATTATTGTCAATTTATCTTCGATCACCCTCACCGAGGCAGAAAAACAACTACTTAGCCTCGGTTTAAACTTCTGCCCGGTTTCAGACTTCAATTACTCCAAAACCCGAGTGGATGTCTACTGTTACATCAGAAAGCTCAAACTTAAAAAATTCTTTAGTATTAAGGAAGGTTTGAATGACAAAGAACCAACTGGAAATACTACAGTTGCCCAAAAATCATTGACATTACCAGCTAAAGACACCAAAACGTTTCTTGCGATGCATCAATTAGCCACAAATGATACATTGAATATGGACTTGGCTACAACCCAAGATGAACTAAGAGCAGCATCTATGGAACAAATAGGGGCCGACACCAGCCCTTTTAAACCCAAATCCAAGTTTATTCCTAACATGCCCAGAGACTCAATCGACATTTTCCAGGATGTAGTGGTTGAGGACCTGAAACAACTACATCACAAAACAAAACATAAAAAAAGATATAAGAGCAGGAAAGAACTGGAATATCTTTCACTGACCAAGAGACTAGGTAAAGATCATAATATCATTGTCACTACTGCGGATAAGGGGGGCAACGTGGTAATTTGGCCACAGGACGCTTACATTGAGGAGGCCACCAGGCAACCTAATGATTTATCTTGCTATTCTCGAACTAATATAAAACAATACAATGATGCGAGAGAAACTCTAAAAAAACTGCTGTACAAGTGGAAAAGAGAAGGCATGATTTCAAAACAAGAATTAGAATTTTTACATGTTGAATGTCCAGTGTTGCCCAAATTATACGTGTTGCCCAAGGTCTATAAAAAAACTATTCCAGTCCCTGGCCGACCCATCATCTCGGCAATTGCAGGAGTGGCAGAACATGTCACAGAATACATTGACTACTTCCTGCAAGATTTGGTAAAGGACCTACCCACCTATATTAGAGACACCGAGGACTTTATCAGGAAAATTCAAGGTATTCCATGGAGCGAAGATATGTTATTTACGACTTTAGACATTGAATCGCTCTATACGAGCATTGCACATAGCTCGGGGCTGAAAGCTTTAGAATTTTTCCTAGGGAAAAGACCCATTAACTGCTATAACCACAACAAAATGTTAGTAGAATTTACAACATGGTGTCTACACAACAATTTCTTTCTTTTTGGCAATGATATCTATGTCCAAAAACGTGGTGTTGCGATGGGGGCCTGCTTTTCCCCCCAGCTATGCGTGTTTACACGTAGGCTGGTGGGAGGAGCAGGTCCTCAGAGGAACACTTGGGACTCTCTTTAACAAACATGTTGCGCTATGGGTGCGATATATAGATGATATTTTTGTTTTGTGGGCGACTTTGATAGCGCCAAAAGTTTTATCAGTTCTATCAATGACAATCAAATTAACCTTAATTTTACCTCTGTCATTAGCAAATGTGAGGTTGAATTCCTTGATGTCAAAGTATTCATTCATTGGCTACTAAACTTCACAGGGAAGACACTGCTGGTAATAACATCTTACATGCCAGCAGTGCACATCCAAGACATGTGATAGACAATATTCCGTTTGGGGAATTATTAAGACTTAAGAGAATCTGTAGCACAGATGCGGACCTTACCAACTGCACTAATGAAGCTCTGGACAGATTTAGACGTAGGGGCTATAGGGAATCCGTTTTAAAACTAGTGGAACAAAAAATTAAAGCCAGAAGTCGTGAGTCATTATTGGCCTCTACTGCCATCTCTCCCCTGGATGAGTAACCTGTAGAAACTGAACAGGCTCCGAGATTGATAACATCCTACAGTAAACAGTCCAGACAAATTAGGTCCATAGTCAAACAAAGGTGGCCAATTCTTAAAATAGATCTAGTTTTGGCACCTAGATTACCAGATGGTCCCACTATAACATACCGTAAGGGACCCTCTCTTAGGACCCACATATGCAAGGATTTTCCGGAACTTGGCAAAAAGGAAGATTGGGTAAAATCCCGGCCGGGATTTGAACGCTGCTCTACTTGTAGAGCATGTAAATTTGGAACCAAAACTACCCAATATTCTACACCTTTTAGTCCAATTATGACCAATATAGTGGGTTCATTTAATTGCAAGACAGAATTTGCGGTCTATGTCCTGACATGCACCTGTGGTCTTAGATATGTTGGCAGTACCCGACTACAGGTGCATGTCAGGATTCTCCAGCACTTACGTGCCATCGTTAACAATGATGGCACGTATCCGGTGGCCAAACATTTTAAGGCCATCCATAACAATAATCTACAATGCTTGTCTTACTATGTTATCGCCTCAGTTCCCAAACCCCGTAGGGGCAGTGACAGGGACAAGATTCTTAGGAGGCTGGAATCACATTTTATTTTAGAATTGGACAGCAAATTCCCTAATGGGTTGAATACCACGGATGATTTACATGTGTTCCTTTAATATTATGAGACTCACCTTTTCAGGATATAGGTTCAGTAGAATGCGATGTTTGTCTGTTTTGTACTATCCTTAGATCTCTTTCTTTTAAATACTTGTACCTTTGTTACTTTATTTAGTTTCATGGGTGCAGGTATTTTCTTTTCTATGCATCCCATTTTTTATTTAGTGAGGATGCACTTCTTCTTACACTTTGGATATGAAGACATAGACATAACAGTTTATATATATTTTTAGTTATTCCCACCATTTGTTACTTTTCGCTTATTTATGCCAAACTAACTATCAAAAATTCTGAACGATTAACATTGCATACAACTAGTATTGTATTTATATAGCTACTTTGTATCATTTTTTGGTTAAAGTTTACAGTGACTAATAGGAATTTAGTTTTGCATATATTAATATGTATTCTTTGGTCCATATAACATTGCGTATTTTGCACTAATTAGATCTGTACTAGGTTTCATTACTTTCACTGAAACAAAGTCGTTTAGATCTCACTACCGTTTACTCATATGCAATCTTGCACTTTATTCTCCTTGCAATTTTGCACAAAACTGTGTAGCACTTTAATGCGGTTCTTTGCACATTCAAGTTCATTGCATTTTTTTGCACATCCATTCTGTTTGCGTAATTTGCACAAATATGGACCATAATGGTATTTTAAACCGTAATTCTTCGGTCACTGTATTTATACTTGTGCATACTTTTAATATACATTGTTTACATTTTTTGAACAATGTGTATATATATCGTTCAGATTTATGTTACTGTGGATTTTAAATGCTATTTGTTTTTTATCCATCTTTTAGTAACATCAATTTGCAAAATGTTTATAAAATGCTGGGAAAACATACTTTATATGTTCCATACTGAGTAGTATGTCTTCTCTTTTCATGATCACGTGGTGAAAGAAAAAAATGTGTGTGGAAAAAAAACTATGGAACAGCTACTATTTAAATGTTGACCATTTCATTTACTGACTATCTGTGAGCAAGGGCGGATGCCCGAAACGCGTCAGATCTGGTAACTCGATCAAATTAAATACCTGTGCCTAAAAAGAACGTTGGATTTGCGTGGTTTCTCCGTCGTCGTGGTGGCGTTTTTGGGAGACTGCAGCTGCTGCATATATTTATATATATATATATATTCACACACACACACACACTAAGCGGTGACCGGTAGGTAGTCATAGTTAGGACCTTATTTCAATTAAAAAGATGATTTCAGTTACCGATACCTTTGACGCCATTTGACGAATCCTCACGAAATGTTCAAAACTAATACATCAGTCACTTCAGCTGCTGTCTTGAAAGTTTCAAGGTGATCCGTCTAGTGGGTGCCGAGAAAAACGGGGGGTCCCTAAATACTTTCTCTCCATGTTAATTTCATAGGAAAGTTTAGACACGGCTACAGAACGATTTGCTGAACGGAATTACACCATAATTTGTCAGAAATGTACTGTTTGTTTCAGAAAGCAACCTTTTTGTCTAATAGTGTATATCCGTTTCATAGTTGCTGAGAAAATGTAAGATTTCTCAGATATATAACTGTGGCTACGGTGGATCTGCAACTACTCCCGATCTCGTGCCTGAGATCTGATTGGCTTCCAACACTTCAAACTAGAAAGTGTTGGCAGCCATCTGATGACTCGGTTGAACTGAGTCACAAGAAAAAAGATTTTGAAAAAAAGAAAAGGGTGCAGGGTAGACACACACTGACCCCCTAGGCCACAGGGCCTCGACAATGCCCAAAACATTTTTCAAAAAAATGTTTTTAGCAGTAGTTGCATTGGATTCGCGACTCCAGCCAAAAATGCAAAATAAAATGAAGCACAGGCTCCCATGCTTTGTTTAATTTAGGCCCCAGGGTCAGCCGCCACCTCCCCTGGCTGAAGACAAAGGAAATGCGGGTGGTGCCATGCGGCCCCCGCAAACCCGGGTACCTCCAACCCCCAGGGGTAAACTTACACAAATGCGGGGGGCCATGCGACCTCCTCTAGCCCCGGGGACTGCCAGCTCCCCGGGGCTCTATGAAAATAATGCATGAGGGGGTCTCCAGGGCAACTCTTTACCTAATTACATGTGGGGCGGTCTGCCCCCGCAGCCCCGGGGACCACCACCTCTTCAGGACTTAATTCATGTTGGAGGGTGCAGTGTGACCCCTCGTGGAGCTGTAGATGGCCCTGGGGACCCCCACCCTCCAGGGCGGGCTCCACCAATGTCCTGGGGTGCCCACCCCCGGGACAATGCAATTTGCTATGGCTCGGCAGGAACACCACTCCCACCAAGCCAAAAATTGCTCAACTTCGTGGAAGTTATAGCATTCAAAATGCTCTTGCTCCCACGAAGCAGAACAGAATTCCTTTTGGAGAGAGGAAGCTGCATGTCAGCAGCTCCCTCTGTCCAAAAGCAATGCCAGCTACCACAGAAGGCAGGGGACCGGCAGGGTCTGCAAGGGCCTTCATGCTCTGCCTCGGACCCCAACAAAATGGCCATGCCCCAGGGGATGGGATCCCCAGGGCAATATCGACCTGGGTAAGGGGGCTATGCAGGCCCCATCCCCATAAAAAAAGATGAAGTCCTGGCCTTGGGGATTTGGGTCGCCGGGGCTAAAATAGGACTGGGGAGGGGGGCCACATGGCCCCACTCCTATTTAAAAATAAATATATATACATAAAGGGCAGACCCAGGGAATGGTGTCCCTGGGGCCAAAATGGACACAGGGAAGGGGGGCAACGCAGCCCTCCTTCCATTATTTAAAAAGATAAATCAGTCAGTGGGTATGTACTAGCTGGTATTGGTGTGTCTATGGATTCGATAATGGTAGTCTGTATTTTAGAGTAGGTGTAGAAAAGGTTATATTAGGGTGTGATGAGGTGCATCAGATATTACGTGGATGATGTCATCAGTGATGTAATTTGAGATGTCATCAGTGATGTCATTAGTGATGTCACTGACCATGTCATGAGTGATGTATTATGTGTGTCATCAGCAGTGCATTGCGGGGGCACGATTTATAGTTAGCTCAAATAACTATAATGGCTGAATTTCTCTGGTTTTGTACGAGTGAAATGTCCAACTAACCATAACATCCCTGAAACCTGTGTTTTTTTTCAATTAATTTGTAACGTTTTTTAAATGCTCGTTTCTAACTCTAACGTCCCTGACACCTGTGTTTTTTAGTGAATTTCTTAGGTCTTTTAAATGCTAATTACTAACTATAACAACCCTGAAACCTATGTTTTTTTCAGTGAATTTCTAAGGTTTTTTTAAATGCTAATTTCTAACTATAAGGTAGTAGTCGCGTATGCTTTGCAGAGTGGTGTAGAAAGGGGTCTGTGCCCCTGACCAGCGCTCAGGAATTCTGCTGCGTATGACTTACAGGAGGTACCAGGAGGTCTACTTGGCCGCCAAAGTCCCTAAGGAAAAAAGTGGACTTCATCCCCCAACCAGTACTATGCCAGGAGGCGTGTTTGCAGAGTGGTGGCGAAAGGTGAGCATGGCCTCCGAAGACCTCTCAGTAATCCCACTGTGTGGGACTTACTGGAGGTAACAGGAGGGGTAGTTGGCCCCCAAGTTCTCATAGCAGGCCCTGCCCCCATTCCCCACCACTCTGCAAACGCACTTCCTGGCACGCTCTTGGATGGAGATTAAAGTCCCCTTCACTGCTGGGCATCCTGAGGGGCCAACTAGCCTACCTGATACCTCCAGTATGCCTCCAATAGTGGGCTAGCTGACAGGTGGACATAGGCCACTCCCCCTTTGCTTGCCACCCTGCAAACGCACCTCCTGGCACGTTCCGGGTTGGGGGCTTAAGTCCCATTGAATCCGGAGAGTCCCTGGGGGCCAACTAGCCCACCAGGTACCTCCAGTTAGCCCCACACAGCTGGATTGCTGAGAGTGGTCAGAGGCCACACTGCCTTTTTACACCACTCTGCAAACGCGCCTCCTGGCGCACTGCTGCCAAGGGGATGAAGTCCACTTTAGTCCTGAGGTACTCAGAACAAAAGAGGACCTCTTTGCCCCACCAGCAATGTGCCAAGAGAAGCGTTTGCAGAGTGGTGTAAAAAGAGCAGTAGCCTCAGACCACCTCTCAGCAATCCCACTGTGTGGGGTTTACTGGAAGTACCTGGTGGGCTAGTTGCCCCCCAGGGATTCTTAGCATACAAGGGGACTTAATCCCCCAACTTAGAACGCGCAAGGAGGTGCATTTGCAGAGTCATGCAGGAAGGGGGCGGGCCTCAGGCGAGATACCGGCTTTTCTTTTTTTACATTTTTTGGTTAAAATGGGGGCTATGTGGCCCCCTTTCTCTTAATATTTGGTGGCCCTGGGGGGCCCCATCCCCCAGATCCTGACCCATTAAAAAAAATCAGGAAGGAGGCCGCACGCCCCCCCACCCGAGGTCGATTTCGGCCCCAGGGACCCCATCCCCCAGGGCATGGCCTTGTTTATTCATTTTTATTATTAATACGGGAATGGGGCCATGTGGTCCCCCTTCCCTGAGCCACTATTGGCCCTGGGGACCCATCCCCCGGGGCCTGGCCTTGTTTTTTTAAATTACAGGAAGGGGTCCTCACGGCCCCCCTTCCCTGGGCCACTTCTGGCCCCGGGGACCCCATCCCAGGGGCCTGGCCAGCCTTTAGTTTTAATTTTAGAGGGGGGCAGCGTGGCCCCCCTCCTCATGCCATTTATGCCCCGGGGATCCCATCCCCCGAGGCTGGCCTTCCGTTTAAAAAAAACTTTCAAGAAAGGAGCTGACCGAAGCACCCCATTAGTTTTAAATATTTTGCGTAGATTCGTAAAACTGCACCAAAGATATTGGCAAATCAAAAAACACTTTTACTTTGGAAACTAGGTCCTAACTATAACTACCTACTGGCAACCGCCAGTAGGTAATATATATATATATATATATATATATATATATATATCCACAGCGAGAGAAAATTTTACGCGCTCTCAGGACCCACACAGGGATGTCAGAAACTGTCGATTTATTACAACATAAATCGCAACGTGATGTGTTTCGGCCGTCAGGCGGCCAGGATCACACAAAGTGTAAAACAAATGGAGCCTCATTACATACAGGATGTAAACACTGTAATAGGACTTAATGTCATCAATGACATGGACAGAAGATTACCAACTCAATGCAGTCGCCATCTTGTAGTGTGTGCGATATGGTGCAATTCATGTCCGACAGCGGTTCAAAATAAACACTTTTGTGAATTATTGTGACATAATGTCATTCCCCGCTGACATTTAGAATAGCCTGATTGCGAGGTGATTATATAACATTTGCAATTATTTATGTACAATTTTTTATATATATACAATTTCATCATATGCGTTATAAACTGGTGTCGATTTCATATGATTTGATACACCGAAATCAAATCATGGCTCCGTCTCGTAATCAATTACGACATAGTGTCAGATAATGCGGAAGCATGGAGTGACCTGACTGCAAGGTATAGGCATTGTGTTGGTCATGACCTAGTGTCACTACTAGCTAGGTTAGTACACAAAATACATTTCCCAAAATGCATTATACCAATAGTACCTTGCTCAGTGCAAGGCAGCGATTCAGTATGCGGCAGTATCATGAATACAAACATAATATACATTCCCCAAGTGGGTAAATGGCAAAATGGTAACTCTGCTTTAACACAAGGCTCTTGTGTACATTTCAACATGAAAACGTGATACACTCTTGTGCACAAATATATAAAGAAAAGAAAATAAGAAAATTCTTAGCTGGGGTGACCAGAACATCAGGAGAATGATGCCATAATGAAAAGGGTAGGGACCCATGAAAAAGATAGAGAAATATATTTTCATGCATGTAAGCAGCTCCCTCTGTCCAAAAGCAATGCCGGCTACTGCAGGAGACGGGGGACCGGCAGGGACTGCAAGGGCCTTGAGGCTCCACCCTGGTCTCAACAAGGTGGCCATGCCCCAGGGGATGGGGTCTCCAGGGCAATATCGACCTCAGGAGGGGGGCCATGTAGGCACCTTCCCCATAAAAATAGATGAAGGCCTGGCCCTGGGGATTTGTGTTGCCAGGGCTACAATAGGACTGGGGAGGGGGGCCACATGGCCACACTCCTATTTTAAAAATATATATATATACTTAAAGGGCAGACCCCGAGCGATGGTGTCCCCGGGGCCACAATTGGCTCAGTGAAGGGGGGCAACACAGCCCTCCTTCCATTATTTAAAAAAAAAAGGCATGGCACCAGAGGATGGGGTCCCCGGGGCCGTAATCAGCCTGTGGAGGGAGACCACATGGCCCCTCTCCTCATTTCAACAAAGAAAAACTGGCCCGGGGGATGGGGTCCCCGGGCCCGAAATCAGCAGAGGAAAGGGGGGGCTACGCAGCCACCTTTCCTTAAAAAAAGATATTTAATATAGTTTTTTTTTATACTCCACCACGTCGCCGGAGGCAACGCCCCCTTCACCACCACTCTGCAAACACGCCTTCTGGTGAAGTGGTGGTTGGGGAATGGAATCCCCTATAATGCTGATGGTCTTTGGGGGCCAACAAGCTGTCTTGTTACCTCCAATAAGTCCAAAAGAGCAGGATTGCTGAGAAAATTTGAAGGCCACGCCCCGTTTCTCCACCACTCAGCAAATATATATGAGGTGTTGCTTAGAATGGCTGTTGTAAATAAACTAAAATAGAGCAGCATGAATGGCATAGACAGTTAATCAAGGAAACCTTTCAGCAATCTCCGTCACCCTCTCTCCCTCACCCCCACGTGAGTCGGCAAGATACACCAAGAGGTAATGGAGATGCTGTTTTTATCCACATAGCGGACCTCAGCTGACAATCCAACCTCCCTATGTCTGTTCCCCTGGCACCCAGCTTCCCAGCATCACATGAGATACTCCAAAAATCTTATCACTGGCCCGAAATTCCCCAATTCACCAGGTGCAAACCGCATGCTGGCTTTCAGACAGCATATTACTAGTTCGCCGATAACTGAACTGGCACTAGGACCATTCTGCTTGTTCTGTCTATGCAGTTAAGTTACCGAAGTGCATACAATAAACACTCTCAAATTTTATCCCAGAGAGATAAAACCTCACCAAGTGCCAGATTCACAGTCTCCTCCAGGGTAACCAGTCCACCAATGGCTTAGATGGCAGCTGTGGCCAGCTGCCACCAATACCATTCTGCTTCTTTTGCCTTTGATGAAAATTGCTGCAGACAGCGGCGTAACGAAACGTGAGGGGGCCCCCTCCGGAGTACATGGAGGGGGACCCCCATTCTCTGCTCCAGTCAACGAGCTCTCAGGCCAGCAATCCGCCATACTGCAGAGGCTCACTCCGGCCATAAAAAAAGGATTCTAGTTCCTCCATTGGTCACACCCACCCTCTTCTCAGGCGATTTACATACATCAGTGAATACTGCTGCTGCGCCCTCCAGGAAAGTTACATAATACTGCCTCCAGCCAGCCCACCAAACGCATCCTCCTACTTGATGACCCACCTCCAAACGAAGCCCGCTCAGTTAACCACCTCCAAACACAGACCACTGCTGGCGTGCCTGCTAATAACGCATCCAATACACTCTACTCTCATCCCTATGAAACCTGCATTTATGCTTTTCTGCCCACTTTTAAAACCACCCCTCAGATGTAACTGTGATCCCGTGACCACCGCCCACTGATGGCTTCCCTGTCCACCACCGACAGAAAGACTGCTGGCCGATCCCCATCTAACCACTGCCTACCAGTACAGACAGAGTCTTTCAGCTGCTGCCCTCCCCAATGCCAATGTAGTAGTTTAAACATGTCAAATAATCGCTTTAACTGACCACCCCAAAACATTTCTTCCAGCTAGCCTCCATTGCATCAAAGCCGTTGCTGCTACTTTTCATCCTCTGCATGATGCACACATTAATATTACATGTACAAAGGGTCTGATTTTTGTTTCCTCACACCAACATTATTTTACACTATGTACCCCACTAAAACATACCTCCCGTCAAAGGCAAACCTCATGCGGTATGTAGCACCAGTCAGCAAGTACCCCAAGGACAAACACCAGAGAGAATGTGCGATTCATGTAATTAAACCTATAGTGAAAACGTAGCATTTCCCCACCCACTGTCAGCCCAGCGAAGTCTGCAATTGCGCAGTAGCCATCAATACCGGCAATGTCAAAAAGCGCATTTCCACTTCCTTTCATTGGCAGCTCCTGATACATATACATATGCCTTCTGGCGGCATCTACCACAAACCACAGCATTCTTTGTCTCCCTAAGACTAACCGAATGCTGTCAGTGAACGCTTCTCTTCCCCCTTCTTTACTAATAACTAATGGAGGATAACGAAACAAAATATATCGTGTTTTCTTATGCAAATAGTGTATCAAGCACTTGCTGCCCGCAGTCCTCACCAAATCCACACTATAGGAAGGTAGAATCTGACTGGATAGTTACCCCTACTTTTTGACAGGTCTTTTGCTGGTTTTTGACTAGTCTGGCTAGGATCCTGCTAATCAGGAATCCAGTCCATCTGCTGTCTCCCTAATTTGGTTGTGTTATGTACCCAGGTACACTCCATATTGGATACTGGGGTACCCTTTCCAGTCCCTAGTATATGTTACACAGGTACCCAGGGCATGGGTACCCCAGAGGTCTCCCGTGGGCTGAAGCATGTATTATGCCACCCATGAGAGGTCCTGCAAACAAAACGGGACTACAGACCTGCCATTGCTGCCTGTGTAAGATGGTGCATGTACCACTTATGAAGAATTTTGATTTACCATATCTATAGGTCACTACAACTAAAACCCATCAGTCACCCCTCTAGCAGGCCTTGAGAAACCTAAATGCAGGTTGCTGGGTTTTATGTGAGAGGGTGCGCCTGCAAGAGCAGAGCACCCTTGCAGCCTTCGGAGACCATTCTCCTGGGTTGTCGGTGACGCAGCCAGACATATGGATAGAGGTGCATTATATGCTTGCGTAAAATGCTATCTCAAAAACGGCTGCAACAAAACATATTGTGTTTGGTATCAAACACATTGGAATCATTCCTTCACACCGGTAACTGGTGTGGGAGGTATAATTCCACCCCTCAGAAGCAAGCTTCGTGGGCCCTCGGTCTTCCCGGTACCAGCCTTCTCGGCCAGGACAGCACAAAATGGATGCTGCTGAGTAGAGACACATTTCTGCCCTCCTGCTGCTGAGCCACACTCGAGCAGGGGAAGGCAGGACAATAGGCATCCTGTCACAGGGAGGTGTGACTACCTCCCAGGCAGGATTTAGTGTATTGGGACTGGGTAAATGCATTTCCAAAGTGCCTAAGAGTCTGCACGAGGGGCACACTTGGTGTCCCTATCCATAATCCAGTTTAAACCAGTCCAGGGAGCCGTTCGCTCCGGCTCTGGCATGAAACTGGACAAAAGACAAGGGAGTAACCTCCCCACTGTCCTGACCCTTCCCTGGGAGGGTCCCCTGAATCTGTCCAACCCTCTCCCAAGGGTACTTAAGGTCTTACATAGATGCGGGACCCTAGACTCAATGTGGACAAGATTCTGAACAAGAAACCACTGACCTTCAACTGTCTGGGTACTCTGGATTTGCTGGACTTCGACTGGGCCCAACTTTGTCTCCCTCACCGTCTGCGCCCGTGCACAGGCAGGACCTGTGAAGCATCAAGGACAACCGAAGTATCTCCCTTGGAGTGAAGGAATCGCTCCTCTGCGTTTGCAGGCACCATAACGCAACTGACCGGTCTGCTGATCTGAGCTCCTTCAGACTCCAAAGGCTCCAGCAACATAGGAAGTGAGTTCTCACAAGTCTGAGGCCAGTATCCCTCGTGGGTTCAGCATAACGCGAAGCCTAATGCACTGCGTACCTCTGCAAGCGCGTATGCTTCTTGGCGCTACCCAACTACGTGCATTGAACTATCGATAGTCCCAACCTCTGCTCACATTTCGTACAAAGGACTTCAGCCTCCTCACACTCGATGCCCTGCTAGCTGTGTCTTTGTGAAACTGCTAGAGGTCCCCTTGTGACTCTTGTGCTTTCCGCCTGTGGGTCCCTTTGTGGGACAACACTGCTTTTTTTGGGCTCCCCTTGTTGTTCCAGGCCTGCCCTGACTGCCCTTGCTGTGGTGAGTACTCTGGTCTTTGCTGGGCCAGACCATAACTTTCCTTGACATTCTTCCTGGGTTGCCGCTGCCAAGGCTTGTTGGTGCTCCCGCTGGACACCACCCCTCAGCACTCAACATTCTTCATGGGACAGCTCGTATCCAGCTCCTGGTCATCCTCAACGTCTACTGGTCCCTGCAGCTGTAGAGTCAAGGTCTCCATCATCACACCTGAAGCACCCGACATCGGTGGGCATTTGTCTACGAGTCCCTGGTCACTCCCAAGTGACCCAGACTCTGCCCCCTCTGCTTTCAGGTACTCTTCATCAAGAATCCACCCTTGGATTCCATTGGACACTTTTCTTCCTTCCCACAGCAGCATTTCCTTGAAGACCTCCATTGAGATCGGCAACTTTTTCCGACAACACTTCAGCCCTATGCATCCGGCTTCCCTGGGATCTGTTACTACAGTGTCCACAGTTGGGGTGGCTCTTCAAACTTCTCTGATCCAAAGAGCATCCTTATAATCCACTGGGAAGGTTCTTGAACTTTAAATCTGCAACTGCGGGTCTCCCATTGAATTGTATGTAGCACGCTGTTGTGTTCTCACACTGCACCCTTCCTCCATGGGGTTCCTACTTACTCACCTCGGGTGGTTCCTTGGGGTCCCAGCGATTCTACATCCTTTAGACACTAACTTCACTCGAATTGTGGTTCTTATACCACTATTTTAGTACATGGTTTAGTCACCCCCTGGCGCCCACTGTGTATTAGTGCTACTTACGATTGTTTCTGTGCTACAGTATTGTGTGTATTTTGTGTTTAACTGTGTGTAGCAGATACTGTGAGGTATTTAGTGTGGTATATTAATAAATACATATTGTATAACTACTGTTTGGTTCTTCTTTCATTTAACCAATACAATAAGGTTGGATTCTGATAAAACAAGCTGCTTAACATTCCTTCAAAACTAAGCCTGAAGGCTGCTCTCCACAGCTACCACTTGGATAGCTTTCTAAGGTTATCTTTGACCTCTTAAATCACCATAAGTGTTGTTTGGACTGGTACAAGGTGCCCACTTTATTTAGTGGACAGCATATACCAGGCCAACTTCTCACACACATGTATCAATATTCTGCTATTGCACCATCCTGTCAACCCTATTATTATTATCTGGAGATGTTTCTTTATCCCTTCCGTGAACTAGGAAAAGCAATACCTTGCTGGAAAATAAGTCACTTTAAAAGCTTTGCTACGTATACAGGCTGGCAAAGTACTTACTTATTTTACTAACTGTCGTTGTGAAGCAAACAGGTAACTCATTCTAGGATTGGAATTACTGCTTAGAAGGGTGATTTTTTGCATGTCTGCCAGACACTCATTCTTCCCTGCATGCGCACACAATGCAACAATATAATTTAGCTTAGCAAATTGTTCAGAAATGTGCCAGAAGGTAAATAAACAGCCCATATTATTTTTACAAAGAAAAATAGACCATCGTCAACTTTAAACTCCATGGCATAAAAGCCTTAGCGTGCATAGTTTGTCCAAATCCATGCCACCTAATTCTACCATACACAGCACATTTGAACATCTCCTAATTCCATGCCACATAATTCAACCATAAATAATTTAACGCTACAACATTCCATACCACATAATTACAATCCTAAAAAATAAAAACGCATATTTCCACTTTACTCCATACCACATAATTCCACATCACGTAACATTCCACACAACTTAATACCACTACAAACCACATAATTACACCCCACAGAACATAATTCAACTACACATAATTCCACTTCAGCCTATATATTTACACTTCACACAACATATTTACACTCAACTCCAAAACACATATTTACCCTCCACAAAATACAACTCTGCACATGCTGCATAATTCACCTCCGCACAATTATACACCACACCATGCAACATAATTCCACAAGTCACACAATTCCACAATTCATCCCCACACAATTCATCACACAACATAGTTACACTCCACATAATACCACTCAGCACCACATAATTAAGCTGTACTGCATAAATACACTCCACACAAATCCAGTCTATGCCACGTAGCAACACTCCACATAACTACACTTATGCCTCATAATACCACTCAACATAATTTTCACTCAACACTGCACACTTCCACGTCACACAATTCAACTCTACACATTTCCATGCCAAACCACATACTTCAACAACAAACTACATAATTCAAACCAACAACACAATTACACAATACTCCACAAACATCCAATCTACACCACAAAATTCCACATCATGGAACTCATTATTACACTGCACATCATGCCACAGTATTTCATTGCACATATTCAATCCACACAACACAATTCCACAACTAACAATTCCAATCCTAACCACATAAGTCCACTTGACACCACCCACATTCACTCCACTCGCTCGTATAGGTAAAATACATTGTCCTTTACAACGTCAATAGCTCTAACTCTCACCAATGCGTGTTTACCTTCCAATGCGTTCCAGCAGAGCCCTGTTCCTGGAGCTGCAGACCAATGCTCTCTCAGAGGGCCCCCAAGCTTGTCACGGTCCTGAGCAATGCCCTGTGGGGAATGCTCTCTCAGAGGGCCCCCACCTTTGTCACGGTTCTGAGCAGTTCTGTGGGGAAAGCTCTCTTAGAGGACCCCCACCCTTGTCCCGGTCCTGAGCAGTCCTATGGGGAATGCTCTCTCTGAGGGCCCCCGCCCTTGTCACGGTCCTGAGCAGTGCCCTGTGGGAAATGCTCTCTCTGGGAGCCCCCACCCTTGTCACGGTCCTGAGCAGTGCGCTGTGGGGAATGCTCTCTCTGGGGGCCCCCACCCTTGTGACAGTCCTCAGCAGTCCTGTGGGAAAATCTCTCTAAGAGGGCCCCCACCCTTGTCACGGTCCTGAGCTGTCCTGTGGGGAATGCTCTCTCTGAGGGCCCCCACCCTTGTCACAGTCCTGAGCAGTGCCTTGTGGGGAATGCTCTCTCAGAGGGCCCCCACCCTTGTCACAGTCCTGAGCAGTGCCCTGTGAGGAATGCTCTCTAGGGAGGCCCCCACCCTTGTCACGGTCCTGAGCAGTGCCCTGTGGGGAATGCTCTCTACGGGGCCCCCACCCTTGTCACGGTCCTGAGCAGTGCCCTGTGGGGAATGCTCTCTCAGAGGGCCCCCACCCTTGTCACGGTCCTGAGCAGTGCCCTGTGGGGAATGCTCTCTCAGAGGGCCCCCACCCCCATCCTTTTTCCGGGCCTATCTCGTGGCTCTGACTGAAAAGAAACAATGTAAGTTGTTACTTTGTTTCTCTTCAGTCCTTGGTCAGCGCGTGCAGCTCAGAGCAGGCTGCACACTGCAGCTGCCTTAGAGCAAACCTCTCATAGCTCTCTACAGATGAGCTGAGGGGCCACCTTCATGGACTCAAGACTGGGCCCCCCCCGCACCGAGGTGGCTGCGGGGGTGTCTGTTATGCCCCTGGCTGCAGACTAATCGATTGTGGAACCTTGACTCTTCTTCATTCGAACTACACTGACCTGTGGTGATACAAGGCCTTGTCTTCCTCTGAGTGCCCAAAATGTGTGCGTGTGATACAATATGAAACTATGGTGAGACTTTGAGGCTGTGCATGTGAGAGCATCAAACCCTTTGTGATGGACCGAAGACTGTTGTAGTAACTTGTAATTTAGAAGTATGGCATGTAATTAGAATGTCTGTATGTAATAGCATGTACTAGAATGTTAAGTGTTCATTATGAAGCTGACTCTCAGCCGAGCTGCATGCACGTTTTACTTAATTGCTTCAATAAAGCATTCATCTGAATTATCTATTAAGTCTCATTACTACACTTAATTTGACGCCAAGCGGGAGCCTTCATGTAGAAAAACGAGGCCTGAACACATTTAGTGATGGATTCCAGATTGTAAAGTCTACATGAATATGAGCAGGATGACGCTGAGCCTTTGGTGATTCACCTATACTGGTTTACAGTATCTACGCTGGAAGCACTCGTATTTGAAGAAAACAGGTAATTCAATTTACGTTTCTCTTCGCTAAGTGAAATAAGTGAATATTGTTTTCTTTAAACAAGTTGCACCTACCGACTGTTGGAGCCATACTGACGGCAGTTAATATTTTTCAAATGCCGCGCTGTTGACCCAAGACATCTGAGAACACAGCATTGCCTGCACATTCCCTGACAACGCATCACAATGCGAGGGAGCTCACATTAACATTGAAAAAGGACTGTGCGCTCCTAGGTCTGTACGATCCTACACAGTCACGCACATTCACACGCACGGAGGCCATATTGTTTATTTTCATTTCTGATTGAAAAGAAACTCTCCGTGAAAGAAGACAAACTGGACACTTTGGACTATCCTAAACTCGATAAAACTGTTGTCAATAAGGAAATCCATTTTGTGGGAAGCCTCGCATTATGGTATTTACTGTTTTGTTCCTATTTGTTTTTTCAAAGTGCTTGCAGCGTTCTAATAAGATTTTGCTTGAGGTTAAATAGGACAGAGACTTTCCACTTCAGTCTTCGTTGTATCCATTAAGTACCGTGCTGTTAAACCATTGTGCTACTGTTCTTTGGTCTATAGCCTTTTTTTGGGAAGATATTCTTTTTTTATTTTTTTCGACAAACACTATTGACACCTTTGCCTTCAACCATCAAAACTTTTACTTTCCACACGAGTCATGTCTAATAATGGTACTGATGCGACGTATTCAAGAACCAACGCTGTAGGGGATTCCACGCTGTCAAATATGCACATCAATTCGCCTAAATAATTTTTGCCTATACCTGGAGAGCCTGTTGTAGCGTGGTTAGACTGTAAAGAATATTTTCTCAATTACATTGCGCACTTAGAGGATGTCAGTGGACTCTTCTCGCCTGAGAGAAAAAAAAGGATGTTATTATATTCTTTAGGTCCCGAAGGATTACGCATGTTTAACGAGTTGCATAAGCATGAGAGAAGTGAGGGTGATAGGGATGTCTTTAAAATGGCTATTTTAGATTTAGATTACCACTTTTCCCCTTCAGTATGTATTGCAGTCACAAGACACACTTTCTTTCACAGAAGCAGGAGAAACATGAAACAATGAAGAATATGTTTCTGCATTAAAAAAAATAGCAAGCAAGTGCAGATTTGCACAACTACACGACAAGTTAATTTGTAACCAAGTGGTCATGTATACCAAGAATAAAAGCTTACAGGATAAGCTTTGGATAGAAGGCGAAGGTTGTTTAAAGGATATTATCGCTAGGGTAAAAAAAGCTGAACTCTCGGAACGTTGTGCAAAAGCTACACTTTCTCAAGATAAAAGAGATTTGGAAGGAGTTGTGGGGAAGGTCGTAGAAAAGAAATCAACATATAAAAATTATAGAGGTGCAAAGATGGGGAGAAGAAAAGGCGATAATTCTGAGCAAAAGAAATTTAGTAATTTAATCTGTTACAGATGTGATAGTTACTCGCACTCCACAGCATACAAGAAGTGCCCGGCCAAATCTGCAAAATGTATCGAATGTGGTTTGATTAGGCATTTCTCTAGGGTTTGCAGACGTAAGACTAAAAAAAGGCCTAAAGGTAAAGTTGTTTGTGTACAAGATGGGGATGATGATAGTCACTCAAGCTCAAGTGATGATGACGTACAGGTTAACTGTGTCCAGAAGAAGAAAGTGGTACTAAATATCACTAGTTGTTCTTTGTCAAAACCCTTGTGTACGGTCTCCCTTGGAGGCATTACAGTCCAATTAGCTGCAGACTCAGGATCCCCTTTTACTATTGTTTCACAAGATGTATGGCAAAGTCAATTCATCAACAATATTGGTGTGCGGTTAGAACCAAATGACATTTCCGCTGAGAGTTTCACTGGGGAAAAAATTGACATGTTGGGTTTTAGAACCTTAATATTTCGTTTCAAGAAAGACAGTCAGTTGGGAAACTCTATATAGCAAAAGAAGGCCTATCTGTTCTGGGGTGGAAAGACCAGAAGTTGTTAAACATGATCCTTGATCCGAACAGTAAGGGGCACGTTTTGGTGTCGTGTAACAGTGAAGATACCAGAAAGTGGGTGCTACAAGAGTTTACGGACGTTTTTGCTAACAGTATGGGAAAACTCATGGGTTTCACTCTTTAGATTCGCCTAAAAGAAGGGGCTGTTCCGAAAATACACAAAGCAAGAAACATTCCCTTTATAGTTAGGGAGGAAGTTAAAGGGGAATTGGAAAAAATGTTGAGTAATAACGTCATTGAACCTGTGAAAGATGCTGAATGGGTTTCTCCATTGGTCGTTGCCCGAAAATCCTATAGAAAGGCCCGTTTGTGTGTGGACTTAAAATATTTGAATAACAATATTTTGATTGACCAGTTTTCCCTTCCCAGAATGTTATCCTTGACACGAAATGCTAAATTGTTTTCCACGCTGGACCTTTCTGCCGCATATCACCAAGTTGTGTTAGACAAAGGGAGCAGATAGTTTACCACTTTTTGTACACCATTTGGTTGTTACAGATTTTGTAGTGTGTTTATCTAGGTACCTATATTGATACTCCTATTTCTGACCCTTGTCTGGTTATTAATTCACTAATGTCCATACACCGGCACAGAAACCCGTTTTCAGATTAGGTCATAGCGCATGCTGTCACATTAAGCAAGCACTATCCCTTCAGCCCCCTAGAAAGCACACCGAGTTCTCAAAACAAATCAAACCTCCAACAGACCTGGGAAATCCCCCGCAGCTATTGTTTTGATTTCGCTCGAGAACTCCTGCAAAGAATGTAAGAACGACCAGTCCTTATCACATTCTTGCTGACGTCTTATGTCCATCCTTACGTCAAACACGGCACCTTTCAGGTATAAATATACCGACGCTGCCCTAAGCTAAGACACGGTGGTGACGAGCTTGGAGCAGCGCTACTTGCCGGAGAGCCCAGCTGATGCAGAAAAGCCCACGGACGCTGCCCCTCCCTTTTGACGCGCTGAGAGAGACGCTGCCTTTTCTCCTGCCGAGAAATCCAGCCTCCGGCGTTTCCAGCCACCCTCGCGGGTAACTGGGATATCGAGTCCTGTGACAGAGATACCAACCCTCCAGCCTTCTAAATCCCAGGTACTGAACTGACTAACCCCTTACAGAGAATTCTTGAGTCAGATTCTTGGCAAAACAAACTTAACTTAAACTGCTACTTACTTACTCCCTCCCAAGTATTAGGCTTAGGTCAGGTACACCGGGGTAGGCGTAGTTAGAAGCACCAGTTGAGTACAATTAGTCAATGTATATATGTATGTATATCTTTTATCCATTTTAAGTATCATATGGCTAAGAAACCATATAAATGCTTTTACAGTATTATTTTATAATTCTGTTTTTACTGTATGCACTTTACTTAACTATAAGTATTGCAATAATAGCGATTCATTTCTCTTGTATGGGAAAAGAGACTGATCAATAAATAACATCTTTTTATTGAAGCACGCCCATCTCTTATTTCTCTACAAACTGGTGAAACTAAGAATGCACGTACTGACTGAGTAAAATAGTTGTCTTTTGTTTTCACACGACTCTAGAGATATACTCTTGATTAGGGGAGAGCAAAGTTGTCATGTTCTATGGTTGTCAGAAACTAAATCCCTTCTTGTCTATCCAGGGAGGTTAAACTCCTCCTTGCCTATTCGAGAAAGTTTCTAGTGAACTCTGAGCTAGCTGGCACACATAACTTTAAGTCTAATATCGTCAGTAGAAGACCTAGTTAACCACAGTCCTACGTCTATACTATTGAAGATATTATTCCAATGCGCAGAGCCTATTGGGATAATAGGAACTACACTACATGGCGCCCAACGGTTTGGATAGGCGATAAATCTAACGCAAGACATTAGAGTAACTCAGTCGTGCTTTTTCACACAGACCCTTTTTTCCATAAAACTCCAAAGACGTCTGGAGTGGGTGAAAGGTTAAAATCCACCAAACTTAGTAGGAGGAGACTCCTATGTATGGTTTTTGGTTTATTCAACGTTGAAGGATACAGTGTTCCAAAATATTGTGCATCTAATCTTTGTTTCCGTAGAAACCTGATCTGTAACAAAAAACCCTTCTTGACAGTAAAATGTCAGAAACTGAAGAAGAAAGGGAGACAGCTAGAATAGCAGCTCAACTCCTAGAGGAAGACACAAGTCTCGTTCAACAAGACCCGGATGCAATACTCATCCCGGTCAGCATAAGAAAAACTATAACTTTAAAACTTATAGAAAATGGACTGACACCAAGAGGTGGTACAGTCATATTCGTAATTGAGGCACACGAATATCGGCAGACAGAGGTATTCTATTCATGGATAAATTTTCCGGCAGCAAACGCTGTAACAAAGGAGTTCCATTATTACAAGATAGAGGAACCTCCGGATGAGTACACCCCTTTCGAGGAGGTGGAAATACCACTCAAATACCAAGAGCACCTGCTCTGGTTTAAAGGCGCCCTAAAACATAATGATCACATCACCAGGCTCGGTCCACTAGGTAGACCAGGAGCAACGTGGCCGGTTCTAGTCGGATACACACCACATCCAGACATTGAAAAAATGGCAATACCAGAACTTTTAACACAGTTAAAACAACTGATTAAAATACACAGACAACTAGTCCAATATGTAATGCGGACTTTAACAGTCCAACCAGCTATTACAATTCCACAGCTGACCCCTCATCAGGGGAACACAAATAAAATCACACCGCAGAACATACAGTCCTGTCTAGGTAAAGTACCCATTAAAAGGGAACAAATTCCATTCTGGTTAGCACAGAAAATAACTCAAATAGAGGCGGTATTTCCAGATACCACCCCTGTGGAGAAACACAGAATTCTGACTATCTGTCTCCCAATGGGGAGCGCACCACATGTGGAGGACTGTGACACTTGGGGTACAGTCTATGCTTCCATTTACACAAAAACACATGGTGTTCCGTCCATGGCGGTAATACCAGAAGTACTAAAACAGATTCAAAATGAATACGGTCCAGAACCTGCTTTAACTCTGGGTATGAAATTACTGAAAGACTTCAAGCAGGTCACGGCGATATTACTAGCAAACATAAAAGGGGAAGCAGCAAATGTGGCGATCCGTCAAAGATTAAAGGAAACAGATATAGCAGACCAACCATTTGAACTTGCCAGAATCATAGAAAAATCCTATGAAGAACTAGGAAGAGATAGTTTGGGTGGGAAACCAGTGAAACCCCAACTAATTGAAAATCCTGAAAAAGTATTTATTAAAAATAATCTAAACACTTCAAAAAAGAAGTGGGATGGAAATAAACAATCCACTCCCAAAGAAAAAAGATTCCAGTCCAGAGGAAGGTCTCCTCGGCGGAGAGAAAGATCTCTGGACCAAGGACACAAGTCTCCCCAGAGGGAGCCCTCTGAGAAAAAATACAACCTTAGAAATAGGGATAATTTGAAGAAACCTGATAGATATCAAGATATTGATACACGTCCATCTCGATCTTTTCAGACTTCCTCGCAGAAATCGGAAAGAAGAGGACGATCAGAACACAGGGAAGAGCACGTCAAGTCCAAAGACAAAGAACCTGCTCATCAAAGTAAAAAGTTACAATTTCCAAAGAAGAAGGTAGCCAGCATTAAAATAATCAAACATGCCGAGGATCCTGAGGACTCAGCTGAAAAACGGAGATGGGCTCAGACAATGTTAGACAGCGCAGCAGAAGTGAGCATAGCTCGCAAGATCCTGATGAATCATCTGGAGACAGTGGACACGAATGAGTACATTCAGGTGGAAACTGCAGATACCAGAGTTAGCAAACCTTATAAAATATATGAAATAACCTTACGTATAGAGGGAGATAAGACTAGGAAAATAAGGGGTCTATTTTGGGATAATCTCTCCAAGGGCTATGACATCCTTCTAGCTGAAAAAGACTGGCCACCAGAGTTTGTCAGGGAGTGCCCTCATGGCGAAGAAATGATTATGCCTGCCTTCTCAAATCATATTCCAATTCATAAAAAATATACACTTGCAAGAAAGTGGGCAGTGGCCCAAGCTCCTGCATTATATAAAAATCATGTGGGATGGGATGAGGACTCTCCTCCTCACAAAATCCAGTTAAAATCTCAACCGACTGCACAGAGGCAGTACCCAATTAAGCAAGAAGCTAAAAAACAGGTCAGGGAGATCTTAGATCAACTTGAATACCAGGGGGTGATTGAAACATGCACCTCACAAATGAACAATCCTTTGTTTCCTGTCTCCAAACCAGATGATTCATATCGTCTAGTTTTGGACTACAGACACCTTAACTCATGCTGCAAAACATTTGCAGTACAAAACTCACACAGTGCAGCACTAATGAATAGCATAGTGCGCAAAAAATACAAAACAACATTAGACATCTCTAATGGATTCTTTGGTCAAAATATAGCACCTGAAAGCAGATATTTGACCGCTTTCTCAATAAATGGATTGCAGAAAATTTCTGTCGTTTGCCCCAAGGGTTCAAGAACAGCCCAGGATTATTCTCAGCGAGAGTAACAGAGTTACTACAAATATATGATGATGAGGCATTATCTTATGTCGACGACATCTATCTAACAGACGATGACTTGGATACTCACTTGAAAAGAGTGAACACCATAATACTTGGGTTCGCAGCAGAGGGTTACAAATTCAACTTCAGGAAGTCAAGAATTGCCCATCTGACTGTCCTATTTTTAGGATATGAATTATCAAGTGAAGGCAAAAGCCTGGCTAAAGATTTCCTAGAGAAATGTGCTGTAATCCAAGCACCTAGAACACTGAAAAACTTGCAATCAATTCTAGGTTTCCTGAATTTCGGAAGAACTTACATTATAAACTATGCAGAGAGAGTTAAACCTCTCTATGATCTAATAAAACCAGATTTTAAAAGAATCAATTGGACTCAAAAACACACAGAAATTTTGAGATCTTTACAAACAGACATGTTAGTTAAAACAAAACTGCAAACACGCGATAACACACGCAACCTTGTGATTCGAGTCATCCCAGGAAGATGCGGATTCACATACCTAACCTCAAATGAGGGAGAAACGGTACCAATAGCATACAAATCACATTTGTACACAAAAGCTGAAATGAAATTTAGCCCAACGAAAAAAATTCTAACCGCGGTACAGACTGCTGTAGCGAAAGAAAGAGCCCTGGCACAAGGTAAACGAATAATCATCGAGACACCAATACCAGCCCTGGAGGCAGTAACAAAGGCAAGCATTCCGAATGCTAAAGCACTAAATCCGAGATGGATACAGTGGGCTAATTCCCTTGCTGCAACAGACGTGGTATACGAATTTGACCCTAATTTAAAAACACAAGAATTTCTCCAATTTGAATTCGAATGTCCTCTGCCGACTGAAATCTTGCCTCTAGAACGCTACGGCTATATAATATATATGGACGGATCAGCACAGCCCGCAGTAGGGGTAAACAAGCTTACAGTGCTGCGTGCGCGATTGTTAAAGGTCGCTGGCACGAAGGAAAATTTAAACCACTGGTCACTAAAACGCAATCTCTAGGAGATTGTACAGCTCAGCGAGCTAAACTACTAGCATTTAAGATGCCGCTTGAAAATACCGATCGCGAATTCCCCACACTCATAGTGTGCGATTCATATTATTGCGTTCAGTCTTACAATGAATACTTACAAATCTGGGTTCAGAACGGTTTTAAAGATGCAAAAGGTGGCACAATCAAGCATAAAATGCTTTGGGAACAAATAGTTCTTTTACAAAAAGAACTACAAAAGACTCACGTGATACATACACTGAGTCATCAACGTGATGGGGTTCACTTTGCAGGGAATTCATTGGCTGACGAGGCCGCGAAGGCAGCTGTGCAAACGGCTTCCGTAGCTGCCATCACCCGGTCAAAAACAACAATAGACAGCTAAATATTACTGGCTGGGTGCGATAGAAACACTCCCGAAAGGCTTTCCAGTAAAGTACTCATACATAACTGATGCTGATAACGTTCCATTTGCTCGAATCCCTGGAGTGGGGGATAGGGCAATTCCGAACATGGAACATAGATTAGGACTCATTATAGCGGCACATGAAGGGCTTGCTTCTGTACATGCTGGTGTTTCAGCCACAGTATCGTTATTAAAACAGAGATACTGGTGGCCACGAATGAGGAGACAAACTAGGAAATATGTTCTAGAATGTGAAATATGTCAAAGAATGAAGGTATCAACAGTGAAACGACCAGCCCAGACGCCCCTTCTAATCTCAGACAAACCATTAGCCTGTGTTTACCTGGACCACTGCGGTCCCTTACAAAGGGACGGCAACTATAAATATATCATGGTCGCAGTGGATTCATGCACGAGATTCATATGGATGTGGCCCCAGCGATCGGCTGACGCCAGAACTGTTATAAAAGATTTGCGAGTCTTTATCGGCACATACGCAATTGGCATGCTACATTCTGACCAGGGTCCTGCGTTTAGCTCTCGGGCTTACAAAGAGGCCATGAACAGCATGGGCATTGCATTGCGGTACTCTTGTCCCTTTCATCCTGAGGGAAACGGAATTGTGGAAAGAAAAAACCGTGACATAAAGCAATCTATAACAGCAAAGGTATTAGGTTCGGGAGCTGGGTGGGTCAAACATTTAATAAGTGTCCAACGTAGTCTTAATAATCTGCCAAGAAATTCTCTGAGAGGTCTCAGTCCGTACGAACTATTGTTTGGGACTAGAATGTTAATCTAGGACCTTGATAGTCAAACTTCAGTGGTTAAAGAAAAATGCTTTGATATCAAAGATCGTTTGGCTATTTTACAGGACTTAAACGAAACAAGAAAAGACCTGAGCAACATAAAGTTGAAACAGCAGCCAATAACCACTGAAGAGAAACCACCTGTCCCAGCAAGGCCTGTCCGGATTCCAAAAATTGGGGATCTGGTCAGAGAAAAGATCGCGGTGAAGAAGGAATTTGGGCCTTCTTACAGAAAAGCAGTTCCTGTCTTGTCTGTCAACGGGACAAGATCAGTAGTACTACCGCCCCTTGCTGGTAAAAAGGAGAACCGAGTTGTATCAATCGACCTGGTTAAACCACAATCATGTGGCCGATAACAAGTAGTAGGCCAAGTGGACTCCCAAGAAGTAGCAGAACACCAAAGTTTGCTACAAACACAGAGGTTCAAACTGAAAGACTAATCACAATTGATAAACCTACAGTAAAACAACAAGGACTATGCAACAGAGCCATGGAACTTAAACCTCTTGAAACCCAAATTAAAATATTAAATCAAGAAACACCAGTCTATAATGATGTAACCACAGACTATGCTAATGAAACAAAGAAAATTCCAAAAACGAAAAGGAATCCAGAAGCAATTGAAACAATTGACAGAACAGCATCAGGCTACTTCATCAACTTCGATTATTTTTCTAAAGATCTGAGCGAACCAGAGGAACAGCGGACAACAAAGACTTTTAAAGATAAAGCAGAGGAACTCTTTCATCAACTTAAAGAAACATATCCGATTTCTCCATGGATTGAACTTTGGGTGGCACTAGGAGTATTCATCCTCATACTTTGGCTCATCATGGTACTATGCTTGGGACATTTCATTGAGGGAAAATATGCTACAATGGACACAGCAAGTCAGAACATCAACTTGGTCCTGAAACCACACAAGTCTTCACACATAGAGAAAAGAGAACTTTCTTCAGTAAACTTCACAGCCAATCCTATACCCGGTGGGGTAGCATGGGACAAAACTGATTACGAAATATATGGTCCGGTTGAGCTCCTGAAGTATCCTCATCAATTCAAGATTTCATTAAGTGACTTTGTAAAACCAAGCACATTTGCTGATGATTGGGACTTTGAAAGTATTAATGATATGATGTCTGATCTAGTAATGTCAGCTAAATTTACAGAACATGATTATTTGCAAGGTTCATCTAATTACGATCAAATGTTTTGTTACAACCATTATGGTAACCATTATCTGCATAAATCTACTCAACCTAGAAATGTTTTAAATTTTAACCAATGGGAACATTGTGCAACTCCACCAAAAGGCAGTTCAAAGACATATTTTGATAAATATTCATACTTTTCAGGGTTCAACACAAGTAATGCAGAATCATTTTATTTCAAATTGTTAAATAAGACAGGAGTGAAGACCATGCTTACAAACACAAAATTGATATATTCAGACTCATTTTTTGAAAAAATGAATACATTCGGTTTTGATTTCTGGAACAATAACATTGAAACGAAAACGATCTGGGGCACAAAAGATTGGCAAGTGCAAGGTATAGAATCATTATTTAGAGCCTGCATGATCCCAGAACAAATTATATTTTTGAATGATACAATTCAACAGACATCCTGTCTTGGCCTAGCCAAAATTAAAGACTTGAATAAACCGTCTATTCCAAAACCAACACCTACCAGTAATAGCACTACGGATGTTGAGATAGACATATCCCATATTTTAAACCAAAACAGAACACATGCTGATTGGAAACAATGGTTGATCTGGCCCACAGACACAAATAACTGTCAAGACAGATTCCTGAACAAAATACAGGGGTTCACATTGACCAGGCCAGACCCAAGATACTCCCAGAGACACTACTTATAGTGTGGGGAAACTCTGCCTTCAATGGCTACATACATCCACACTGTCAGAAATTAAGCAACACTTAACTTTACTTAAAGAAGGTGCTGACTTGCGTGATTTCATCATGGGACCACGCAAACAGCGTCTAAAACGATTCATAGCGGCCTCTATATATGCAGCTTACAATGAAGCTTGGAAAGTAACTCAAATTGAGGCAGCAGAAAAAATACGGGAAATTGACCGTGTTAATTTGGAAAAATCACTTTCTGTTGTGGACAATGGGTTAATGACTCTGTCTTCCAGAATATATTCACTGGACAGTATTGTATCTTCTGCAATCGATATAATAGAACAAGACTTACTGATGTTGCAACACGGTCAGTCTCAATTACGTTCTATTGTACAGCTTGGCTGGACGTTACAAAATCTGCGTTCAGGCTATGTGCCTTGGCGTCTAATCAACACAACGTCACTATTTAATATCTTTAACCTTACTGATAAACAAATCAGTTTGGCACAAAAGGGTGCTGACTATACAATTCTGAGCATTGAAAAACATGAGAGATTACCATTGACAATGTCAGAACGACCTGTCATTGAATGGATAATACATGGGATAATAAATATACCGATAACAACTTTCCAGTTTCAATACTGCCAAAAATATATACAGGCAGGCCAGTATGAAAGATTGGGTAAAGGATACGTTAAGTCCACATGGAACTTGCCCTATACACACACATGTGTCAGTAATAACGGACAGAGTGTATTTCTTAGTGGTAATAATTGTGAAAAATCACTAAGTGGCATACTTCTGTGTCAGGGTATTAGTTTGCATGGGGCCTGTGAAGGGACTTCAAATAACCTTTCATGTCACCAGTTAGGCACACCTGCAACACAAATAGAACCATTCTTTAGAAGACTTTCGAACGGGAGTTACATTCTAATTGTAGATCACAGATGTTGTGGCTTGCTGCCAGGAAAACCTTATCTTGTAAGCGTGACTTCCAGGGTCATGTGCTGTGAAAGAGTATTGTTCCCGAATGATGCTCCAGACAGGGAGGGAAGGTTATGGCCCATTTTAAAAATCTCTTCTATTCGAAATTGATACTTTAAGCAGAATGAAGACTGTGCTCCTACAGACGCCAACCCAGTTGACGTCATCAAAAGAAACGTATGATCTCAAAGTTGCAAGGACAACGGCAGAGATTCATTCAATGTTATCAACAAATTGCCCCCTACACTTCGCAGAAATGCTGAACGAAATCTTAAATATTTCTGATACAAGTGGTATCGCAAGTGTATTTAAGACAGTTTTTTCAGGCGCTTTAACCCCATTCAAAGCGATTCTGGGTATTTTTCCAAATTTCGTCCATTCCATCTTTGGCGGACTTCCACTCCTGTTGGGACTCGTAGCAGGCATTTTTTTCTTGCTACTATTGCTTCGTTATGGCAAGCCATGTCACAGACCAGACTCCAGCAACAATGGAAGAAACGATCCTAGCTATCCGCTACCGGGACCGCATAACTAAAGTCCTTGGCTTAGCCCGGCTACGAGATCTGAATCTGATTCTTTCATTCAGACCCATCTGGCAGAATTGTGTTATGCCTGTATTAAGATGCATGCTATGCGGCGAAGAATGCGTGTTGGACACCTGTCTTACACTACAATCAGAAGTACCATTGGATGCAGATACTTTGTTGGGTCCAGTAAAGGCTCGTGCATTGTGCTGTCCCCAGCGGCTACCTATCCTGATGACGGCATTTGTGGAGACTTCACCACTACGATTGAAGGGTAGTGAAGTACAAGATGAAAGCAGCATCAACCAGGTACGACCTTCTGTAAGCAGTTCTGATCGACCCATCATTGAAAGCAATCATGCGCATGACTGCATGGTAGCGACATTTTCCAACCTGGTCGAACTTTCACCAGAAGCTGTAGACTGTTTTTTCGAGAATCTGTCTGAAATGATGTTTTCACCGGAACAGAGAGAATGATTTTAAACAAACTTGCACACGCGTTCCCTGAACTCTGAATTTGGCCTTCAGTCTTTTGAAAACAAAGTGACTGTGAACTATTTTTCTCTTCTCCCCTGAATAGCGAAAACTTTTTTCCAATTCCAAAATATTTACCTTTTTGGCACTTATCTTCTGCTTAAAGTAAAACTCAGGGCACAAGTCCTAAAAAAATAAGTGGGGGGACGTTGTCACCGGAAGTGACGTCACAACATGAAGTGATGTCACGAAAGGTGGCTTGCACCATCAGGCTCATTGCCCCTCGCTCACCCCTTAGATGCGATTGCATCTGAGAAGTCAGCGCATGAGTAGCGTGCTGTGAACTCCAAGCTCCTCGTCCTAGAGAGGCCAAAGAGTGAAGTCCAGCTGTTTGGCAGGGGGGACGGCGTCCACCCAGTAAAATAAGTGGGGGGACGCCGTCCACCAGCGTGGTACCTCGACTCGAGCCCTGGTAAAACTATTCTTAGAGAACAGAACTTCTATTCTTAGGAATACTAGAGATATTACATTACCTCAACCTCTAGTTTATATGCAATTAATTGTGTTTATATGTGATGAGATGGTCTCGCAATTTTTTTCTGTATCAAGAGCCATTTCATGTGTAATTTCGCAAATCATTCATGCCGATATAAAATGTGCATCTCCTTTTTGAATGATTATACTGCTTGAATGCATACAGTACCTATACTCATTTCGTGCATTTCGCATACACCATTTTTCAAATACAAATAAATGTTTTTTGGGGTGGTTCGGTATACACATGCACTGTTAGTTATGCTTACTATTGCTTAGGTTAGTAAATATGTACATAAAATCGTGGAGTGGGTGTAGTGTGTTTATCTAGGTACCTATATTGATACTCCTATTTCAGACCCTTGTCCGGTTATTAATTCACTAATGTCCATACACTGGCACAGAAACCCGTTTTCAGATTAGGTCATAGCGCATGCTGTCACATTAAGCAAGCACTATCCCTTCAGCCCCCTAGAAAGCACACCGAGTTCTCAAAACAAATCAAACCTCCAACAGACCTGGGAAATCCCCCGCAGCTATTGTTTTGATTTCGCTCGAGAACTCCTGCAAAGAATGTAAGAACGACCAGTCCTTATGACATTCTTGCTGACGTCTTATGTCCATCCTTACGTCAAACACGGCACCTTTCAGGTATAAATATACCGACGCTGCCCTAAGCTAAGACACGGTGGTGACGGGCTTGGAGCAGCGCTACTTGCCGGAGAGCCCAGCTGATGCAGAAAAGCCCACGGACGCTGCCCCTCCCTTTTGACGTGCTGAGAGAGACGCTGCCTTTTCTCCTGCCGAGAAATCCAGCCTCCGGCGTTTCCAGCCGCCCTCGCGGGTAACTGGGATATCGAGTCCTGTGACAGAGGTACCAACCCTCCAGCCTTCTAAATCCCAGGTACTGAACTGACTAACCCCTTACAGAGAATTCTTGAGTCAGATTCTTGGCAAAACAAACTTAACTTAAACTGCTACTTACTTACTCCCTCCCAAGTATTAGGCTTAGGTCAGGTACACCGGGGTAGGCGTAGTTAGAAGCACCAGTTGAGTACAATTAGTCAATGTATATATGTATGTATATCTTTTATCCATTTTAAGTATCATATGGCTAAGAAACCATATAAATGCTTTTACAGTATTATTTTATAATTCTGTTTTTACTGTATGCACTTTACTTAACTATAAGTATTGCAATAATAGCGATTCATTTCTCTTGTATGGGAAAAGAGACTGATCAATAAATAACATCTTTTTATTGAAGCACGCCCATCTCTTATTTCTCTACAAACTGGTGAAACTAAGAATGCACGTACTGACTGAGTAAAATAGTTGTCTTTTGTTTTCACACGACTCTAGAGATATACTCTTGATTAGGGGAGAGCAAAGTTGTCATGTTCTATGGTTGTCAGAAACTAAATCCCTTCTTGTCTATCCAGGGAGGTTAAACTCCTCCTTGCCTATTCGAGAAAGTTTCTAGTGAACTCTGAGCTAGCTGGCACACATAACTTTAAGTCTAATATCGTCAGTAGAAGACCTAGTTAACGACAGTCCTACGTCTATACTATTGAAGATATTATTCCAATGCGCAGAGCCTATTGGGATAATAGGAACTACACTACAATTTAAACGAATGCCTTTTGCGTTGGCATCAGCCGCTGCTGTATTTCCGAGACTGTTGTCGAACTTATTCGGTCACATTCGTGAGGTCGTATTCCTTCAGGATGACATTCTGATAATGGGAAACGACAGATCACAGCATGATTCCATCCTTAGAGAGGTTTTAACCATACTTAAAGACAATGGGTTGATTGCTGAAGGTAGCAAATGCAAATTTGCAGAAAAATCTGTTACATACTTGGGTCATGAAATTTGTGGAACAGGCATTAAACCAAAAAGCAATGTGGTAGAAGCCATCGTCAGTGCCCCTTCACCCAAATCAAAGAACGAACTTAGATCTTTCCTTGGTTTGGCAGAATTTTATTCGAAGTTTTTTAACAACTTCTCACAGAAAACTTATAATATGCGGTTACTAATGAAGAACAAATCTAACTTTGTTTAGAGTGACGCTTGTCAAAGGTCATTCGATTGTATCAAGGAAGCTATTGTGGGTGCCCCTCCATTTGAAGGATTTGATCCCCTAGCAAAGACATTTGTCACTACTGACGCAAGTGGCACTGGTTTGGGGGGTGTTTTGTCCCAATTATCAGAGCAGGGCAGAGAAGTTGTCACAGCCTTTGCGTCATGTTCTCTTTCTCCCACAGAAGAAACATATCAAGTGATAGAACAAGAAACATTGGCTTACGTGTGGGCCATGGAGCATTTTAGGAAATTTATTTGGGGAAAGAAGTTTATTTTACGCACGGATCATAAACCATTGACTAAACTGCTCACTACTGAGGGTCTTTCAAGAGCCTCGGCAAGAATTGCCAGAATGTCAATGAGACTTCAAGATTTTGTATACGAAGTGCAATATGTCCCAGGAGCAAAAAATTTCATTGCCGATTTTCTCAGTAAACTGTCTTTACCGATGAAGGAAATTGATCCCGATCCCTGGTGTGATTTTTGTGTTGCTGGTGTGTTTACCGACACTACTGGGTTACGTAAGAGTGATTGGGAAGAAGAATATAAGAAGGATGATATTTGGCTGGAAGTCAAAAACAAGATCGCGAACGGGTGGTCTAATGAGTGTAAACTCATTTTGGGGTCAAGAACTTTCTGGGAGGTACGTGATGAATTAGGTATAGATGGTGAATGTATTTGTAGAGGAGAGAAAATTGTACCGCCTAAAGGTATGCGGACAAGGATTGTTTCGATCGGTCATGAAGGACATCCTGGTGTATCTCGCACTAAGAGAAACATTAAGGTCTTGTATTGGTGGCCAAGAATTGTTTTAGACATTAAAAGATTTGTTTGTGCTTGTGTAAGTTGTGAAGGTTCAGATAAAGCACAAAAGACACTCAACCCTCCTATGTCGTCACTTGTTTGTCCCAATTTACCATGGGAAAACATGGCATTCAATATCATGGGACCCATGGTTTGGTAAGATGGTGTTACCAAGTATATTTTAGTATTGGTTGACCTTTTTTCAAGGTGGCTTGAGGTGGAGGTTGTCATGAAGGTAGACACTGACAGTGTTATTGCTTTCTTGGAGAAATGTTTTTCAAGAGAGGGTTTTCCGGCTTCCATATTAACTGATAATGGAGTTCAATTTAAATCAGATGTGATGAAAAAGTTCATGGATAATACTGGCGTTGAACAGAAATGTACTTCCTTGTATCATCCCAGGGGTAATTCTGTTGTTGAGAGGGTTAATAGAGTATTGAAAGGTGTTTTGCAGTTGGCAAAAAAAGGTAACAAGAATTGGGATGATGAACTCAATAAGTTGATATGGTCATACAGAGTAACTGTCCATGATACAGTGGGGGAAAGTCCTTTTGGATTGATGCGTGGAAGGTTTCCTTTTTGTATGATTAATCCCAGATGGATGGGTAGAAGCAAAAAGTATGACTGGGATTCTGAACAGGTGAAGAAATCCATCATCAACTCTCAATGTAAAAATAAACTCTATTTTGATGCCAAACATGGTACTAAGGACGTTTGCATAAAGGTAGGACAATGTGTTAGAGTCAAGTGTGGAAAAAAGGTTGGCAAGTTACAGCCCAAGTTTTCTGGTCTTAGGATTGTGACTAAAGTCATGCAAAACACAGTTGAGCTGGATGATGGTAGTATCCATCATATGAGTCGCATTTCCATGTCAGATGGTTCTAGTGTTAGAAATAAGACTTGTAGTACGGAAAGGAAGAAAGATTATTGGTGGGTGGATGTTTTTCCTTCTGTTGAAAGGGGGAATGTGGTGTCTAAGGATCCTGATTTTACTGAGCCTGGTTCCCTTGTTGAAATTCAGGATGATACGTCTCAGTTGTTGGATTTTAGGCAACAGGACAGGTGTAGTATATCTAGGTTAGAAAATGGAGTAGGTACTGAAGTTCCTCCGGAGAAGTGTGGTAGTGATGAGTTGGTGATTGATTCCGAAAGATTTGAAGCCGATGATCAAGTGAAAGTAGGAGAATCTGGTTTGCATAAGAGAACTTTGGTTGAAGAGGGAGCTTTGGTTGAAGAGGACAATGTGACGAATAAATCCAGCAAGTGTAGGAGACGTATAGTAACCCTCAAGAAGTTTCAGGAGTTTGTTCGAGTTTAAAATTCCTTGTTTTGTTTTTATTATCATTATTGTTATTATTTTTGTTTTGTTAAGAAGGGAGATGTGTAGTAACTTGTATGTATAGAATGCCTGCATGTAATAGCATATACTAGAATGTTAAGTGTTCATTATGAAGCTGACTCTCAGCCGAGCTGCATGCACATATTACTTAATTGCTTCAATAAAGCATTTATCTGAATTATCTATTAAGTCTCATTACTACAACTGTCTGGTGACTGTGTCACAGCTTCCTCGATTCTGTGTCTGAAGTAACCAGACTTTTAAAAGCTGCCTGTGGAGATGAAGAGCAGGCAATGCAGGAGGAGCCATTTGACAACTGCACTGTCAGTACACTACTGTACAGTTCCAAGCCCGTATGACTGTATCTGCACTCTGAATCTGAGAAATTTATAAACATGTCTGTATTGGCCTTATCACAGACAGGTATAAGCCCCAATAAGTGGAGGATAAGGGAAAGGGAAATACGGTTAGTGGTCTATGGATGGCATGATCATTGGCTATCACATTTCAACCTTCTGAAACAACTCATGGAAACACAAGTTACTTCCTTTTAGACATGTATATAGTTTCACCTGTCCTAATCCTCCTGAAGATGCCGGACAGCACTGCGTACACCAGGTGGCTGGAGGAAACACATTTCCCGGGACTGCTTCAGCTGCCAGCGCACCACTTCCCAGGCGAAAATGTATAATCATGTAAAAGATCATGTTTTTATAGTATAGCTTAAAATCATTCAATAGCCATAATTTTTAAAGAACATTGGCAAACCTATCAGAGGCCTTTTGCCATTGCCAATGTCTTTTAGTTATGTTGTACAGAAGTCTGGCTATTCTCTAGTACGTCTAAGAGGCATATTTACAATAACTGGCGCATCCCTGCAAATCAGCAGGGATGCGCCAGTTATTATGTGCCACAGCTCCGCCATCATGGATGCGCCGCATCGCATCTACAATGCGGCGCACCATGGTGCAAAAACGGCACAGATGTGTCACGCATCTGTGCCGTAAAAGTGACGCATTGCTGGAGTTGCGTCGCAAGCGCGAGGCAGCTCCAGCAATGCTCTGGGGGCCCTATCTAATTAATGCTGCATCAATCCTTACGCCTGCTTCAAGCAGGTGCAGGGTTTTGACGCAGGAATGCCTCCTAAAAGTGACTGAGTGAAATCTTGCAGATTTCACTCAGCCACTTTTAGGAGGCATTCCTGCGCTGGAACGTCCCCCCCCCTGCACAAGAATGCCTACATGTGGCGCAGGGCATGGCAACGTGACGCATCTCCCAGATGCGTCACGTTGTAAGTACCCCCGCACCATGGAGCAGGATTTGCGCCGCCGCTGCGTAACAAAAGTGACGCATCAGCGGCATAAATGAGGCGCAAGGGGCTTGTAAATCTGCCCCTAAATGTTTAAATAAAATGCTAAAGATGCGCCCTGCGCTATCCACGTGCATAGCATTTTTATTTCTTAGTGTTGGTGGGGAACAACACAGACAGCAGGACAAAAGGGGTAGGAGGGAATAACACACATACAATGGCAGAGTGAATTGTGGGGGTTGGAGGGATTAAGCTACTCGGTCAACAGGAGAGTTGGAGGGAATAAGCAGTATGGACAGTTTAAGGGTGGGGTGAGAGGGAAGGAGCAAAATGTAGAATGGGAGGGTGGGGGTGTGGTGGGAGGGAACAAGCAACACAGATTTTGGGGACTTGGTGGAGGAGGGGATAGAGGCCAAGGGTAGTAGGAGAGGACAGAAGCGATGCAGACATGGGGGTGGAAAGGGAAAAATCAACCTGAAGTAAATAGATATAGTACTTCAATCACAAACACGATCATTAGAAGGACAGCAATCAAGTTCAAGCAATCAGTACTTGGTGCATGCTCCAGCTGAAAGAAGAAGAAGTGAATCCTGCATGTTCAGGCCAATTAGAAGGCAGCACAGAAGACTGACAAGGAAGCCAACGAATGGTAAGCAATGGGAAGGCTGCAAGCCCCTTGTTTTATCAATACCTCTGGGAAGTGAGAGCGTATGCATTGTCACAAGCGAGACCTAAAAGGGGAGGTCAAATACCTGTAGAGTTGGTTGTGTTACAGTGAAAACTGCTCCTTTTCCCTAGCTGCTGTAAGGGATGTATATTGTTTCCCCTTTGTTTGACACTCACTGGTTCCTCCCTTTTCAGCATGGCGATTATGCACTGAGAAAACCAACCGCAGGAGATGTGTCAATGAACACAGGCATGCTGCTCAGACTTTCCGTTTCGATGATGATTTGGCAAAGCACCTTTCCTTTGTTTCCTACAATGGACAGTCAACATTATCCACCGGATCACTAAAATTGAGCAAGTTCTCATTTCAAATCTGTCCGAGCAGCTGACACCGGGTACCGACGGTGGTGCTAAACTCATTCAAGGCACACTGCCGGAGCGACTCAACAGGGAGCATCCCAACAACTCATGCCCTACACAGCTGTAAGTGCCAGATCCTTAGCCACCATGGAAGGTGCACGTATAACAAGCCAGAGCACTGAATTTAAAGAAAGACCTCGTCTATCCATGAATATTTGTACAAGGCACCCCTTTCTAAAAGCCTGATCGTGCCCGCTCTGGCAAACATGTCGTCAAATCTTTGACCAGAGCAGTCCTCATGGGACATGGTGTGTATCGAAATCAAAGCAGGCTTAGGGGGTGGTTTGCCGGGAGTGCTTCAGGGGTGGACAACTCTGTTTATTCTTTGCTCTTAAGGAACATGATGCCTGTAGAACCACAATTTCGAAAGATAAACAAAGACAGCGAGATAGGGAGCGAAGTAAGAGACAAGAATTTGCAACCCAGTCATCTAGAATGCAAATGCCAACCCAGACAAAAATGTGGCAATTTCAGGTGTACAAAGTATTTCCCACATGAAGAAACTTGACTCTGCCTCTATTATGGATTACAGGCAAAAGTGCTGTGTGTGAGCGAGTTACAGAACCAACGTTTCCATTCACTCGCCAGTATAGGGTCTTGAACCGTGTGTCCTATTAGAACTTGCTCTAAAAAAATGATGACAAGTCTGGCATAGTTTACAAACAATGGAAATAGACAAATTCAGTGGGCATCTTGTTTTTCTGGCAACCAACCTAGTCCATGCAATGTTTTCTATACAACATGAGAATGGTAAATACATTTGGATAAAGTACTCCTAGAATGTTCAGCACCATCATATGTAATTTGTCATGAGGGAATGTATGCCTTTCCTCTTGGCAATCACAGTGTATTGTTACTGATTGCTACGCAATGTACCATAGTTGAACAGTCAGAGGCTGTTACTGATGCTCTCGGGCAGCTAGAAGAACTGTCATTGCCCCATTCATTGTAGTTATATACCAAAAAACAAAAGGGCTGGAACAATAAATCGAATCTCTTTCTAGAGAAATAAGGGAGTGTCAATTTACAATTCCGTGCACATACATCATTTCCAGAATTACAGCTAGGAAATATCATCATGCCACACTGGAAGACCTGCATATACTTTGGTGGATCACTACCATGCCCTGACTGATGACAAACTTGCCATTTCAAACACCACACACTCACACGTGATTCGACGATTTTGAAAACCCACAAATTGTGTCTTGGGATACCACAATCCTAGAAACTCACTTCAATCTCACAACCTGCATTGTGATAAGTGAAGGATACTGAGAATTGAGACCATTCCTTATATTACTCGACAAGTTGAGTTTCTAATGCAAGCCTGTCCACTAATACACAAACCTCAACTAATCATTTAGCTAACTTTTTCATTAACCAAACTCTGACAATCAACATAACCAACAAACCAACCAACTCCGAAGAATCGAACAATGGCCAATAGTCAGTTATTTAAATTACTTAATCAGAGACAATTACGCAGGCAGCAACTCACAGAACAGCACATTAAACAGATTCCATGTCAAAGAGAAACTAGAAACACATGACCTCACTAACCATCCAGACACAGATCAACAAGGCAACCAAAATGGATAACTTAAAAAGAGATCCATCGTTGTAACAATGCCATCTCCTCCTTCTCATTCTTCATTCTCCAACCCCAATAAGGCTCTGGGCCAATTACCCTACCCTGCCCATGTATGGAAAACCTCCCATGCTACACCTATTCTCCAGATGTCTATTATTTGTGAGGAAGCTGCTCACACAACCAGTATCTCGTATGTGACTGAAATTACCTCATGGATTTGAAACTCACAGAAACTCGAGCTGCTTGACACATATGCTATCATAGGAAGTAGGAGAGCTGCAACCATGCTGGAGTTTCAAAGGTGAATGGGCATTAAAGATTAATTTACATTTTATTTTATACTAGCTTACCCGTCGTGCGTTGCTGCGATCTCAGAAGAAAGGAATGTTGCTGCTGCTCAGAAAGATAAGTATCTCTCCGACATCCTTGTTATTGATTTACTCTGCTTTGCTTATCTGATACTTGTATATATGTAAATAGGATGTTATTTAGTATTAACAGTTTCTATATATGAAAATAGGACGTTATTTAGTATTAAGAGTTTCCTATGTTTTCTGGGATTGGCCTATATCTTCTGAATACCTCAGAATGGCCTTTCAAGGTGAAATTTTAACTTTTTTCTCTGGTTTGTGTACGCTTTCTAATGATACTTGTTTCTCGCACTCGATATTGGCCCCTGTGTCTTTCACCCTAGACTACTTCTCCTCCGGTTCTATTTCGAATAGGATTAGGCCTCATCGCATTTGGTATACTTTTGAACGCGAGCGCGAGAACACAGCGCTTACACGCTCATACCTTGCGCCCCCATCACGACTCGGGTTCATTCCCGATCCCGCCCCGTCTCACCAACACTCTGTCTCGGCACAACGAAGACTGATTCGACATGTTTGGGCAGCTTCTCCGGCCCCCTCAACGCGCGTAGCTGCGCTCGAGGAGGGCCGGGTTACATTAGAGGAATTCACCTTCGGAGCGATTCTCGTTGCTCGTTCGTTTGAGAAGAACGGGCTTGATCAGTTTGTATTCGAACAGCTTCTAATCTTGCTTCCCGTTGCTCGTCTGGTTCTGAAGCTCGTAATGCCTTTTTCTTTCGTGCTTCAGATGTAGATCGACCAATCGATTTCCTTTTGGGGGGCATAACTGTCGACGATACTCGCAAATTCGCTGAAAATAAAGAAATGGAAATATTCAGTATTTGAAAGATTATGAGGGCCCTGGGGGGCCGAAATTTAAAAAACTTTTATGCCAGAAACCTTCGCAGGAGTGTACTCAACAACTTCCCAAAGTTTCATGGCGATCCGATGAATGGTGTAGTAATGCATAAAGGACAAACAGACAGACAGACATACATTCGTTTTTATATATAAAGATTGTCACATTTGGTGTATGTTCAAAAACGGAGGTCAAATGTCAGTTTAGTCTTCTGACAAAGTGCTGCTTATTCTTTTAACATGTAGACTGGTCATTACTTTTTCTAGTACTGCAAATTTTGAGGATTTTGTAAAGTAAACTAGCTTACAATCTTGCCCTGTGACTGTAGAGGCAATAGGATGTCATTTTCTTCTGACACACACCAAAATTTGAATAGCTTAAACAAACTGTGCCAATAAATATACAGTTAGGAAACAACAAATGAAGCAGTTTTTTTCTAATTCAGAAGCGTGAATGGAACAAATAATAGGATAAAAACAAATCAAGATACTTTACTTGGTGATGCACAATTGACAAATGTTTGCTGACACACAAATCCCTCACATTATTATTTGTGCGCAATTTAATGTTATCAGTAAAACTGTATGTTTTTGCCAATTTAGTGTTCATTTAAATGGAAAATGTTCTGTCTGTAAATGACAATATGTTACCACACCATGCTTTATTAATATATTTGTGACAGTGTGCTCCGAAATGCAACACCAGCTACACAATACACACTTACCACTCTCCTGTTGTATGGGAGTGGCTCATTAGCTTCACTTGTTCTTTATGTGATTCTTGGATTTTTCACAACTTCCTATAATGTAACATTGATGGCAGCACCACACTCTGAAAATGATTCCAGCACCACTAGATATTACCTAACACGGGCCATAAACCACTAGTGCTCCATATCAAGGCCTAACATAATAGTTATATGCCTCAATTACTTTGCCATCCCCAAACCATAGAGAGATGCTTCACCTGCATTACCTATACAGCTAACGGTATAACCTCCATTCAAAATACAGGAAAATGGAAGGAGAAAACTAAGGGTGGATTTAGTTTTGCAAATGTGGGACATTTGCCAAAAAGTAGTCGATGCATTGTATGCCCAATTTAGAATGTATAGACCTCAATGCACATAGGGAAGATGGGTGAGTGTCCTAGATTAGTCAAACTCTAAATCAGGCTCTTCGACTTCTAAGGAGAGTGAGATAATTGCTTACATGCCAACCACCTCACTTTTGTTGCCATGCCCCTGCATCAATGACCCAAGAGGGATATTTTCTACTAATGAGTCTTTCAGTAGGTCACTTAAACCCAAGATGATCCCCTTTCTCAACCCACCGGAAAAGGAGCTTTACACAACCTATGAAAAATTAGGGGTCTGATTTGGATCTTGGCAGACAGGTTACTCCGTCATAAAGGTGTTGGATATACCGTCCGCCGAAATATAAACCCCATAGAATATAATGGGATGTATATTTTGGGGATGGGATATCCGTCACTCCAACCATTTCATGACAGTGTCTAAGTTCAAATTTACAAACAAAATTAGAAATATATTTATTTTGAAAAATTACACTGAAACATTTTAAGGCCACAATTCTACAGTGCAGCATTTAGTTAAAGAATTATTAGTTAGAAAATGTCCCATACCTAATCCAAATGGAAAATATTTTTAAATGCAATTATGATACTAAGTACCATTTAAAAACAACTGTATCGCAAGTTTGCAAATATAGGGTTTTAAGCTGCAACCTTTCCTCATTACCTTACTTTGGTCATAACTTCTATTGTAACAAATAACAGTTTACTATTCTAACTCCATCCATGCTGAGTTGGATGTCTAAGTCATGTATTTGTAATTCAAGAATGTGGTATTAGAATTGGAATTAAAATACTTTTTTCACATTAAATGTTTGCAACCTAAATATTCTTCTAACTAAATGTCTCACAGTGTATGCCTGTGACGTCGGACAACAGGGGGGCGTCTGACGCATGGAACGGGATAAATTAGTTAGACGCTCCTCTAATACCATTTTACTTAACACAACCCTTCACTCAAAATAATTTTTTTTAGAATTTGCTGGAATCTTTGTGGAACAAGTTCATAAGATCAGGCTATAGGTAGTAGCATTTTCACAAACACCTATGATATTTGAGGCAAAAAGTACGTTTACAGTGAGGTGGCAGGATGTTCCGACATCAATTTTGAAGTCATAAATAAGACCATCATCTCTCCCATTCGTTCTAGCTTAACAAATGACCCTATCCTATATCCCTTGTGAAAATATCCTTCAAACGTCTATGCCCCTGTTGGCTGAAACTTTTCAGCTCCGTCTTTGATCTACTGGCCATCTTCGCAGAGTAATGTAGTGCCATGCAAGCAACGCATCTTTATAAAAGTATGGAATATTTGGGATAGTCTATTATGGTTTTTTCAAAAGGCAATTGCAAAAACATTTTATACATAGGATAATTTCTCTAAATATTGATTAATTTGAAAACATTTTATAAGCACTGACATCTTATGTGTAGACCTACTAACCATATTACTCCTTGTCATTTCTTGCATCAGATTTTGTCTATAAATCGACTAATGCTTGACAAGCACTCTGAGGCCTGGTCCACACTCTGTAAAACTGCAACAGTGGACACAACTAAACAAATCTTTTAGGAATACTCATTTCCTTGTCTTCTCTAACTCTTGTCAATTTTATTGACCTCATGATGTTAGTAACTATCTCCATTTTTGTTCTGATAAGTTTAGCACAAAAAGTGTGGTTATTTATTGACTGAAATAGCTGGTACAAGCTCTCTCTTCTACAGAAAGTCATACTGTTTTTTTCCAGAAAGCGACTTCAGAAATGCTGTTCAAGCTTTTGTACTCTCTCATCTGTTTGGTGATGATGCTTCACTCACTCTGTGGCCTCCCAGACTCCATACTGGCCCCCCTTAAGGTCATCCCACACACCGCAGGACATCTCATTCAGGGCCTGAAGAAATATGATTACATCACCCCCATCCTGCTGGAATTAGCTACCCTGCTGGCCCGCACCATCTTCAAAACCAGCTGCATTATTTACTAAGCCCAGCACCCCCACTAATCGTTTAGACAAGCTCGCTGTCTCAGGTGGTTATCGACAAACCTGAAGCCAAAGACACAATCAGAATGCAACTGTTAAAGTAATAAAGCAAGAGAGCAAACCTTTTCTATACATGCACCCAGGGTCTGGAACAACTCCCCTATATCCATAACCTTGAACTTTGTAAAGCGCACAGCTACCTCCAACGTGGTTTCCCGGCGCTGGGGGCCCTCGGGAAGATTAAGCGAGCTATTGCCCAGAGTCACATGGTGCTGGGCTGACCTGCCGCCGCTAATCGAACCGTGAACCCGTGGTCCGGAGTCAGGCCCCCTGACCACTGCGCCTCACCTCTTCCATCAGGTGCTAGGCCCTAACAATGCTCCAATTTAAGAAAAAACTGAAAATACACCTCTTTAAAATACACACCATCACGAGTCATAAAGTGTCCAACACCAGCTTTGTCTCCTATTACTCGTTGACTTTATGCTTGCCTTTGACCATGTACACTGCTCTGCCGCTTTTTTGCTAGATGCACACTAGAGAAATACCATATACATACATTCACACATTTAAGTCTCCGTTGAAGTCGTGGTAGGAGGTGCTGTTATGTAAGTGTTCTAAGTTTTTTGGACCACAGCCATTAAAAAAGCCACAAATCCGTCTGAATTAAACAAAATGTATGGTAAAGATATGCTAATCCTTGCTGTTTACATTTCACTGTTCTGACAGCGGGCGATCCATCAGACCTATGAACTCTGCAGAGTATTAATCGTGTTCCAAATTTAGCTGCGACTTTGAAGCTCCTGTGCAGAAGATGTATTTGGCAACATCAAGGCCCGCGCTCCTTTCAGAAGCAAAGGGATTTTATCTTATCTGAAAACAAAGGTCATTCTGCTGCAGAGAAGCAGACGCATTCCCAGGGTAGGCCTGTACAAAGAAGGAAGGCAATGTCTCAGAGCACTGCTTGGAGCAGATTGTGGAGTCAGTCATAGAAAACTGAAAGGCCTTATTGGTGCACTGTGATGCATTATTTTGTGCACTGCCCCACTGTATTTCTGCTGCTATTACTTAGTGCCCTGTTAGTTACTTTTGGTGCGTGTGGGTTTAGTATATGGTGCACTCTACAGTACACTACACACTACTCCCGTAAAAATACTAACAGCAAAAATACAACAGGTTCTACAGCTCATAATAATGTGATCATTTTCAGGCAGTTACTATCTCTCCCCTTCAATGTAGAGGAAAACATCCCACAAATCTGCGCAAGAAAACTGTGGCCAACAGGGATCGTTTTTTGGCTTCATTATAACACCGCTGGTTTAAAACCCGACAGAATGGTTACTATGAAAACAACTACAGATTTTTGGCGTTAACTTGTCATTCCAGGAGCAGCCTAAAGTCGTTTTCTATAAGAAACAAAGTAGCAGATTCCGTAGTAAGAACAAAAACCTCAAAAAATGGGATTTGATAGAAATCAAAATCGCCCACACATGCGTTGGAGCCTCTGGAATCCAAGCTCTCTGTGGACTGCCCGACGTCCACGAAGGGGACCCTCCTAACAGGGCTCCCCCTTTAGTGCCACAGGATGGCACACAGGACAGCCCAGCCTTGCGAAACCCCTTTGGGGTACCGCTCATCATATCTGGCCCAAGTGGGGGAAGGCGAGAGGCATAAGTGTCTCCCCTGCCTACCTAGCGGCCTCTTTCTCCTCACCCCTGACGCGGTTCCCTCCCTATCGCTTACCCGGCATAATTAGGGTGGGGTGAAAGAAGTTCTAATTTGTTATTTTGTGTTGCAGGCGTAGTTACAGGGCGATCCAGACGTGGAAAGGTACTAAGGGGTATCCTCTTCAGGAGCACAACGGGTGCTGAGGCCTAATATCCCCAGGAAGTCTTTGTGGCGGACCCTGAGGTGCGACAGCACCCCGTCTGTCCTACGGGCGGTTGGAAACCTGTACAACCGGGGGTCGCTTGAACATTCCGCCCCTAGTCAAGGGGGGCTTGAATAATGGGGTGGACCAATAGTTCACCGGAAGTGGGAGGGGCTATCCCCTCACCATAACCGCGAAACATAGATTGTCGAAGGCCACGATGCAAGTTGGCCCATCATGTGGTAGGCCGCGAGGGGCAGCTTGCCTTTGGATCACCTGTAAGATAACCCACCATGTTGACATAGTTGGAATGGGCAGCTTTCAAAAAAATAAAAGCTGAAATAAAATGCATCTCAATCAGTGCTTTAAATGGGCCGGTACTCACCGGTACTGAGTACCGGCACTATTATATTTTCTTTTTCTCCCCTTGAGTACCGGGACCTTCCCTCCAACAAGGAGAGTACTGGTATTCATAACGGCCCGGTTTTGATGCGGTTGCTGCTGAGCTGCTTCAAAAGAGCCAGGACAGCAGCTCATCTTCAGTAGAACACAGAGAGCTGCATGTGCCTCTCTGGAAGTTAAGAAAGGAGTATCGTTGCAGGGTGTCTTCCAGAGGGGGTCGTAAGGTGTCCATAACACCTAATAGGAGCAAGTGTGGGACACATTGTTCAAGGTAATACAGCTTGTTAGCATGCCACTTGTTTTAAAAGCCTGCAAATCTTCGCCCATCAACAAGAAAATCCCTACCCTCTAGACTTAAATCAATGCATTCATGATTAAAAAAAAAACTGCAGCACTAGTATTGATTCATTAGTGTGCAATTTATTGATAAACATGTGTTATATAACTATATACACTTAGGTGATTTGCAGCACCCAAATCACCTCCTAAGTATCTCTGCTCCAATGAGACACTTGTGGCAGTCTCTGAAAAGGTTTCAATATGCGAACATGTACATTGCACAAAAAATGGGAACCCCGACTTTGTGCTGCACATGGTAAAGATTTGAGGGCCTCCACTGTCGGGCACTGCTTGTGAAAGAGAATGTATGAGAGCCAGGAAGTAAAAGCAATAAGTGTGTGAGTTTGCAAGCGTGGGTATGACTGTGAGAATGAAAAGTTGTACTGTGTTTTTGAGTGAAATTAAATGGTACACAGAGTGCATGAAATGGGCTTTTAACTGTGTGGGGGGCGTGTATGCGTTAGGGGGCAAATTTATCTAGACAGCTTGAAGGGAATGTGTGTTTTTCAAGCCTGGCTCAAACTGTAAGTGGCTCACACACCCCATGGCAAATGTACTTAAAAAATAGCTACTCATGACGCCAACTCTAGCTTTATTAATCGGGCAAAGGCCAAGGGTTGGCACCAGAAAGTAGGTGCAGTCGCAAAGAACCAAATCATGAACGGCATTTTTTTAAAAACACTTCCCCAAAGAATTTGTCAACAAGACAAATGTTATAATAAATGTATTCTGCCTTGCCTAACTCATCACAACACGCTGCATTTCGAAATATTACCTGGGACAGAGATCTTTGCTTATCCAGTCAATTCCTGGCTACAATGGCACTTTAATAACTCTGGTGGTTAATGCACTTGCTGTAAATATCTGTGTGCATTCTTCAAATCAAAGTTTTGACTGAACATAAAATTGCATAGCGGATCAATGTCCCTGCAGTAACACACAGCATGAGACATGCAGATCACAGATTTGATTTTTATGTAGAGAGGGCTGCTGCTTACTGTTTTTGCTGCAGAGATCATTGTGTTACCTGCAGGTTACAAGTTTAAATCTCTGCCATATAGTTCAGTGATTCATGATCCTGCATTAAGGATACGCATCAAACTACAAGGCAAACGTTAGTAAACTTGCTGGTTTTTTTTTCTCAATATTCTAAGGTAGCTTAAAAAAAGGTTAGTTTGGTTAATATTAAGGACTTATAGGTAAGTACTATTCAAATGGCTAGACATTCTTACAATGCATGCACATTTTTTGCATACAAAGTTTAGAAAGATAAAAAACATAGCCCCACCCCTTGTCCCACCCCAAATTCCACCCTAGTCCACTGCTTATTTTTGGTGAGTACCTGCACTTATTTTTTACAATTTAAAGCACTGATCTCAATAACTATATTCAGGTGGTCTCCTGACTGCACGAACCCCATACAAAAACACAACAAATCCAAAAACATAATGACACAAAAAAATTGAAAAGATTATTTTAAATTAATCTGTTTGTTTTTTGTAAATCACGTCTATGCTTTCTACACACTGGGAAGTAACTGAGCGAAACCGGTCTCTCAAGCTTCCTAAATCCATTTGTGAGTAGCTCATCCAGTCCAATTTTTTCTGTGCATACTGATGCTTGTCGTCCTGATTGTATTAAGCGATCAACTGCTCTCAGTGTACCAGAACGCAAAGGAAAATATACACACACACACATATACACACACACACACAGACACAGATATTTAGAAAGCTGTTAATGTGCCACACCAGCCAAGGTCCGCAGCGAATATTCTATTTAAGCACAGTGAAAGCGGTTCGAACCTACGCAGTTCTTGATCACAAGATTTGAGGGTGGTTCGATGAATTTTTTAAAACATGACACATCATAAACAGTGATGAAAGACTTTAGGAAATTGCGTGTATATGTGTGGATTCCAAATGTTTGCAATTGGAGAACTGTGTTTTCCATATAAGTACCAAGTAACTGACATGACACACCGACATCAGAAATGTACATTTCAAATATAGACATAGTATAAATCAACCATAAGTGCTGGTTTCATTTACATGCTCATAATGTATCAGCTCCCATGCTTACTATTGTCTCAAAATCTAATTGTTTCCATGCTATAATATCATTTCTCTAAGAGTTTCAAAACATGTTATTTGCATGGTTTCAGATCCGTAAAAGCAAGTTTTGAGCCAATTTAGGCTCTCAAAAAAAATAAATATATATATATATTTCGACACTTCAGCCCCTCCGTACACGAGACTTACTTCAAATAAGAGCACTCCAAGTCGTTTCAGCGTGGCTAGCCATATTTATTTCTAGCTTTGCAGTATAACAAGGGTTACAAACGCGTTTCGGCGTTACCGCCTTCGTCAGTGTAACCATCGCATCATTTTCAGTGATTTAAATAACATTGCAATGTGACTTCCTGTCACGTGTGTTAAAAATAAAAATAAAAAATGGCACAATTCATGCAATTCTATCATTGGGAATGGCGGCCATCTTACAGTGGTAAATCGTGTTCTGTCACAAATTTAAAGTACAATTTGAACATCATTAGAATTTCATTTGTTCATGTTTACAAATCATTACGTCATTATAATAATTAATTCACTGGTGATGTGCATTCATATATCAGTTAAACACTGTATAACATGTTATTGGTCGCCTATCGTTTCTAAATGCCGTTAACAAACACAGTTCTCTAAATCACTCATTTAATTGAATAGCTATTTTTAGCTTTAGAGTTGGAGAACTGTAATAAGTGGTTCACGGATATTTTAATCTGGGAGTTTTCCTTACTTATGGGACTTAAAGTGGACTTCACAATTGCGCCCTGAATGGGCTTTTATTGTTTACTAATCAAATCTTTAGTTCAGTCTTAGGTTTCGAAAACAAATTCTTTTTTCTCTTTTCTAAATTAAGTTCTTCCCAAAGGACTGAATAGTTCATTAAATGTGAGTCCACATTTCTTCCTCATTATTCATGCCTCCTGGGGTTTTGGTCTGGAGTAAGATAATGAACGTGATTCTAGAGTCCGCAACTTTTTTACCCAATCTCCACCTCATTCAGTTCGGACCAATTGGTCTAGTATGAAGAAGGTTAGTAGGTTACTGTTACTTTTGTGCATCTCCTCGAAATGCCGAGCCACTCGGTAGCTCTGGTCTCTCGTTGAGATGGCTCTCATGTGTTCAAGAACTCTTAGTTTGGTCCATAAAAAACAAAAAGTTGCGCCACTGAGCAAATCTCACACGAAGGGGTTACTGCACTCACGCCACCGGCAGCAATCTCATCTTGTCATCACACTCCCAATAACATGCCAAACGCGTTTCGAGAACCACATTTCTCTTGATCACCGGCTTTTAAAAATATATAGACAGCGGACTTACACAGGAAATGCTGATATTTATTTAAATGCAAAGTCCCGCCAGCGAACGTACACAGGAAATGCTGATATTTATTCAAATGCAAAGTCCCACCCCAATGGGCGTCAACCAAATGGCATTATGGGTGTTGGTCTTACCCTCAGTGGGTAGAAGCAAGTGAAAGGCAGGCTGTAATGCTGTCCAATGTGACCCGGCGGATCCTACGATGCCCGGAATCGCGAGCACCGAACTGGAATGAAGGGGGCCTCGCTGCCGGGTCACATTGGGCAGCATTACAGCCTGCCTTTCACTTGCTTCTACCCACTGGGGGTAAGACTTTTGTGGAACCCACTTGGGTAATATTTGGAAACATAACAAAGTCATGGGAGTGTTTATAAGGACTGCTACACCCATAATGCTAGTTGGTTGATGCCCATATGGGGCGGGACTTTGCATTTGAATAAATATCAGCATTTCCAGTGAAAGTCCACTGTCTGCATATTTTTAAAAGCCAGTGATCAAGAGAAAAGTGGTTCTCGAAATGCGTTTGGCATGTTATTGGGAGCGTGATGACAAGCCGAGATTGCTGCTGCCGGTGGCGTGTGTGCAGTAACCCCTTCATGTGAGATGCTGATGCTCAGTTAAAGACATCAACTGAGCATATTATTCACCCAGATCCATTTAAAATCAAGCTTGATTCACAGTGTGATCTTAGGCACATGACCAGAATGTTACATATAATCTACCATGTCTGTCTGTGCAAGCAGTATGTGTGTCTCAGCTCATATTATTTCACTGTCTCTACAGGCCAAAAACAGGCCACCTATATATAAGCAAGACATAACATTAATTAGAAAATCGTTTTTGACACAAAGCAAAGCACATGTAATGTAAATCAGCCTTTTGTTGTATACTAGTGTTTATATCGTTTACTTATTGTAATTGCTATGTAATATGTTTGTAGTGGTCTATAATATGTTATTTTCTCTTTACCACAGATTATAATCATCTATACAAAGAAAAAACAATATGCCATCCAAATAAAGACGTGAAAAACAATATAAAAAAAATTTAAGGATTAAGGAAAAAAATACAAGACTCAACCAAAACAAAATCTTCAGAGAAAAAAAAAATGCTCCTGGTAAACAAACTAAAAATTTTCTCAGGAACTTATTGAAAGGTCAAAAAATAAAACGTGTGAATTCCAAGAAGAGTAAGACACCTGTAATTAGAAAGAAGAAAGTGTGTCCCTCCAAAAATGTTAGACCTGTAGAAGGAGATGATATTGTCTATAGTAATAGAAGGAGAAATCAATTTATTGAAATTCGAATGTTTTATAACAGAATTATATACAATTTATTTAAAAATGTAAAGAGGTATAAAAAAAAGACCGCTTTTTACAAGAAAAATAAAAACATAGTTAAGATTGTGGATGAAGCATTTAAAGTGAAACATAAATTGTTTAGTTTCGTAATGAATAGAATTTGTACACTCCATAAGGTAATCAATGTATTCAATTCAAAATGTAAGTGGAGGAGAGTAATTAATCAGACTAATTTTGGTGATGTTTTTTCTGGAGAATGGAAGCATAGTTCAAGTTGTGAGCCATTTTTTAATGAAGAAAGTTACTTTCAGGATAATGATTTGGTGCATGCAGTTGACACCAGTGGTCGAGCATATGAGGTGAAGGACGGTTGTCCGGTTGAAAAAGAAGAGATTGTGCCTAGAAATACAGAAGAGGTGTTAGCTGATGAAGTTTTAGGGAGATGTCCTAAGGCTCCAGTGTATACTTGGAATTGTAGTAGTATTTGTAGTGTGCAACAGGATTCAATTGATTTTTTTCGCAGTTTCTTACGGACATATACTAAGAAAAGTGTAAAACAAAAAATGAAAATTTTACAAGAGTTAGATCCTTGTAGAGTGAGAGAAAAAACAGGTTTGCAAGGGCATTTACTGGCTTGTCTTTCAAGAAAAGTATGTCAGAGTGTTTTTCACAATTTTAGGATGTTAGAAGTGCATCATAATAAAGTGAGGAAATTAGTGAGAAGGTTGTATTATGCAAAAAGTCCAGCACTTAAACTAAAACAGTTAAACAGTGCTCTTTTGCATGGAACTGAATTAGATGTGAAAAACATTTGTGATGAAATTGGGTTTTGTTACTTTGGTGAAAAAGAGGACAGTGCAGAAATTGATTCAGTAATAGAAGGTAATGTAGAAGAGAATGGAGAGATTACAAGTACAGAAAAATTTGAACATGAAATTACAAAGTTTAAGGTCAATTCAAGTGAAAGGCCTAATTTTACTTGTGTGTGTTGTCGACGAACTCATTATAAGCATCAGACTAGATTAGTTGATTTATATGTAAAAAGCGAAAAGATAAATAATAATGAGTGAAAGGATTTTGCAACTTATTTGTTGGTAGAAAATTGTTTTGATTTGGGCTCTGATCAATGTATTTGTAAATATTGTTATAATAAATTAAATGAAAACAGAATGCCTGCTAGAGCTGTTCATAATAATCTGGAGTTGGTAGACATTCCTTCTGAATTGATGGATTAAATACATATGAGTCTATTCTGATTCAATGTGTGCATCCTTTTCAGGCTATTGTTCGCATGGAGCCTAAGACAGGGAAATTGCCTCCTTCAGATTTACAGAGAGGATTAAAGGGAAGAGTTGTTTATTTGCCTCTAGATTTTAAGAAAAATATTGATACAATTGGTGTCGAAAAAGTAGAAGAGGAACCTCTGGTAATTCTAGTTAATGGTGTTCCGACAAAGAGTAAGAAAATCTTGCAAGAATTAGTGGATGTTAGGAAAGTCAAAAAGGCAACGTTGTATCTGGTAAAAAATAATCAGTACTATAAAAATGTGTATGTGGGAGAAGAGGAAACAACTGTACAGGACGACACTGATTTCTCAGCTGGGCAAATTGAAAAAGTTGATGTCTCTAGAAGTGAAGAAATTTATGAACATTATAGTGTTCATCCATTGCATTCCAAAGAAGTAATGGGGAATGCTATTGACTTGTTTCAAATGAAAAAAGCCAAAGGAAGTCCCATTAGTTTATGGGAAGAAAGTTTGGAAGCTCGTTGTTTTCCACAGTTATTTCCAACAGGTGAAGGTGGACGATATGACGACCGACCTGTTCAAATTCCTGCATCTGAATACCGGACTTCAAGATTATATGCAGAAGATCCAAGGTTTCATCAATGCATTCCATATTTGTTCCATCTACTGTTTGAGAATGACTTGTCTGGATTTTCTTATGCAGTCAACCATATACTGAAAAGTGGAACACATCTAGAAAATGTTTCGGCAAGGGATTTTATGGATAAAGTGAAACTGCAAGACAGTGTTTTGGAATCTCAGCTAATTAATCTGATGGCATGTCAGCGTGGTACTAACGAGTATTGGTACCGTCGTCATGGGGAATTGAAATGTATGCTAAGAAACTTAGGAACTCCTACATGGTTCCTCACTCTTAGCTGTGCTGAGTATGCTTGGGAAGACTTACTTGAATTTCTACGAGAGGCAAATAAAAACATTGAAAATATTGATTACAAGACACCTGGAGAACTGTGCTCTTGAGATTCAGTTAATGTATGCCGATATTTCAATCATACGTTTGAAGCTATGATGTCTTTTATTACAAACAAAAAAAATCCTCCGCTTGGAGAGGTGTTGGATTTCTTTTGGAGAAAGGAGTATCAAGCAAGAGGTGCTCCTCACATACATATGCTGCTATGGATTAAAGATGCCCCAAAATTTGGAACAGATTCAGATGAGAAAGTGATGAGTTTCATTGAGAAGTATTGTACATGTGCTGTTCCGAAAAGTACAGAAGAAAACAATTTAAGACATCAAGTTTTATGCTTTCAAACCCATCATTGTGGGAAATACTGTCGTCGAAAATACAAATCCAAGGACAAGTTCTACACGAAATGTCGTTTTGCATTTCCACGTCCAGTAACATCGAAAGGAAGAGTGAATAATTTTATGTCTTCTCTGCGACATACTGTGACAAGAAAATCACCCAAAAATACATACAACCTAAGAAGAAATGAGGACTCCAAATACATAACTGACTACAACCCAGTCATTTTGTCCATGTGGAATGCTAACATGGATATTCAATATGTTGCTGATAACTCTATTGCTGTGGCTCGATATGTGACGTCTTATATCACAAAATCAGAAAAGACGGAACTGAAGGCAATGTGGATGGAAATTTCACATGAAAAGAGTCTAAGCAAGAAATTATACAGTTACAGTCTGAAGATGTTGTCGCATTGAGAAATTGGAGCATACGAATGTTTTGATCGGTTATCATCAGCAAGTCTATATGCCAAATCTAGAACCATCATTTTGGTGAGTCTAGGTCTTGCTGCAACACGAAACCGAGTTTTGAAATCTGTACAAGAAATTGAGTATTTGGCGGAGAAATAACCAGACAGTACAGATATTTTGAAGACAAACATGTTGGATACATACTATCCAAATAGAAGTAGTCATCTTGAGAATGTTTGTCTCTATGAAGTTCTGAAAACCTATACTTTTAAGAGGAACGTCACAGAAGACATCAATAAAGGTGTATGTGCTGTAATTGGAAGTGAAGGCTGTCTAGTGAAACAAAGAAAAAGCCATTTGATTAATCATCGAGAATTGAGTTGTGAATCTCCAGACAAAAGGGAATTTTATTACTTAGCTCTTTTGCAACTCTTTAAGCCTTGGCGAAGAGAAGAGGAACTGCTTGGAGATTTTCTTACTCATGAAGATTCGTTCAATGCAACCAAGGATACCATAGAATGTCCTGTTTTTTCAAATTATCTGTAAATGTTGAACGAGGAAATACAGCAAGAAGCTACAATTGCAGCAGAGATTGCTAGAGACAGTTCTCAAGACAGTCAGAGTTCTGTTTCATTGAGTCAGGATCCACTTGGTGGACCAATTATAGAAAATGAAGCTGCCACTGCCATGGATGAAGTGGAAAGAGCCATGGAACAAGTTCAGGAGGATGTAGTTAACTTAGAAGATTTGGAATAAGAACTAAACGTTGAGCAGAGGCAAATATATGACAAAGTCACAGAACACATTAAGCATGGTTTATCTCATGAGAAAAAAGAGTGCTCATGTACATCATTCATACCTGTTCGACTGTACGTACGTGGAGAAGCAGGAACTGGAAAAAGTTTCCTGATTAGAGCAATTGCAACGTATCTGCAGAAAAGAACGGAGTCATCTTTGTCTTGTGTTGTTACCGCTCCAACTGGGTTGGCAGCACACAACATTAAAGGGATTACTTTACATCGCTTATTGATGCTGCCAGTAGAGCATACAATACCACAAGCTATCTGGAGAAGCTTGTTGGGAAGTTTCAAGAGTCCTAAAGAAAATGAAACTTCTTATCATTGATGAAGTAAGCATGGTATCAAATGTAATGCTTGCTTTTGTGCATTTAAGAATGCAAGAAATTCTTAAAACAGAATATGATGTGTTATTTGGAGGAAAACACATCATCATTTTTGCAGATCTACTGCAACTAACTCCAGTGAAAGGACAGCCAGTGTTTAAAATGCTTACACATGAAGATACCAGGAAGTGCCTAGGAAGCATTGGAAATGTTAACATATGGTTAAATTTCAAATATGCAGAACTGCTTCAAAATATGCGACAGGCAAAGGATGAAGATTATACAAATATTCTACAAGATATAAGAATTGGAAAACTAACTAAGCATGGCAAAGAAGCTTTACATGGATGATTAATTTCAAATTTGTTTCCAAATAAAATATTCTCCCAGAGAAAATATTTATGAAAATTCCTGAAAACAAATCTGTTATATGCTTGATGCCAACTCTGAAAGAATGTTCGATCTTCAACAACAAAATGTTAAAGTTGGAAAATCAAGAGATTCTGAAACTGGAAGCTATTGATAAAATAGAACATGAAGGAGCAACTATTATTTTGTCTGAAAAGTTGAAATCAAAATTGGATTCTTTAGAGAAGACAATATCTAAAACTGCTGGTTTGGAAAAGACTCTGTATGCATCTTTAAATTGTATCATTTTACGACTTATTTACATGTGGAAAGAGGTTTAGTAAATGGAGCAATGGGTCATGTTGTTGATTTTGTGAATTACCGAAATAGAGATGGAATTCAATTTATAAAAATGAAATTTGATGGTATTGAAGAAGTACAACAAATCAGTCGTTGTTCTGCACGATTTTTGCTTGTGAAAGATTTATATGTCCGCCGAAAACAGTTTCCTGTTTCTTTGGCATATGCAGTGACTATTAATAAATCTCAAGGTTTAAGTGTAGATAGTGCTTTGATGAATATTGGAAGTTCTGTGTTCAAGGAGGGTATGGCATATGTTGCTTTATCTCGAGTCAGAACTTTATCAGGATTGTACTTGATTGATTTTGATGAGACAAAGATTAATGCAGATCTAAATTGTGTAAAAGAATATAATAGGTTAAGAAGAGAGTATGCTCCAAATTTACCTCAATATCCTCTATTTGAAAAGCGTGTGGGAGGCCGAAAAAGAAGAAATGAGAAAAATTGTAGTGAAGTTGTAGCAAAAAGAAAAAAGGTAGATGAACCAGTAATTGTAAGCAGAAACTAAATGGATTCAGTTAAAGATGTTGTTGGATTTCAGTTTGAAAATAGTTCTGGTGTCAACTGCTATGTTAATGTAGTGGTTAATGTTGTTTGATTTCTCAAAACTGTACAAGAACAGATTGCTGAAAATCGTGATCAAACATTTTGTTGTTTATTAAATTCTGTGTAAGAGAAATGTAGCAGTGATAGAACAAAAATACAAAGTGTTTCTGAAATTCGAAATGTTTTAGACATATGTTCAGGTCTAAATCAATTTTCGCAGAATATTCAGCAAGATTGTCAGGAATTTCTAATGTATATGCTTGTTGTTTTGCAAGATGAAGGTGCAGATGTAGAAAATCTTTTTGGCCTTTCTTATAAATGGCAACATGACTGCGACAATTGCTCCTTTTCAAGTAGTACTACAATAGACACTGAAAGATTTATGTATTTGACTTTACCAGACTGCAAATCAGTGTCATTTAATAATCTAGTTAGACAAGCAAATCAAAGCATGGTCTGTACTCAATGTAAATCAGCAATGCTATCAACATTATTTATACAAAGATATGGACAGTATGTTATTTTAATGTTCCAACGATGTAGACCTGATGGAACTAAATTGACAACATTAATTAAAAATGTTGTGGCTTCTCAATTATCAATTTCAGGAAGAACCTTTACAACTGCAGCAATTATTTACCATGATGGTCCTTCAACAACATCAGGACATTACACAGCTTATTTAAAATGTCGTAAAGGATGGAAACACTGTAATGATACTCAATTGACTTTCAAACAACGTTTGCCTTCTGACTTACAAAATTGTTACCTAGTGTTATTACAACCGAAATTTTAGGGAAGGTAATTGGCCTATGAAGATTGCAGCAGTTAATATAACTTAGTTTGCTGTTCAAAATTACTTTCTGAATGAGAGTCATGAAGATAATAAAAAACATGTAGTTCTCATAGAGATAGTATATGTATATCACATAGTGTGTGCTGTATTATAGAAAATATTTATAAAAAGTAAGCTAGAGGTGGAAATAAAACTATTGTTTTATAATGTAAAAGATGTTGGAGCTTTTCTTTCAGAAACTCGGGTAAATGAGAGATTAAGAATACTCTGGACTAATTTCCAAAGAAAAGGACTTTCCATATACTATTTGGCCTCGTGGAAAAGTAGATGGATCAAAAGTGAGTTTAGATATGTTTTTTCTAAATTTTACATTATTTATTAAAACATTGTATGGGTTTTTTAAACACAATCATTTTGATTGTGTTTTTTTTTGCCCGCTGTTATATGATGAGTAGTATTGAGGTCACTGTTTTAAGTGAAATTCAATATATTCTGAGAACAGCAAAAATAAACCATATAACATGTCGCACAAATTATTTTGTATTTTCTATTATTAAATATATATTATTCTCCCCTTCTCTTATGCTCACTCACCTATTTCCACCCTCTATCACTCCTCTTAACTCACCCTCACTGGTCTTTTTTCACTCGCCCTCACCTCCCTTCCCTTATTCCACTTTCCTCACTTATTCTCATTCTCCACTCCTTCACGGCCCTTTTCCTCTCTTCCATCCACCACTTTCCAGCTGTCAGTCACTCTACTTCACTCCACTTCCCCTTGTTTCCTTTCTTTGTTCCCTCAATAATTCCCCTTCTCTCACTCACCTTATTACACTTCACTCACTCCTTCTCTCACTTCCTCTGTCCTCTCACATCCTCACTCCCCTTCCCTCACTCCCTCTCTCTTAGCCTCATTCTCTCGATCCTCTCACTCTCTCACTCCTCTTCTGTCACGCTTACTCCCTAAAATTCACCCACACTCCCTTACTTACCTTTCTTTGCTCTCTCACTCATTTCCTTTCTGCCACTATTTCCTTCACTACCTCTATGGTCTCACTCCTTCACGTCCCTTGTCTCAAGCTCACTTGCTTTTATCCTCTCTTTATTTTCCCTTTTTCATCAACCTCACTGCCCTTCACTCACCCTCCCTCACCCTTGTTCCCTTACTCCAGTTCCTTCAGTTATCCTCATTCATCATCTTTAACTACCCTTCCTCGTTCTCTCCTCACACACTCACCTTTTCCCAGTACCTTTTTTTCACTTTTCTTCCCTTTCTTCCCTTCCTTTGCCCCCTCAGTTATTCTCCTTCCTTTACTCACCTTACTGCCAATTACTCACTCTTTCTCTCCATCCCTCTGTTCTCTCGTATTCTCACTTGTCTTCCCTCACTCCCTCTCTGTTACCTTCACTCCCATTGTCTTACAACCCTACATTCACCCTCACTCACCTTCCATGCCTCATTGTCATTAATCCATCGTTATTCACTCCTGCTTCTCTGTCACTCACTCCCCTTTCTTTACCCCCCTTTCTTCCTTTAGTTTTCCTAATGCGCATTCCTTTAGTATCTTACTCACCTTCAGTTCATTTCTCTCTCCTGCTCTTGTTCACTGTCACTGAATGTATCCACGTCATTATCCTTTTAGTAATTTGCTCTCTCTATATTTCTTTTTAACTCTCTCTGACCTTCACCATTCCTTTGTTTTTCTTTCTGAGTCCTTCACTTCTATTTTATCTCTTACTAACCTTTTATGACTTTTAATCTCCTACTTTGTCTCTTGTATTGTAAAATATATATTATAAATATTCTAACGTATTTTTTTCTCTCTCACAGATATTAAATTTAATGAAATAATGTAATTAAGTTTACATTACTTATAAGGTAAGTTTGATGTACACAATTTACTTTCCCTATACTCTTTTCCTTAACCTCACTACTCTTCTCTGATGCTCCCACACCCCTGTTCCCTTATTGCGCTTGCCTCACTTATTCTGAATCCCCACGTTTACTCCCCTTTTCCTCACTCCTCTCTCACACTCACCTTCTTTCAGACCTTCTCCTTTACTTTCCTTTCTCTCTCTTCCCTTTCTTCACTCTTTTACTCTTTTCCCTTCCCTTACTCTCCTTACTCCACTTCACTAACTCCTTCTCTTACTCCCTCTGTCCTCTTACTTCTATACTCCCCTTCCCTCATTCTCTCTCTGTTAGCCTCATTCTCTCCGTCCTCTTAGTCTCTCACTCCTCTTCTGTCACACTCACTCCCTATAACTCAGCCATACTCCCACACTCACCTTCTTTCAGACCTTCTCCTTTACTTTCCTTCCTCTCTCTTCCCTTGTTTCGCTCTTTCACTCTTTTCCCTTTCCTTAATCTCCTTACTCCACTTTACTAACTCCTTCTCTTTCTTCCTCTGTCCTCTTAGTTCTACACTCCCCTTCCCTCATTCTCTCTCTGTTAGTCTCATTCTCTCCGTCCCCTTAGTCTCTCACTCCTCTTCTTTCACACTCACTCCGTATAACTCAGCCATACTCCCACACTCACCTTCTTTCAGACCTTCTCCTTTACTTTCCTTCCTCTCTCGTCCCTTGTTTCACTCTTTCACTCTTGTCCCTTTCCTTACTCTCCTTACTCCACTTTACTAACTTCTTCTCTTTCTTCCTCTGTCCTCTTAGTTCTACACTCCCCTTCCCTCATTCTCTCTCTGTTAGCCTCATTCTCTCCGTCCTCTTAGTCTCTCACTCCTCTTCTGTCACACTCACTCCCTATAACTCAGCCATACTCCCACACTCACCTTCTTTCAGACCTTCACCTTTACTTTCCTTCCTCTCTCTTCCCTTGTTTCGCTCTTTCACTCTTTTCCCTTTCCTTACTCTCCTTACTCCACTTTACTAACTCCTTCTCTTTCTTCCTCTGTCCTCTCAGTTCTACACTCCCCTTCCCTCATTCTCTCTCTGTTAGCCTCATTCTCACCATCCCCTTAGTCTCTCACTCCTCTTCTGTCACACTCACTCCGTATAACTCAGCCATACTCCCACACTCACCTTCTTACAGACCTTCTCCTTTACTTTCCTTCCTCTCTCTTCCCTTGTTTCGCTCCTTTACTTTTTTCCCTTCCCTTACTCTCCTTTCTCCACTACACTAACTCTTTCTCTTACTCCCTTTGTCCTCTTAGTTCTACACTCCCCTTCCCTCAATCTCTCTCTGTTAGCCTTATTCTCTCCGTCCCCTTAGTCTCTCACTCCTCTTTTGTAACGCTCACATCCTATAACTCAGCCATACTCCCACACTTACCTTCTCTCAGACCTTATCCTTTCCTTTCCTTCCTCTCTCTTCTCTTCCTTCCTTCCTTTACTCTTTTTCCTTCCCTTACTCTCCTTACTCCACTTCACTAACTCCTTCTCTTACTCCCTCTGTCCTCTTAGTCCTACATTCCTCTTCCCTCATTCTCTCTCTGTTGGCCTCATTCTCTCCATTCCCTTAGTCTCTCACACCTCTTCTGTCACGCTCACTCCCTATAACTCAGCTACACTCCTACACTCACCTTCTTTCAAACCTTCTCCTTTACTTTCCTTCCTGTCTCTTCCCTTCTTTTGCTCCTTCACACCTTTCCTTTCCCTTACGCTCTTTACTCCACTTCACTAACTCCTTCTCTTACTCCCTCTGTCCTGTTAGTTCTACATTTTCCTTCCCTCATTCTCTCTCTGTTAGCCTCACTCTCTCCATCCTTTTAGTCTCTCACTCCTCTTCTATCAAGCTTACTCCCTATAACACAGCCATACTCCCACACTCACCTTCTTTCAAACCTTCTCCTTTACTTTCCTTCCTGTCTCTTCCCTTCTTTCGCTACTTCACTCTTTTACCTTCCCTTACTCTCCTTACTCCACTTCATTAACTCCTTCTCTTACTCCCTCGGTCCTCTTAGTTCTACACTCCCCTTCCCTCATTCTCTCTCTGTTAGCCTCATTCTATCCGTCCCCTTAGTCTCTCACACCTCTTCTGTCACACTCACTCCGTATAACTCAGCCATACTCCCACACTCACCTTTTTTCAAACCTTCTCCTTTACTTTCCTTCCTCTCTCTTCCCTTCTTTTGCTCCTTCACTCTTTTCCCTTGCCCTACTCTCCTTAGTCCACTTCACTAACTCCTTCTCTTACTCCCTCTGTCCTCTTAGTTCTACACTCCCCTTCCCTCATTCTCTCTCTGTTAGCCTTATTCTCTCCATTCCCTTAGTGTCTCACTCCTCTTTTGTCACGCTCACACCCTATAACTCAGCCACACTCCCACGCTCACCTTCTTTCAGACCTTCTCCTTTACTTTCCTTCCTCTCTCTTCCCTTACTTCATTCCTTTACTCTTTTCCCTTCACTTACTCTCCTTACTCCACTTCACTAACTCCTTCTCTTACTCCCTCTGTCCTCTTAGTCCTACATTCCTCTTCCCTCATTCTCTCTCTGTTGGCCTCATTCTCTCCATTCCCTTAGTCTCTCACACCTCTTCTGTCACGCTCACTCCCTATAACTCAGCTACACTCCCACTCTCACCTTCTTTCAAACCTTCTCCTTTACTTTCTTTCCTGTCTCTCCCCTTCTTTCGCTCCTTCACACTTTTCTCTTCCCTTACTCTCCTTACTCCACTTCTCTAACTCCTTCTCTTACTCCCTCTGTCCTGTTAATTCTACATTTTCCTTCCCTTATTCTCTTTCTGTTAGCCTCATTCTCTCCGTCCCTTTAGTCTCTCACTCCTATTCTATCACGCTCACTCCCTATAACTCAGCCATACTCCCACACTCACCTTCTTTCAAACCTTCTCCTTTACTTTCCTTCCTGTCTCTTCCCTTCTTTCGTTCGTTCACTCTTTTCCCTTCCCTTACTCTCCTTACTCCACTTCACTAACTCCTTCTCTTACTCCCTCTGTCCTCTTACTTCTACACTCCCCTTCACTCATTCTCTCTCTGTTAGCCTCATTCTCTCCGTCCCCTTAGTGTCTCACACCTCTTCTGTCACGCTCACTCCTTATAACTCAGCTACACTCCCACTCTCACCTTCTTTCAAACCTTCTCCTTTACTTTCTTTCCTGTCTCTCCCCTTCTTTCGCTCCTTCACACTTTTCCCTTCCCTTACTCTCCTTACTCCACTTCTCTAACTCCTTCTCTTACTCCCTCTGTCCTCTTACTTCTACACTCCCCTTCACTCATTCTCTCTCTGTTAGCCTCATTCTCTCCGTCCCCTTAGTCTCTCATTTCTCTTCTGTCCCGCTCACTCCCTATAACTCAGCCATACTCCCACACTCACCTTCTTTCAGACCTTCTCCTTTACTTTCCTTCCTCCCTCTTCTCATCCTTCACTCCTTCACTCTTTTCCCTTCCCTTACTCTTCTTACTCCACTTCTCTAACTCCTTCTCTTACTCCCTCTGTCCTGTTAATTCTACATTTTCCTTCCCTTATTCTCTCTCTGTTAGCCTCATTCTCTCCGTCCCTTTAGTCTCTCACTCCTCTTCTATCACGCTCACTCCCTATAACTCAGCCATACTCCCACACTCACCTTCTTTCAAACCTTCTCCTTTACTTTCCTTCCTGTCTCTTCCCTTCTTTCGTTCGTTCACTCTTTTCCCTTCCCTTACTCTCCTTACTCCACTTCACTAACTCCTTCTCTTACTCCCTCTGTCCTCTTACTTCTACACTCCCCTTCACTCATTCTCTCTCTGTTAGCCTCATTCTCTCCGTCCCCTTAGTCTCTCACACCTCTTCTGTCACGCTCACTCCCTATAACTCAGCTACACTCCCACTCTCACCTTCCTTCAAACCTTCTCCTTTACTTTCTTTCCTGTCTCTCCCCTTCTTTCGCTCCTTCACACTTTTCCCTTCCCTTACTCTCCTTACTCCACTTCTCTAACTCCTTCTCTTACTCCCTCTGTCCTGTCAATTCTACATTTTCCTTCCCTTATTCTCTCTCTGTTAGCCTCATTCTCTCCGTCCCTTTAGTCTCTCACTCCTCTTCTATCACGCTCACTCCCTATAAGTCAGCCATACTCCCACACTCACCTTCTTTCAAACCTTCTCCTTTACTTTCCTTCCTGTCTCTTCCCTTCTTTCGTTCGTTCACTCTTTTCCCTTCCCTTACTCTCCTTACTCCACTTCACTAACTCCTTCTCTTACTCCCTCTGTCCTCTTACTTCTACACTCCCCTTCACTCATTCTCTCTCTGTTAGCCTCATTCTCTCCATCCCCTTAGTCTCTCATTTCTCTTCTGTCCCGCTCACTCCCTATAACTCAGCCATACTCCCACACTCACCTTCTTTCAGACCTTCTCCTTTACTTTCCTTCCTCCCTCTTCTCATCCTTCACTCCTTCACTCTTTTCCCTTCCCTTACTCTTCTTACTCCACTTCAGTAACTTCTTCTCTCAATCCCTCTGTCCTCTGACTTACTCACTCCCCTTCCCTCACTCTCTCTCTGTTACCCCTATACTCTCTGTCCTCTAAGTCTCTCACTCCTCTTCTGTTAAGCTTACTCCCTATAACTCAGCCACACTCCCTCACTTATCTTTCTTTCCTCCCTCACTCAGTCCTCTACTCTCACTTTTTCCTTCACTTTCTCTGTGTCCTCACTCCCTTACTCCCCTTGTCTCACGCTCACTTGCCTTTAACCAGTCTCTATCACCACTCTTTCCTCTACATCACTGCTCTTTTCTTACCCTTCCAGACCCCCATTCCTTTACTCCATTTTCTTCACTTATCCTCATTCCCCGTGTTCACTCCCCTTCTCCTCACTCACCTCCCACACTCACCTTCTTTCAGTCCCCCTACTTCACTTCCCTTCCCCTCTCGTCCCTTTTCTTTGCTTCCTCACTCATTTTCCTTTCCTCTCTCACTGCACTCCACTTCACTTACTCCTTTTGAATTTGTAAAGAATACAGCTCTTTTTTGAGAATTGGAGGTAGTTTTAAAAATAACTGTTTTTTTTCGTCTTTTTTAGGTTTTTTTCTGAACAAAAACAAAAACAGGGAATGCAAAACTGCTCAACAGGAGCAAAAAAAAGGGGAACAATTTGGGCTGGGGAGGGCAGCGGTGTTCTTCCCTTTTGCGTGCAATGAGCTTGATGCTCTGCTCACCGTAGCAAAGCAGTTCATCGCATTGCTTACATTTGATAGTGATGTCACTGAAAACAGGCTGAATGTTCGGTATCATCTCCAATTCCACTGCTCTTCCTCTCCCCGATGTTGTTGCTCCTCCAGTGTATGTTGAGGCACCATCCCTTGGGGAATTACGTGCCAGGTCTCTGACACCCTCCTGGGCATAGTTCTGGGGGTGCCTCCGTTGAACATGGCGAATCATTGTAGAGTTGCCAAAACTGTACTTTCTTCTCGGGTCTCCCCGTGGAAGCACAGTTTTGCAAATTTTGCACTCCACCTTTGGAGCATTAACCTTTTTCAATCCTGCAGGTATGGAAGAAAAATTCCATATAAAGTGCTCCTTCACCTTGGGCTGAAGAGGCTCTTCCTGGATGAAGTCATCTGAGTCCTCACTGCTGCTGGGTGGTCTGGCAGCCATTCTTTTCACTAAATGGAAGAACAGAAAGGAACAGGTCTTGCTGTCTCCAAAGTGAATAGAAGAAGTGAAGGAAATGGGTGGGGTTTTCATTAGTTGTAAAAAAAACTGTTAACAACCAATGAAAAGAGTTATTTTAAGGTCACATGACTTGATGCGCTTACGCTGCGCGCACCGGAGCGCTTCCGGGGGCGCTTACGCAGCACGAACATAGGCGCTTCTGGGGGAGCTTACGCGGCACGCCTGAATGACGTTTTGCTAGCTTTTCGGAAATGCATTTAAAGTTAAAATACGGTTATTTAAAATCAAAAATACTTCTTTTATTTAATATGGTACTGAATGTCTTGCATTATTATTTAGTTTAAATACATACTTTTTTTTACGCACGCGGAAATAGCGCTCTCGCTGCGCTCTCGGGTGACCTTAACGGTGTGCACACCCTGAGCGCTCCAAGACAAAATGATTAAAAAAAAACTACATGAAAAATATATTGAAAAAATAATTTTTGATAAAAATAATAATAATAATTAATAGTTATAAAAAATAGCTAATAAAAAAAAACAGTTTAAAAATCGTAGGTTACAAACTCGATATACAAAGGAATTAGCTTTTAAAAAACCTTTGGAATTCACTGAAAAAACCATAGCAATCGTTATAGTTAGGAATTAGCATTTAAAAAACCTTTGAAATTCACAGAAAAAAACATAGGTTTCACAATCGTTTTAGTTAGGAATTAGCATTTAAAAAACCTTTGAAATTCACTGAAAAAACCATAGGTTTCACATTTGTTATAGTTAGGAATTAGCATTTAAAAAACCTTTGAAATTCACTGAAAAAACCATAGGTTTCACACCAGTTATAGTTAGCTAAACATTTTACAAAACCTTTGAAATTCCCACGTTATAGTTAGTTGGACTCACTATAACTCGCGCGCCCGCAATCCACTGCTGATGATGTCACATATTACATCATTCATGGCATGGTCAGTGACATCACTGATGACATCACTGATGACATCTCAAATGACATCACTGATGACATCATTGATCACATCTCAAATGACATCACTGATGACATCACTGATGACATCATCCATGTGATAATACAATACACCTCCTCACACTCTAATCTAACCTTTGATACACCCAGTGTTAAATACAAACTACCATTCCTGAAACCATTGACAAAGCAATACCACTTACCACATACGCACTCACTGATTTCTAGGTCTACACACACATCCACTCATTCACCCATACAATCACTCATACATACAGTCACTCATCAATACAACACTATCATATACACTCATACACCTATACAGAGACTCACACACTGCCACCCATCCATGGAGTTACTCACACACCTAGTCAGTCATGTAAAGAATCAATCACACTCCCATTTCCACAACTATACAGTTATACACACAAAACCTTACTTATTTAAACATAGACTAACACATACTTACTCTCTTTTACAATCACTGATACAAGTACACATTGATAGATACAGTCACTTATGCAATCACAGGCTGTCATATATAGTCATTTATATATGCCAACTCTCACATGCACTGTGTTTTACATATGTACTTACTTGGACATGTAGCACTGAGATATCCATTTACTCACCAGCACACCCATGCACACAGTAAACCGCCTATACAGCTGTTTCCACATGCACTCTTGAACCCATACACCAAGTGAATCAACTGCTCACACATCTATGCACAGAGTCACACCCTTCCCAGTCACCTCCACTCACACTCACCCTCACATACAAATACTTGGGTTACCAATCATTAACCCATATAGCCAGTCATATAGCTACTAATCAATACATGCAGCAGCTTACACAACAACTGACATAATGATGCACACATTCTAACAGTTTAGTCACTAACCCATGCATTCAGTAAGACACATTTAATCTCCCACTCATACAGTCAGTTACGCACCTACTAAATCCATTATCCAAACACTCATACATACACTCATTCTTCAATATGTTAAACACATTTTTAATTTACAGGAACACACAGTCACTGGATGATGTAATCAGTAATGTCATCATGATGTCATTTGAGATGTCATCAGTGATGTCATCAGTGATGTCATTTGAGATGTCATCAGTGATGTCATCAGTGATGTCACTGACCATGTCATGAATGAAGTAATATGTGACATCATCAGCAGTGGATTGCGGGCGTGCGAGTTATAGTGAGTCCAACTAACTATAACGTGGGAATTTCAATGGTTTTGTATGAGTAAAATGTTTAGCTAACTATAACTGGTGTGAAACCTATGGTTTTTTCAGTGAATATATATATATATATATATATATATATATATATATATATATATATATATATATATATATATATATATATATATATATATATATATATATATATAACCTACTGGCGGTCGCCGGTAGGTAGTTATAGTTAGGAACTAGTTTCCAGAGGAAAAGCATTTTTTCTTTTCCCAATAACTTTGGCGCCGGTTGATGAATCTTTGCGAAATTTTCAAAACTAGTGGCCCGCTCTAGACAGCTCCTGTCTTGAAAGTTTTGGGGTGATTCGCCAAGAGGGGGCCAAGAAAAAAGAAGGGTCCCAAAACCTGTTTTCCCATACCTCTGGAGTATTAAGAGTAGTGGATAGTACTCAGGTGGCGAATACAATAAACACAACTCAATCTAAGTCTATAATCAACCTGAGTACAATAACACTTACCAAAGCGGAAGAACAACTCCTCAGCTTAGGCCTAAGCTTTTGCCCAGAATCAAACTTCAGCTATACAAGAACACGAGCCGATGTATATCAATACATACGCAAGCTGAAATTGAAGAAACAATTCTTTAATAAAACCCTCAAACAAAACCACCGAACTGCCAAAATCAAGAACGGGCAATGAGGAATTAACGGTGCGGGACATTGACCTATTTCATGACTTAATGCAACTAGGAAACGATGGAAATATGGGGACACAGGAAAGAGTCGCATTGAGTGGCCAAACAAAACCAATAACCCCATTTAAGCCTAAGTCAAAGTATATTCCTCTGGCAGTCCGGGATGGTTTAGATGCTTTTAGCGAAGCGGTGGTCTTGCAAATAAAACAACTAGCCCAAGAAAACAATAAGAAGGAGAAAAAATATACGAGCCAAGAAAGAAAATTAAATCAGTTGGTGAACAGACTACAGGAGGCAGAATTGGTAATTCGTAATTCGGACAAGGGCGGGAATATCGTCCTATGGCCAAATAAAGATTATCTTCAAGAAGCATATAGCCAGCTAGATGACATTCAATGTTACAGAAGAAGCAATCCATCAAAATACACGACAATGCAGGAAACCTTGTGCAAGAAATTGGTAGCTTGGAAGGGGTTAGGGATGTTAAGTGGGGACGAGTTTAAATACATCAAAAATGATTACCCCCTAACACCCTATATATATTTTATACCAAAGGTACATAAACATCTTACCAAACCTCCAGGAAGGCCTATTATTGCAGCATGTGGAGGACCCCTGGAGAGTCTATCAAGATATATAGACTATTTTTTGCAAGGCCATATGAAATCATTGAATTCATATGTCCAAGATACTAGTGATTTCCTGCGTAAAATTGAAAAGATCAAATGGGAATCGGACTTTCTTCTTGTTACACTGGATGTTAGTTCCTTATACACTTGCATCAAACACATGGACGGCCTAGGGGCATGTGAGTATTTTTTAAGTTGCAGGCCAATGGAACTAACACATCACACAAAAATGCATCTAGAAATGCTTTCTTTTTGCCTTGAAAACAACTTTTTTATGTTTAATGGACAAATGTTCCAACAAGTCCAGGGTGTAGCCATGGGGGCCAGTTTCTCCCCAAGTTATGCTTGCCTCTTTATGGGGTGGTGGGAGGAACTGGTCCTCAGGCGAGAGTATACACACTATTGTACATCCAATATAATAACATGGATTCGTTTTATTGATGACCTTTTTATAGTGTGGCATGGAACAGAGGAAAGTGTTTTAAAATTTGTACAGGAAATCAATGCAAATGATCTTAATTTGAATTTTACCTCATGTATTAGCAGGGAATCGGTGACATTTTTGGATGTGCAGGTTTTTTTAATTGATAATGTTCTTAGTACTACCCTTTTTAGAAAACCAACGGCGGGCAATACCCTTTTACACGCAACGAGTGCCCATCCACAACACCTGATAAAATCAATCCCATACGGTGAGATGCTTCGCATCCGCCGTATATGTAGCAATGATGAGGATATGAAGGTAAAACAGATGGAGAGTTTGTCCAGATTTGTGGATAGAGGCTATGGTACTAGACTAATAGAAACCGCCATCAGAAAGTCACGAATGAAAGCTAGAAATGATCTCCTAGAATACATGCCAAAAGGGAGTCATAGTGAGAATGTAGATTCTAATCCAGTTCGTTTGATACTTACATACTCCAAACAAGAAAAGGAACTAAGGAGTATAGTCAGACGCAACTGGCATTTTGTACAGGATGACCCAATTATTGGAGAATTAATACCCGCCAATCCGTCAATAACCTTTCGGAAAGGAATGAGTTAGGGCACAATTCTTACCAAGAAAAGTCAGGAATGCCTGAGCAAAGAACCCTGGAAACCTATCAGCAAGGGGTTCTACAAATGCTTTAGTTGCAAGGCATGTCAGTATGGTGTAAATACTAAGAAATACACTACAGTTATCCCGAATACAACCAGGGAAATTAAACAACACCTGACTTGCAAATCAGAATATTGTGTATACATCCTTGAATGTGAATGCCAATTAAAATATGTGGGCAGCTCTAAGTTGCCGGTTCATAAAAGAATCTTGCAGCATATACGCGCAATAATCAACAAAGATCAAAGTTGCAAGACATTTTGAGGCATGTCATAATAGTAAGCCTCAATGCCTAAAATATTATGCAATTGAGTCTATTGCGGTAACAAAACGAGGTGGGAATAGAGAGGCCCACATGCGAAAAACTGAAACCAACTACATTCTTGAATTCGATTCCAAATGGCCAGGGGGTTTGAATACCACGGAAGACCTTCACATGTACCTATAGAAGATAGAATAAGTTTAGGTGGATGTGAGGTCCCGAATAGGAATATGGGGTGGAATACAACCTACATGACAATCAACAAATAGTATGGTATAAATAGGATAAATTGTAATATCAACTTTGCATGTTTTGCACAAATTTTGTACTGAGAATATTTAATTCTTTTAAACTAATTATGGTTTTAATGAATAAGTACTTGTGTAGGATACTCAACATAATGATTTCACTATTAATTCTAGTTGTTCTTTTAGATATCAGGGTAGTTTTATCTAGATGTCTATTTAATGATTGGTTTTAATTATGTCACCGAATTCTCTATTTTTTACCAATATAATGATTGTATGTATTTTTGTGTTTTTAAAATGCTCCAAATTTTGTAGATTATGGTGATAATTGGTTAGTTTTAAGATTTTGGCTAACTTATTTGATCAAATGAAGTACTGTACTAGTTTTGAACGAACACTGTTTCCAAATGAATATCAAAAACTTATGAATTTCTCCCTTCCCCTCTGTAACATATTTATGATTATACTATGAAACACTAAGGAACCGTTATATGATTATGAAATTTTGATTAATAAGGTTTAAGAGTTTCCTGAATGAATTTTGCAAGCACGAGTCACTTTATTGAGATGTAGCACTTTAGCAAGAGGACACCTTTAGAAGTATTACAGGAGGGGCTCCTCCTAAGTAATCTAGATAATTACACATTCAAATGTAATAATTGATTTTAATTTGGTGTTAGATATAACTTGTTAACAGTGGTTAGTGACACGAGCTATACTTGTAAAAATTCAACTCCTGCTTTTCAAAGTCTTTTGAAATATGGTTTTATGATTTTGATTTGTGCACAAGTGGTGAGCACTCATTTCAAACATACATGTCAATTTGTTACTGGCTGTGTGGATGATGTCTTTTCTTATATAAGCATTCATGCTATTAGTTTTTTAATAAGTTCTCAGTCATCAATGGTTGTTAAAGAAATTGGCAAACTATAACAGAATATTTGTGTCTCTCCAAATATACGTATTCATACGGGGAGTATTGAGACAATGTACTAATGACTACCAAACTGTATTCAAACAGGTAGTATTTTTTCCAGTTCAATTTTTTACATGTGATGCACTTGCACTTTAAATTGGGCAGAAAGAATAGCCTCGTCATGTGACCAAGGCCGCAGGGACGGCCGAAACGCGTCATGGCTAAGCTGTTGGGGAAAAAATAAACAGATTGCACGGAAGAAGTGGTCCTTGCCTCGTTTTTTCTCGTTATCAGGTGGAGTGCCGCGAGGTATTGCGGATATATATATACAGATGTAGTGAGCAAGGTGGACCTGTCCGCCGAAACGCGTCTGATCGTTTTTTCTTGCAAATAAAGACCCTTGATTTGAATCCCACGGAGTCGGTGCCTGTTTTTCGAAGGGATTGTGAACACAGGATTGGGTTCATATATATATAAACTTATATATATATATATGTATATATGTATATATATATATATATGTGTATATATATATATATATATATATATATATATATATATATATATATATATATATATATATATATATATATATATATATAGTACCTACTGGCGGTCGCCGGTAGGTAGTTATAGTTAGGAACTAGTTTCCAGAGGAAAAGCATTTTTTCTTTTCCCAATAACTTTGGCGCCGGTTGATGAATCTTTGCGAAATTTTCAAAACTAGTGGCCCGCTCTAGTCAGCTCCTGTCTTGAAAGTTTTGGGGTGATTTGCCAAGAGGGGGCCAAGAAAAAAGAAGGGTCCCAAAACCTGTTTTCCCATGTAATTTTCCGTAGGAAACTTTAGACCCAGCTGCAGCCTGAACTGCTGAACGGAACTACGCTAAATCTGGCAAAAAGGTAGCGCTTGGTTCAGAAAGAGACCTTTTTTCAAATGGTGTAAATCCATACAGTGGTTCCTGAGAAATTTGAAGAAATAAAAGTTTCGATATATAGGTGGAGTCGCGAACCCTCCCTAGCACGAGCTTCACTGTGATTGGCTGCCAACACTCCAAAGCAGGAAGTGTTGGCAGCCATTTTGTGACTTGGTAGAACAGGTAAACAAAGGTGAAATAGAAGAAAAGGGGGCAGGGTAGAAAAACCCTGACCCCCAGGCCTGCTCAGGGGTTCCACGAGGACCCCCTGACTCCAAAGAAGCATTTTTATAATAATTTTGGTGAAATTCACACGAGGTCGTGAATCCCGCCAAAATTATTTTAAAAAATGAAGCGCAGGCTCCCGCGCTTCATTTAAATGAGGCCCCTGGATGGGCCAGGTCCAGGGGGCATTGCCCAATTCCTAATTTGAAAATTGCGGGCACCGGAGATCGCCACCCCCCCGGGACTATGATAATAAGACTATGCGGGAGGGCCGAGTGCTCTCCCTCAGCCCCGGGACCACCACCCCACGGACTTGATTTTTAATGTGTGGGGGTCCTCCGAGGCCTCCTCAAACCCCGGGGACTATCACCCCCTGGGTCTTTAATTTTTTTTATAATAAATCTGTGTGAGGGGGCTGAAGCCCCCCGATGCCACGGGGACCGCCACCTCCCTGGGGCACTAATATAGAAATGTGGTGGTTTGTTACTGATCCCCGAGCCACGGGGAGCACCACCTCCCCGGGGTTGTGCACAAGTTGGGAGAGGGGCCAAGCCGACCCCCTCCTGGAGCCCTTCATGGCCCTGGGGACCACCACCAGCCAGGGCAGGTTCCTGCAGTGTCCCGGGGTGCCCACCCCGGGACACCGCTGTTGGTTATGGCAGGGTGGGAGCATGGCTCCTGCCCTGTCATAGCAAACACTGCTTTGGATTTTGGAAGCAAGAGCAGGAAACCTGCTCTCACTTCCAAAATCCAAATCAGATTGCTTTTCCACACGGGGAACTGCATGTCAGCAGCTCCCCATGTGGAAAAGCAATGTCGGCTCCCGCAGGAGACGGGGAGCTAGTGGGACCATGGGGGAATTGGGGCCCCCCACGGTCCCCAACAGATAGGGCTGGTCCTGGGGGATGGGGTCCCTGGGGCCAGAAGTGTCCCGGGAGGGGGGCCATGCAGCCGCCTTCCCCTAAAAAGAAACAAACATTAGCTTGAGGAGAGGGGTCACGCGGGCCCCTCTGAAAAATAAATTTAAAAAAGGATGGCCAGGCCCCTGGGATGGGGTCCCCGAGGCCAGGAGTGGACCGGGAGGGGCGTGCCCTTGGACTACCTCTCTACAACTCAGCTCTGTAGCGCTTACTGAGGTACCTGGTGGGCTAGTTGGCCCCCAGGGACCCTCAGGATTCAAGGGGACTTAATCCTCCAACCTAAAACCTGCCAAAGGGTGCGTTTGCACAGTGGTGAAGGGAGGGGGTGGGACTAATGTGACATGTAAGTACTTATCCAATCATTCTGCTGAAACCCAAGCACTTATAAATTCACCATGCACTCTCCTTGCGGTAATCATCCAGTCAGTACCCATGAACTCATGCAATGACCCATACACTAACTCATGCACTGCTACAATACACTGAGCACTACCCATGCAGTCCAGCCATCACCCTGTCAGTACCCATGCACTCCTTCAATCACCCAGCCAGCACCATGTACTTATCCAATCACTCCACCAAAACCCACACACTTATAAATTCACCATGCACTCTCCTTGCAGTACTCTAATCTTCCAGTCAGTACCCATGTACACATGGAATGGCCCAGGCACTAACACATGCACTTCTAAAATCCCCTAAGCATTTCTCATGCAGACGTCTAACCACCTACACACTACTGAATCACTTCTCTAACTACCCAGGTAGTACCCAGGCACTCCAGAAATCCCTCTGTCACTACCCATGTACTCCTCCAATCACCCAGCCAGCGCAATGTACTTATCCAATTACTCCACCAAACTCCAAGCAGTTATAAAATCACCACGGGCTGTCCTTGCAGCACTCTAATTATCCAGTCACTACCTAGGTACTCATGCAATGACCTAGGCACTAACACATGCACTGCTGCAATCAATTGAGGACTACCTATGCAGTCCAGTAATTTCCCTGGTACTACCTATGCAGTCCTACAATCACCCAGTGAGTCCTATGTCCTTATCCAATCACTGCACCAAAACCCAAGCACTTATAAATTCACCATTCACTCTCCTCGCAGTACTCTAATCATCCAGTCACTACCCATGTAGTCATGTAATGATCCAGGCACTGGCACATGCACTGCTGCAATCCCTGTGGACTACCCATGCAGTCCTCTAACCACTTTCACACTTCTCATTTGCTCCTTAAATTCCACTGGTAGTACCAATGCAGGCCAGCAATCACCCTGTCACTCCCCGTGCAGTCCTCCAGTCACCCAGCCACTACCATATACTAATCCAAACACTCCACCAATACCCAATCACTTATAAATTCACTCAGGCACTCTCCTTGCAGTATTCTGATCTTTCAGTCAGTAGCTATGTACTCATGTTCCATGCACTAACTGATCACTGTTACAATCCCATATGCCCTACCCATACAGTCCTGTACCCACTTACACACTTCTCATTTGCTCCTTCAATTCCCCAGGTAGTACCCATCAGTCCGGCAAGCACACTGTCGCTCCCTGTGCACTCCTCCAGTCACCCAGCCACTACCATGTACTAATCCAAACACTCCTCCAATACCGAAGCACTTATAAATTCACCATGCACTCTCCTTGCAGTACTCTAATCATCCACTCAGTACCCATGTACTCATGCAATGACCCAGTCACTAACACATGCACTGCTGCAATACCTTGAGGACTACCTATGCATCCAGTAATCTCCCTGGTACAATCTATGCAGTCCTTCAATCACCCAGCCAATCCTATCGGTTTATTCTATCACTGCGCCAAAACGCGAGCACTTATACAATCACCATGCAGTCTCTTTGTAGCACCCTAATCATCCAGTCACTACTCATGTACTCATGCAATGACCCTGGCATTAATTTATGGCAAATACAGAGTAGGTCATGCTAATCACAGGAGGACCCCAACGCATAGTGTTCCCTAGTGTATGTAGGTGTTTTCACTGTACTCTAAGTATCTTTTAGCATTGCACTGGCTCTAGGCCTGGTTAGTAAGAGTCAGTTACCACCAGTACCCATCAGCAAAAAGTTGGGGGGCACAGGAGGACTTTCTGCTCCTCTGTTGGTTCTTTCTGCACATCTCTTCTTCTTCCTGCACTTTTCTTCGTCTTTCTGGACTTCTGTTGCCTCTTTCTGCATTTGTCTTGCTTCTTTCTACGCTTTTCTTCCTCTTTCTTCACATGTCCTACCTTTGTAGGCATAGTTAGAAATTTTAATTTAAAAAACCTTAGAAATTCACTGAAAAACCCATAGGTTTCAGGAACCTTATAGTTAGAAATTAGCATTTAAGAAACCTTAGAAATTCACTGAAAAAACCATAGGTTTCAGGGATGATATAGATCTCATTTCTTTATGGATAAGATTTTTGATGGTTTCATTAGGGAAATCAGATTCGGCAGTGTTAGCTTGATCAGAATCCGAGTCAGACATAGTAAGTAAAAGAGTCTGATCCCTTGATATAATAAATAGTTAAGTGTATATATATATTTTAATTTTATTTTTTTATTTTTATTTTTTTAGAACAGATAAACAATATTCCCTTTCTCTTCTTTTTTTAAATATATTTTTATAAATTCAATAAGAGTGGGGGGGAAAGAGGAAGAATTAGAGGGTTAATCCTGAAAAAACAATCCAAAAAAGCGAGGTGCAGAGACTATCAGCTGAGTAGATGCTTGAGCACGAAGGTAAACCGTTGCTCGATACGAATCAGCTGTTTTTGTAGAATAGAGACGAAGAGGAAAGTGCCTTGGCAACACGCGTACGTGACGCAGGTGTTGCCAAGGTGCACTCCTCTAACGTGCTTTGCCCGTGATTTGTAACGCGTCTTGTCCCTGATTTTTGGACATAAGGAGAGTCGTCGGGGGTAAGCGATCTTGCGGAATAGAGCATACCGGGGAGAGATGCCTAAAGCGGCGAACCTCTCCCCGATTATCGAAAAATGTGCGAGTTATCGGAAAGGCTTCATGAAGGTATTTAAAACCGGATAAACTGATGAATAACGGCGGAAGCCGACCTTCGTAAATTGGAGGTCGGAAATCCGAGCATGGGGAAGGGTAGGCGGCGGATTTTAGCCACGAACAGTATAAATCAAAGGAAAGGGCGTTAAAAATCGCTGTAGGGAGAAAAGATGGTTATAACATATGTAATTTTGGCAATAATGGTTATAATACAATAGAGATAAAAGTATTAAACTAATAGTAATATAAAGTTAAGAAAGACAAGATGTTTTAGGAGGAAATAAGAAGTTGACTTATCTGCTTGGAGCCGAATTTAAAAGAGGCTGATTGCCTAGTGCTTGTCACTATTGTTGGTTCATAATGTTCTAAGTTGGAACTATTGCTTTGTGATGTATGCGGCTATGCTTGGACTGCATTAAAAGTTGTATGCATAATGATAGCCTCCGAGTCTTTAATGAAATCCAGATTCTCTGGTCATGTTAATAGGAGAATCGCAATTTCACTCGTACAAAACCATAAACATTCGGCTGTTCTAGTTAGTAGACCTAACTATAACTCGCCCGCAATGCACTGCAGATGATGTCACATATTACATCACTCATGACATGTTCAGTGACACCACTAACTCATACAGTCTCTCATACACACAGTCATTCATCTATACAGCCACTGACATATCCACGCATACACCCATATAGACACCCACACACTGCCACTCACCCAAAGAGTTGCTCATACACCTGGTCAGTCATGCAAAGAAACTATCACACACCCATTACCTTGCTTATACAGTCATACACACACCACCACACTAATTTATACAGATACTAACACATTCTTACTCTCTTAAACAATCACTCATAGAAACACACACTCATCCATACAGATACTCTTGCAATCACTCACTCTCACATATAGCCATTTATATACTCCAACACTCACATATACTGCTTTAAAACATATGCAGTTACTCACACAGGCGCCACTGAGACATCCATTCACTCACCAACACACTCATACACACACTCACCCACCCATACAGTTGTTTCCATTTGCACTCTTGAACCAGCCGCGGCCCGTGGAGGGAGTTACGATGGGGCAGGGAGGCGGGGAGGGGGAGGGGCAGGGTGGAGGGTGCTAAAAACTGGCATATGGATAATTGCAGGCAAGTAAACAATTTAATTAATAAAATGAATTTCGTAGCGTGCACTGCATCGCAAGTTGGCAAAGTTTTTCAACAAATCGACTAATGCCATCAGTACACAGAGTGAACCACCAAAGAGCAACCTGGCCATTGAAGATCTACCAATCTTGAGAACAGTGATGAATTTGGCAGAGAATACTGATGAGGAAATGGCAACAGACTCTCAGGTTCTAGAGGAATTGACGATAAACACAAATGTGACACAGTTTACTGGATTCAAAGCTAAATCTAAATTTTGTCCGATGTTGAGTCCTGGAAACAGGATAGATACCTTTCATGATCAGGTGGTAACAGATTTAGAAGCAATGAGAAAAACAACTAATCAAAAGAAAAAAGAAAATTTGAACAAATCAGAAAGACATGCACTATCAGGTCTAATGAACAATTTCGATCTAATAATAAAACCGGCCGACAAGGGGGGTAACACCGTCCTTCTGAATAGAAAAGATTATATCATGGAAGCATGAAGGCAATTGGATGACAGGAAAAATTACATCAAACTTCCAACAAATCCAAGCAACAATTTAACTCTTGATCTTGAATCCAGAATCAAGAAGTGGCACCAAGATGGCTTAGTATCAGAAGAGGAAAGAACATTCCTAAGAAATGAAAGTCCAGCCTTGCCTACGATATACTTTCTCCCGAAAGTACACAAGACACTAATAAATCCTCCAGGGAGGCCCATCATTTCTAGCTGTAATGCACTCTACGAAAATGTCTCCACCTATGTAGACTCTTTTCTAAATCCTATTGTCATGAACTTAAGTTCCTACATACAGGACACAGGTGATTTTTTGAGAATTTTATCCAACTTGGGCTGGCAAGAAGGCTTTTTTCTCGCCACTATTGATGTGGTATCACTTTACACATCTATAGGTCATGATGTAGGAATGAATGCCATCAGTTACTTTCTAAAACAACGTAATATACACCAACTCAACCATTCAAGGATGTTAGAAGAAATGATATCATTATGTTTGAAAAACAACATATTCATTTTTAACAACCAGATCTATACACAGATCTGTGGCTGCGCCATGGGAATGTCTTTCTCTCCAAGCTATGCCAACCTCACCATGGGTTGGTGGGAAAAACACATAGCTTGGAGAGAAGACAATGAGGAGTACACTGCCAAAACTGAACTATGGTTGCGATTTATCGACGACCTGTTTCTCATCTGAAGTGGAAGCAAAAGTGAATTTGAAAACTATATGACTGTCCTGAACACAAACGAGGAAGGATTAAGGTTCACGCATAACATCAGCAATAAGGAAGTTCAATTCTTAGATATCACGGTCTATATTGAGCAGAACCAGATGAAAACAAAAGTATTTAGAAAACCAACTGCAACAAACTCAATCCTGCATGGACAAATTTTCCATCCGAAACAACTGAAAAAAAGTATTCCCTATGGCGAATTCATAAGAATGAAACGCAATTGCTCTGATGAAAACATGATGGAAAAGACTTTTCATGAAACAGAACAGAGATTCCTACAAAGAGGATACAACACCCAGGATGTAAAAATAGGGCAGGAATAAGCTCGGAACGTATCCAGAATAGGCACATTACAGAAAAAAGACAAAAAGATTGAGGACAATAAAATCAGACTCATCCTAACCTATAGTAAAGAGAATTATCAGATCATGACAATTTTGAAGAAATATTGGCATGTTCTACAAAAAGATCCAGATTTGAAAAACAAAATCGCCGAAAGACCGGATGTAACATACAGGAAAGCTCCTTCATTAAAAGACAAACTAGTTAAGAGCCATATGACATCACAAAGAAAAACAGATTGGCTAACGGACAAAAAAAAGGATTTGTGCATTGTAATAAATGCAAAGCCTGTAAAATAGGAAAAAATACTCGGATGATAAAAGACTTTTTGGGAAAACCATTTTCAATCATGGAGAAAATAACATGTGAAACAACTTATGTGGTATATGTAATCGAATGCCACTGTGGACTCCGCTATATAGGAAGTACGATCTGTCCCCTAAAGAAACGAATCTTGAAGCATCTAAGAGCAATTCATAATGATGACATGAACTATGCTATTGCCAAACATCTCAAAAGCCATACAGAGAAATCATGGAAGGACATCAGATTCTTTGGACTAGTAACCGTCCCAAAAAATGAACGAGGGGGTGACAGAACTATTAAATTAAGGAGACTTGAATCAAAAATGATCGTGAGATTCAAAACTAAAATTCCCCACGGTTTGAATACAGATGAGGACCTACATGTACATTTGGGCTAATTAAATCGAGCGTGAGTCTGAAAGCGACAATTGACACAAACAATGCACCTTGTCGGGCACTAAGCCCTAGACTGTGTATAAAACCTGAGAATTTGACAATGTCGAGAGATACTAATCAACAGACATTAAACAAATAAAAAGAAACAAAGGAAGTATATACAACTATATCAACCACATTGAAATAATAATAACAATAAAAAAATGCTATTCAGACCTCGGAATCGAGATATCAACAATAAAAGCCCCATCACTCGAAACTATTATACTCGGTGTTTTTTTTACACTGAGTCAAATAAAAACGAAAATAAAAAGTGACATTTAAGAACTCTTGCCCTTTTGAAACAAGAAACAGATCCGTTTATGGTGAATAAAATGAACTGAACTACAAATCCCACAATGCCTCCTAATAGGCTAACATGGGGAACTATAAATATTGACACAAAGAAAGGACTCACATGCCGTGAGCAAGACCCGTGGGGGTTGAAAAAGGTGGTGGTTGGGTGTGGATACTGCACTGTTACTGGAAAAATAAAAAACAAATACTGCTGACCTTGGTGTGGGTAAAATATAATTTGTAAAGGACTGGCCTGTCCTTTCAACCTGCACCCGCTGTGGAATAGCGCGCTCTCCCTGAGGCCAAGTGGTGAAAAAGATATATATATATCAAAATTGGAGGTAACGAAATGGTGGGAGAACAAGTCCCTGTCAAAATACAGGGAAGTGGGGCGGATACCGCGTGGCTTACGAATTCTACTGGCCCCTAGCTTTAATAAACCAAGCCCCGAGATGCTCCGTGAATGGGGAGAGAGCAATCTTGGGGCATCAATGAATTTGGTCAGAATTCTGACAAAGTACGCCCAGATAGACCGCCAAGAAATACTCAAGGAACTGGAGGCAATAAATGAAGAACTAGACAAAACACCCATAACTGATTACATCACGAAATCAAAGGCAGACATCAAAGAACGGGTTAAAAAACATGAAGAAAAAATCAAGGCTAGAAAGGCGCATAAGTTTGCCAGGGATCTGGCGGACTATGAGAATGGCCAGATTTTTACGTTCTCTCGCAAATATGATTTAAACAAACGAAAGCAATACAGTAAAGATAAGAACATAAACGCCAATAATAGCGCAGAGCCATCTATCAGCATCAATGATGATTCTTCAAATACTGACATGATATCTGTCACAAGTGGCTCAAGCGGCAGCACAGAGTTTATCAACACTAAAAAGCCTATTCTAAATATGAGTGAGGAACTTGATTTTTTAGTGGCAGAGAGACTCAAAACATTGTTCCCGAGACAATTAAGACAGCCACAAGAAGACACAGGAACAAACGCCGGAGGGAACAGCGCAAAAGGCGCAAAAATTGCCACAAAGAAGAAAACCTTTTGGCAGAGGAACCGCCGTTAAATGACAACAGTATTGTAAACTTATCTAATGTGGTCCTAACGAAGGCTTAGCAACAACTCCAGTCATTAGGGCTGAATTTCTGCCCTCGTGAGGACTTTAATTATGCGAAGACTCGCATAGAGGTATATTGCTTTATTCGCAAGCTCAAGTTAAAAAAATATTTTGCATTAAAAAATGATAAAAATAAAGACATGGGCTCGTCGAATCATGTGGGAGCAGCTAAGGAGGGGAGTGTGATTTTACCAACACTTACAGCATCTGATGTTGCTGGTGTAATTACTATGCATGATTTACTTGAGGGAGAACAGGAAATGTCAGAGGAGGGGTCGGCTGACCCAGTTGACATCTCCACAAAAGAGAGACTACACAAAATAGATTTTGTCCAGCGAGGGGCAGGAATTAGTCCATTCAAGAATAAGTCTAGTTTTATGCCCCTAATGCCAAAAGATGCTATAGATACTTACCACGACATGATTGTAAATGATTTGAAAGAATTAAACACTATTGTCAGGAAACACAAACAACAACGAGGTATCTTTTTTAGAAAAATAGCATATGATAAATTGGTTAAAAAGTTGTGAACATCTAACCTGGGCTTCGATTGAAATTCGAATCGCATATTATCAAGGCCATTATCGCCGCTCTATCGGCAGTTTCCAGCCGGTAAAGCGGCGATAAACTACCGCAGCTTCCTTGATAATATGGCCCAAAGTCTTTAGCCATTTCTACAGCAAAGTCTTTAAACATAGGACTAGCACAGTGCTGTCCGTGCCGAGCTGTAAAATGACAAAAGCCATTTATCACTCCAGGCACAGTATTACAGCTTTGACTTGGTAAAATACCAACTCAAACCAACCTGAAATGAATAAAAGCAACCCCTGACACAGTGTTTCGCTCTAATTAGAGCTCTTCAGAGAGGTATAGCTTTGTCAAGACACAAGGGAGCACCCAGTATAAGTCAAAACAAAACCTTTTCAGGCATAGCGTGACGCATATTTTATGCAAAAAGAAGGAGAGAACTCTGGGTAGTTCTCTAGTTTAGCTGGAAAGCAGGTCCTGTTAGAGCACTCTCAACACCAGCTACACTCTAGATCTGCTCACCTCAAATGTCTGGTTTTCTATCAAAGTTTTTAAGCATAGGATTAGCACAGTGCCATCCACGTCGAGATAGAAAAGGACAAAGTCTTTTGCCATTTCTACAGCAAAGTCTTTAAGCATAGGACTAGCACAGTGCTGTCCTTGCCGAGCTGTAAAATGACAAAAGCCATTCATCACTCCAGGCACAGTATTACAGCTTTGACTTAGTAAAATACCAACTCAAGCCAACCTGAAATGAATAAAAGCAACCCCTGACACAGTGTTTCGCTCTAATTAGAGCTCCTCAGAGAGGTAAAGCTTTGTCCTGACACAAGGGAGCCACCAAGTCAAAACAAAACCTTTTCAGGCATAGAGTGACGCATAAATTATGCAAAAAAGAAGGAGAGAACTCTGGGTAGTTCTCCAGTTTAGTAGGAAAGCAGCTCCTGTTAGAGCATTCTCAACACCAGGGACACTCTAGATCTGCTCTCCTCAAATGTCTGTTTTTCTATCAAATATATATATTTTTTTTACTGAAAAAAAGGTTAAAGTAACATTATAGTTAGGTGAAATGTTCAGTAACAACGTAACTTTTTAACTCTAAAAACCACAGAAATTCACCAGATATTGCAATAGTTATCCCATGGAACTTTAACTCATGTCCTAAGGTAATATAACTCACGGCTCTGCCATTCACAGTTTTCTCATCAATTATTTCATTGCAAATATTGTAGTGATATTATCAATGATATCATAGAAGATGTCATGAGTGATGTACCATGTGGGGTAATTAGGAGGGGGTCTCTACTTTATAGGTGGGTGCCCCAGTGCCCACCTAGGGCACCCACCAAGTACCATGTTCAGGGCTGTGGGAGGAGCAACAGGGCCATTGCAGCCCCAGTTAGCTCCCTGCATGGTGTGGGGGCAGGCATTACTCCTTCCAGAAGGAGCAGCAGTATTCTGCTTGCAATATTGTTTCTCTTCCCTGCCCACAGGAGTGCAGGTAGGGAAACAAAACACAAATCTGCTCCCAACTGGCTGGAGCATTTTTAAAGCTCCCTGTGCTAGGAGCAGACTTGTATGCTTGCCTTTTTTTGTGGGAGTTTTAAAAATGCTCCTGCCAGATGGGAGCAAACATGTTTCCCTACCCATGGTAGTACGGACAAAAAAAACTACTGTATCCCAGGGATGGGCTCTCCAGGACACAGTCACTGAGCCAACCTTGGGGTATGGAGTTTCCAAGTCTTTATAGGCTCGGGGAGGGGAGGCACTCAGCCCCCTCCCTTTTAATTAGTTCCAGATGGTCTTGGGGGATGGAGTCCCAGGGGCCTTTTTAAGGCTTAGGGAAGGGGACTGGGTGGCCTGATACCCATTTATTTACATTTCGGCCCAGGGGGATAGGGTTCCTTGGGGCCTAACTAGGGGGTCGATTACGATGGCGGACGGAAGGACGACCGCCGTCCTGGAGTAGGCGGAAAATGCCTTTTTTCGGTCCGCCTGCCGCGGGCACTCCGTCCGCCATATTAGGATGGGAAACACAGTCAAATGTCCGTACGCGGCGGAAGAGCACGTACCGCCGCGGAAGTACACCCGACCCCGCGGCGGACGTAACCAATCCAGACACACCGCCGTACGGAATGACGTCTCCGACCATCCTCCAAATCACGATGGCGGAAAACACACATAAAATCGCTGCGGAAAAGCACCCTGCCTGAACACGGCGGAATCACCACAGCAGAGATACAACACATTGCAGATATACACACCACAAGCAGATCGCCGTCATGGACCCAGCGCTACACGCATTTCAAATACTCTTCGTGCTCCACCACCAGCAAGTCATGGCCCATCACCGACGACGACGCAGGTAGGCCAACACACCCATTGAAGTCGGAAGGGGAATACCTGCCAGGGCTGTGACGTAGGGAGGGGGAGTGTCATGTTTGTGAAACTGGCTTTACGATCGCACCAATATATCAACAATTCAAGAACAAAACCAGGAATGACAACGACAAACCACGACACATGATTGACTTGCTTTATTAAACATAATAGTGGTATAATCGTACACTACCCAAGAGCATGGGCACTGGGTACAACAGAGCAGGTACATCAGAGGCAGCACATGAGAGGGCACAATGCAGTATCAGAACAGCAACAGGGCAGTGTTTACAACAGAGCAGGTACATCTGAAGCAGCACATGAGGGCACAATGCAGTATCAGAACAGCAACAGGGCAGTGTTTACAACAGAGCAGGTACATCAGAGGCAGCACATGAGAGGGCACAATGAAGTATCAGAACAGCAACAGGGCAGTGTTTACAACAGAGCAGGTACATCAGAGGCAGCACGTGAGAGGGGCTAAGTGCATCAACAGTCCATGGCAAGGCACAGGTACATCAGAGGCAGCACATGAGAGGGGCTAAGTGCATCAACAGTCCATGGCAGAGAACATAGCAGGTACATCAGAGGCAGCACATGAGAGGGGCTAAGTGCATCAACAGTCCATGGCAGAGAACATAGCAGGTACATCAGAGGCAGCACATGAGAGGGGCTAAGTGCATCACCAGTCCATGGCAGAGAACATAGCAGGTGCATCAGAGGCAGCACATGAGAGGGGCTAAGTACATCAACAGTCCATGGCACAGAACAGGTACATCAGAGGCAGCACGTGAGAGGGGCAATGTGCATCAACAGTCCATGGCACAGAACAGGTACATCTGAAGCAGCACATGAGAGGGGCAAAGTGCATCAACAGTCCATGGCACAGAACAGGAACATCAGAGGCAGCACGTGAGAGGGGCAATGTGCATCAACAGTCCAATGCACAGAACAGGTACATCTGAAGCAGCACATGAGAGGGGCAAAGTGCATTAACAGTCCATGGCACAGAGCAGGTACATCAGAGGCAGCATGTGAGAGGGGCAATGTGCATCAACAGTCCATGGCACAGAACAGGTACATCTGAAGCAGCACATGAGAGGGGCAAAGTGCATCAACAGTCCATGGCACAGAGCAGGTACATCAGAGGCAGCACGTGAGAGGGGCTATGTGCATCAACAGTCCATGGCTCAGAACAGGTATATCTGAAGCAGCACATCAGGGCACAATGCAGTATCAGAACAGCAACAGGGCAGTGTTTACAACAGAGCCGGTACATCAGAGGCAGCACATGAGAGGGCACAATGCAGTATCAGAACAGCAACAGGGCAGTGTTTACAAACGAGCAGGTACATCAGAGGCAGCACGTGAGAGGGGCTATGTGCATCAACAGTCCATGGCACAGAACAGGTACATCTGAAGCAGCACATGAGAGGGGCAAAGTGCATCACCAGTCCATGGCACAGAACAGGTACATCAGAGGCAGCATGTGAGAGGGCACAATGCAGTATCAGAACAGCAACAGGGCAGTGTTTACAACAGAGCAGGTACATCAGAGGCAGCACATGAGAGGGCACAATGAAGTATCAGAACAGCAACAGGACAGTGTTTACAACAGAGCAGGTACATCAGAGGCAGCACACGAGAGGGCACAATGCAGTATCAGAACAGCAACAGGGCAGTGTTTACAACAGAGCAGGTACATCAGAGCCAGCACAAGTATGTGGGTCAACCGCCCAGTCCCAAAGACAGTAACAATGCAAGGGTGCTTACAATGGACAATCGAGACAAAAAGTCCAATTACATGTGAGTGATGGGAGCTACACCTCACAGCACAGAATCTGGTGGACTGCTTGAACTAGTCGCCTCGGACACACTGCCAGCATCAGATACAGGAGTGTGAGACACAGCCACAGCTCTAGTGACTGACACATGAGCCATAGACCCAGACACACTGCCAGCACCAGACACAGGAGTGTGAGACACAGCCACAGCTCTAGTGACTGACACATGAGCCATAGACCCAGACACACTGCCAGCACCAGGAACAGGAGTGTGAGACACAGCCACAGATGTAGTGACTGACACATGAGCCATAGACCCAGACACACTGCCAGCACCAGAAACAGGAGTGTGAGACACAGCCACAGCTCTAGTGACTGACACATGAGCCTAGACCCAGGCACACTGCCAGCACCAGAAACAGGAGTGTGAGACACAGCCACAGCTCTAGTGACTGACACATGAGCCATAGACCCAGACACACTGCCAGGACATGTCCCTGTACAGTGACCAACAAATACCATGCCAGCATCTGACACATGAGAGTGGCTGACACACACAGTACCTGAAACAGGAGAGAGCAAAACTGACACAGTGCTACTACATGATGCATGACAGCGAACAACAGACACAGTGCCACTATCTGACACATGAGAGTGAAGGGCAGCTGAGCCACTAGGACCACTGAAATGATGAGCCACCGGGCTGTATGGGCCAGGAGGCAGGGTGGCTCTGGGAGCTGGGGACAGCTGGACTGGAGCGACATTGGGGTGGTCAGGTCTCACTGGTGTGTGTCTCCGTTTCTTTGTGAGATGTAGGGGCACCCTGGACAAGACTGGTCTGGTAAGTGTTGTGGCCTCATCAGACATCAAAGAAGGATCATGTGCTTGTGGTGGTCTGCTCTCTGGGGACGTGCTGGACCCTGCTTGACGTTTGCTATGGCCCTGCCTTCTGCCCTCTGCATCATGTGTAATGGGGGATGCAACAACAGTGTACTCCTTATTCTGCTTCTGCTGGGTGTGGATGGGAATTGAGGTATGTGGGGACTCCACAGCTGACACATGTGTTGTACGTTCCTTCAACAACATCAGCCTCAGGGCAGCCAGGGGTGATGTATGCCTGTCCTTGATGGAGCTCGTGTCCATGGGAGAAGCCTTGGCCCTGGGATGTGCCTTGGACGTAGGAGGTGTCCTGTCTCTGGAATGTCCCTGATCCCTGGGCGGTGCCCTGTCCTTGGGAGCAGACTTGTCCATTGTAGTGTACCTGTCCTTTGAATTGTCCTTGGGAGTGTCCCTGCTCTTGGGAGGTGCCCTTTCCTTTGTAGTGTCCTTGTCCTTGGGAGTGTCCCTGCTCTTGGGAGGTGCCCTTTCCTGTGAAGCGTCCTTGTCCTTGGGAGTGTCCCTGCTCTTGGGAGCTGCCCTTTCCTTTGAAGCGTCCTTGTCCTTGGGATTGTCCCTGCTCTTGGGAGGTGTCCTTTCCTTTGTAGCGTCCTTGTCCTTGGGAGTGTCCCTGCTCTTGGGAGCTGCCCTTTCCTTTGTAGTGTCCTTGTCCTTGGGAGTGTCCCTGCTCTTGGGAGGTGCCCATTCCTTTGAAGCGTCCTTGTCCTTGGGAGTGTCCCTGCTCCTGGGATGTGCCCTTTCCTGTGTAGTGTCCCTGTCCTTGGGAGTGTCCCTGGACTTGGGAGGTGCCCTTGCCTTGGGAGTACCTTTTGAGGGGGATTCGTCTGTTACATGTGAATCTTCTTCCCCCAACACCCCTTGAGGATCCTGTGTGTCAACTCCAGTGTAGCTCATGTCGTGATGGGTGAAAGATTTCCCTGTCCTAGGGGATGGTGTTTGTGCCCTCCGTGCCCTGCCTTGCTGTCTGTGGCTGCTTCTAATGCAATACCCCGCAAATGACGGCTGGTCTGAAAATTCACTCTCCCCTGAGACATCTAGTGGTGTGGATGGGGGAACAGAAGCAGCACCCTGTCCAAGCGACTGAAGAATGGCTGACGACACAGTGTTTGCTAATGACTGAACTGTTCTGTGGAGACCAGCAACATCGCCATGCATCCCCTCCATGAATGCTACCACCTGCCCCAACTTCCTATCGTGGTCTTGGAATGCATTGATCATGTTGGTCTGCCCTACACACAGCTGTCGCAGCAGATCAACAGCCTCAGCACAAAGTGCACTCTGTGGCACAGGGGCAAGGGCAGCGATGCCTGCGCCAAAGGCTACTCTGCTCCCCCTACTCTGGCGAGCACGAACTGTACTTGTTGCAGTTGGTGGCAGTGTGGGCCCTGTGTGCTGTGTACCGACTGAAGGTGTTGATTGCCCACTCCCTGTCTGTGACAACAGTGCTGACTCACCACCACTGTCTGAGGATGAGGACGATGGTGTCTCCACATGTGAGTCCTCAGGGACGGTTCTGTCCCCCTCTCCGGGGCTGCCCTCTTCAGTGTCAGTCTGCCTGTGTGTCATCTCTGATCCGGATGCATTGCCACCACTCATCTCCGTCGTCTGAGTGTCAGTGCCCTCGGCCAAAGCTGGAAGAGAGGGAAGAGATGTTAACCTAAGTGCCACACTCACGTACTGAAGGTTACAAAGTCACACCTTTCCTTACAGTCGATTGACATGTAGCACGCATCCTGCACATGAACCACCCCTACCAGACATCCTCACATCATAGAACCGTGGGTGTCTGTGAAACATGTACATCATACAAACAGGGCAAGTGCATGCAGACCACCACACATGTCATGCCATGGGACCACAAACCTCAACGGCATGTCCTGGAACCCTCAACTACAAATCAACTGGTATGTCCACCTGGCGGACATGGGTGCTAACGCTCACTCCGCTAATGGCACCAACATGCAATTAATGCAAAACATACGCACCACGGATGTCACTACTGTGTCTGAGCACGAATACATGCATGCACTCACAAGTTACAGACACATACAGTCTGCTTACCGCTAGATTGCTGTTGATCCCCTCTCAGCCGGGCGGACAGGTCCGGATGCGTCACAGCAATTATACGGTGCATTAGAGGGGTCATGGTGCGTCGGGCAAGGCGGCTTGATCTTGGAAAAATCCCCAGTGTCATCTCCGCAACATTCTTGCTGAGCCTGGATATGTCGTCCCAGCGCTTGTGGCAGTGTGTGTGTCGTCTATTGCACCCCCCCACTGCCCGTACATTACGTGCTAAGGTCCTCCACACGGCCTTGCGAAGGTGCAGCTTGACCTACCAGGATGGGAGACAAGAGGGGAACGTCAGTGGACAGTTTGACATTCATAAACATCGTAGAAACACGTATCTTCATGCAGCCATGCTCAGTACAACACATGTGAAGGTCCCGCAGCACACCGCCAAGCTTGCAGAAGCCAGGAGTCAGTGACCACCTCATGCCCACCAACATGTTACCCACTGCACTTACCACCTGTCCAGGGGCACCGTAAAGCCGTTGATAGTGGCTGAGCACACCATCCACAAGGACATCCAGCTCCGCTGCGGTGAAGGGACGAGACCGGATCTCTCGCACTCTCTGCATGGCAAGGTCCAGGACTGTGGCACAACAGCAGCAGTTGTTGGATAGCTCAGGAGCAGCAGGTCGAGGTGACGGTCGCAGGCAGCAATTGTTGGATAGCTCAGGAGCAGCAGTTTGAGGTGACGGTCGCAGGCAGCAGTGGCTTGAAGCAGTGAATGTGTGCAGAAGATCTTCACACATATATAGTGCCCTGAGATCATATCAGTGGCACACGTCTGCAGCAATTGGTTTTCCCTGGATGCATCATTCAAAAAGAGCCAATGACTCGCCCTGGTGTGGCGGTGCACGGCTTCCGCTATTTTTGAATGTACTTACGCGCCCCGCGTAACCTGTTCCCATTGGCTACGGACCGTCACGTTCACACAACGGCAACCACATGTGCGCGCTACCGCGATGGTGCATCATTTGAAAATAATCACTCACTGGCGCCACTATGGCGGTGCACGCATTCCGCGGGGGCGGTGCAGGCTAACACATACATTTTATTATGCAATTTGAAATTGCAGTTGATAACCCCCTTACAGTCACATTGCGTCACCAACTGCCGGGTGCAGGCCGGTCACCCACCGCCGGGTGCATGCTGGTCACCCACCGCCAGTCCAGGCCAGTCACCCACCGCCGGGTGCAGGCCGGTCACCCACCGCCAGTCCAGGCTGGTCACCCATGGCTAGTCCAGGCCGGTCACCCACCGCCGGGTGCAGGCCGGTCACCCACTACCGGGTGCAGGCCGGTCACCCACCGCCGGGTGCAGGCCGGTCACCCACCACCAGTCCAGGCTGGTCACCCACTGCCGGGTGCATGCCGGTCATCCACCGCCAGTCCAGGCCGGTCACCCACTGCCGGGTGCAGGCTGGTCACCCACCGCCAGTCCAGGCCGGTCACCCACCGCCGGGTGCAGGCCAGTCACCCACCACCAAGTTCAGGCCAGTCACCCATCGCCAGTCCAGGCCGGTCACCCACTGCCGGGTGCAGGCCGGTCACCCACCGCCGGTTGCAGGCTGGTCACCCACTGCCAGGTGCAGGCCGGTCACCCACCGCAAGTCCTGGCGGGTCACCCATCGCCAGTCCAGGCCAGTCACCCACTGCCGGGTGCAGGCCGGTCACCCACCGCCGGGTGCAGGCTGGTCACCCACTGCCAGGTGCAGGCCGGTCACCCACCTCCAGTCCAGGCCGGTCACCCACTGCCGGGTGCAGGCCAGTCACCCACTGCCAGTCCAGGCCGGTCACCCACCACCGGGTGCAGGCTGGTCACTCACCGCCGGGTGCAGGCCAGTCACCCACCACCGGGAGCAGGCCGGTCACCCACCGCCAGTCCAGGCCGGTCACCCACCGCCGGGTGCATGCCGGTCACCCACCGCCAGTCCAGGCCGGTCACCCACCGCCAGGCGCAGGCTGGTCACCCACCACCAGTCCAGGCCGGTCACCCACCACCAGGTGCAGGCCGGTCACCCACCACCAGTCCAGGCCGGTCACCCGCCGCCAGGTGCAGGCCGGTCACCCACCGCCGGGTGCAGGCCGGTCACCCATCGCCGGGTGCAGGCCGGTCACCCACCGCCAGCCCCTTGCCTGCACCCGGCGGTGGGTGACCGGCCAGGACCGGCGGGCAGCGGTGGGTGCAGTAATGTGGCTGTAAGGGGGGTATCAACAGTCATTTCGAATTGCATTTCAAATGTATGTGTAAACCTGCAGCGCCCCCGCGGAATGCGTGCACCGCCATAGCGACGCCAGTGAGTGATTGGTTTCAAATGATGCACCGTCGCGGTAGTGCGCACATGCGTTTTGCGGGGTGTGACCGGGATGATTTCCTTGCCGCGAGGCCACGCCCCTTTCCCTCGCCTGCTACTTAGACGCGCTGAGTGCTAGCGCACAGCAGAGGTAATTTTGCTCCTGAGGCGGAAGCCGGGAGAAACGCTGTGATTTATTTTATACTTTGAATTGTAACTGTGTTTTTAACTTGCCTGCTCTCTCCTTCTGGGCATTTCTCCCTTTCTCCCTTGACATCAGCTGTGCTAGCTTTCCACGCAGCGGACCTTAGCGCTGTCGTGGCTTGGAAACACACTCGCCACTATTCTCCACTTGCCCACAAGCCACGCCCTCGGCTGCGAGGCCACGCCCCTTTCCTCGCTAAGAGGCCATGCCCCCTTTCCCTCGCCGTGAGGCCACGCCCCCTTTCCCTCACTGCGAGGCCACGCTCCCTTCTCCCATAAAGATGTGCATTCCTCGTACTCGCAGCAGATGAGCACAGCGGGCACGCCGTCAGCGCGCCTAAGGCAAGCCCGTCTGCACCAGTCCGCGACCGGCAGGGACCAGGGGCCACGCACCCTGCTCCCGCCCTCACTTATACCCCAGCTCAATTATTCTCCTTAAATCTAGCTCAGCCCATTGCCCCTTCCCTGTTTCAGCATATTGCAGCTTTGGGCATCTCTGTCCCGTTGCTCTCTTTGTCTGAACCTACGCTGTCTACTCCCCGGTTACAGGCTCTTCCCCCCCTGTCCCGCTCCCTCCCCCCTCATCCATCACGGCCACCGCTTGCCTGCTTAATACTAGATCGGCAGGCAAGCACCAGCTTGAGCTTTTTAATTTATTAGACACCGATACCCCTGACTTTCTGTTTCTCACAGAGACTTGGTTCTCGGTTGACTCCCTCCCTGATCTTCTGTCCGCCCTCCCCGACTCTTACTACGCCCTTCGGGCGGACCGACCAGCTGGTAAAGCCGGTGGGGTGTGGCGATGATCACTCATTCTAATCTTCAGTTTCAGCTTCTTCCCTACCCTCCCATACCTGGCGTCGACTTTTTAGTTGCCCGCTCCATTAACCTTCTGGCCCCCCTCACAATAGTCCTTATGTATCGTCCCCCTCAGAACATGCCCTTCTTTGTGCCCGCCTTGCAAGAACTACTGGCTACGCTTGTGGTCAATAATTCTTCTGTGCTCCTTTTGGGAGACTTTAACTATTGGCCAGGCGACCCCAGGGAGGACTTGTCCTCCAAGGACTTCACGGCCACTCTTCAGTGTCTTAATTTCCTTCCTCACCTTCACTCCCCCACCCACATTCCTGGCCATATTTTAGATCAAATATGGTCAGCTAGTTGTACTATCCTCCCCCCCACAGTCCTTCCTTGCACCTGGTCTGATCACTTTTTGATTTCATTCCCTATTGAGCTCGGAGCCCAAGAGAAACTCCCCCTGCCCAAGAATGTTACAGCTCGTAATTGGAATCGGGTTGACCTCAACTCCCTCTGTGTCTCTCTCACTACTTCTTCCCCCGACCTATGTAGTCTCCCCCTTGACCGTCAAGTAGACGCCGTAAATCACTGGCTGTCCACCTCCTGCGATCGGGTGGCCCCCCTTAGGAAAGTCAAGACCTGCCGCCCCCATGACGCCCAAAAATGTTTCACAGACGAGCTGAAAATTCTTAAATTGGATCTTAGGCGTTCCGAATGCCACTGGAGACGCAACTATTGCCCCTTCTTGCGAACCAAATACAAGCTTCTTCTGGCTAATTATAAGAAGGCCATCCTGTTAGCCAAAACCACCTACTTCTCGGAGAGAATATCTTTGTCAGCTAATAAGCCCAAAGAGATTTTCTCCATAGTTCACAACTTAGTTGCTTCAGATAGGGTCAACCCTAATCTTATCCCCTCCCACGCTCTCTGTCTGTCTCTGAACGACTTCTTTCTAGAGAAGATCGCGAAGATTAAATCCAATATTCCTTTAGCACCCTCGCCACCTCTTTCTCCTCCTATTACCCCTCCTCTGTCTTTCCCTTCTCTCGATCAGTTTCCACCTATCCCTCTGAACTCTTTTCTGGATCTACTTCAGAAAGTGAAGTCAGGCTCTCCGGCTGACTGTGCTTCAGCTCGCATTCTGAGAGAACTTTTCACTCACTGCCCGACCCCCCTCTTTCCCTCCTTAACGCCTCTATCTCCTCAGGTTTAGTTCCGAAATTCTTAAAATCGGCTATAGTTTGCCCCATCTTAAAAAAGCCTGGTTCAGACCCCTCTCTTCCCTCCAACTTCAGACCCATTTCCCTTCTCCCTTACCTGGGGAAGATCTTGGAGAGCTATATTACATCTTGTCTCTCTTCCTTCATTGAGGATAATCATCTCTTGGCCTCCCACCAAGCGGGTTTTCGCCCGGGCTTTCTACCGAGTCAGTGGTCCTGTCCGTTCTAGACGAGCTAAAGAGTAAGGCAGACTCCAACTTACCTCAAGCCTTGGTGCTCCTAGATCTGTCCGCCGCGTTTGACACGGTCGACCACTCCATCCTTCTCGGCCGTGTCTGCGCGGCGGGCGTTCAGGGCACCGCCCTCTCTTGGCTCGCCTCTTTTCTCAAAGAACGGACTCAGGCTCTCCATCTCTCTGGCTATACCGCCCCAACCCGCTTGGTTCCTTGCGGGGGTCCCCCAAGGTTCCTCCCTGTCCCCTCTTCTTTTCAATCTTTATATCCGTTCCCTTATTCTTTCTCTCCTTGACATGGGGGTCTCCGTATATAACTATGCGGATGACCTCCAGTTAGTTTTTGATCTCTCTTCTCCTCTGCACTCCCTTCCTAAATTCCACTCCACTTTAGTTTTCATTTCGGAGTGGATGAACCGTAACCAACTCAAGCTTAATCTGGACAAGACAGAGTTGGTCCTGACTGGCCCTACCATCTCCCCGTGGTCGGCCGCCTTTTGGCCTTCCACCTTCGGCCCCCCCCATACCGGCTGCCTCCGCAAAGACCTTGGGTATTAAAGTCAGTCGGGACCTCTCCATGCATGCCCAGATTAGCTCCGTTGTTTCTTCCTGTTTCCTCTCTCTCCGGATTATCCGGAAAGTGTCCCGTTTCTTTTCCTCTGATGCCCTCAAACTTATTATTTTGGCAATGATTCTTTCCCAAATTGATTACGGGAATAGCCTGTATGTGGGCATCCCGGCCTACGAACTACGTCGAATGCAGGCTATCCAGAATCAGGCCACCCGTCTCATTTATCACCTTCCCAAGTCCTCCCACATCACTCCTATTTTGAAATCCCTCCACTGGCTTCCCATCTGCCAGAGATCCCTCTTTAAGATGGGCTGCCTGGCCTTCATGGCTCGTACCTGCACTGCCCCGGCCTTCATCAACTCTCGTATTATCCCCTACACTCCTAAACGTGCCCTTCGTTCCTCCAATCAATCTCTCCTCACTGTTCCACGGTTCCGTAGATCTAAAACTGGAGGCACTAGATTCTCTGTACTAGCTCCCCGTTTCTGGAACACCCTCCCTCTGTCGATCAGATCTATACCAGTCTACTCCCAATTCCGCAAAGCTCTCAAGACTCATTTGTTTTCCATAGCGTACTCTAGCTGATCTCCTTCGGCAATACCTACTCTTTAGCTCTTTACCTTTAGCGCCAGGAAGCCGCTTGGTCGCAGTGCGCTTTATTAAGAACTTTCTTCATTTCATGGTCCTTGACCATACAGCATATGTCATGCTTAATTGCTGTGTAAACGATCATCTTCTGTGTTGGTGGAAGGCGTCCCCAGATGGCGTATGTACACACACTACATGTCTCCGCACACATGTAATGTTCATAGTTGTACATGTGTGTCAGGACATGTCCAGAATGCTGCAAGAATAATGATGTCAAGTCAATGGCCAGTGTCCACGTGTGATATTCATGTCCATTTGTTGCATGTGTGCTCATACTGTTGACCTTGCCAGTGGTTAACAAAGGCTAGTGATGTGCACCCAAGTTGCGTCAGATGTGCATGGCGACGTGTTGACGTCTTGGTTTTGCGGACACACGTTTCCATTTGTACACATCTACACAGTACACCAAGGGTGTGTACCCACATTCATAAGCTGTTGTGAGTGGGTGGTTTGTGTGTGCAAGTAACAATGATGTGGGTGTTCATGCATTCTGTGTATGCGTGTCTGTTGTTGTGTGCCCATGCATGTCATGTGAGGAGGCCCAGCATTGTAGGTGTGGTCATGGGTGCATGAAGACAAGGAGGGTGTGTTCCATGTTCATGTTGTGTGTGCACGTACATGTGTGTCTGGGGGGACGCTTGTCCACATATGGGCCCTCAGTCATGTGTTGTTGCCAGATATTTCAACATGTGTGCACGTTACATTGGACATGTTTGCACACAGGATGTTGTTTGTGGTTGAACATTGTGTGTGTGGTTAGCTGTATTGCCTTATATATTGGTCACGTCACACATATAATCACTGTCTGCAACATGTATTATTTGCATTGTGTTGGTCAAGATGTGATAGTGTGGCACAGCTATGCGTTGTTGGTCAATTGACATCTGCGACCATCTACTCCCACACAGGAGGGCTCCAAATGTGCATCGACCATACACTGTGCTGGAGGACATGGTTGACGAGGAGGTGATCCGCAAATTCCGGCTTGATCGATGTAGATTGCAGGAGCTTGTAACACAATTGTCACCTCATCTGTAGACATGGGGGCCTGTTGGGACTTGTAGTGCTGGTCTCTGACACACCCCACCCACCTCTCTCACACCCCCCACCCACCAACACCCTCCCTGTAGACATGGGGGCCTGTTGGGAGTTGTAGTGCTGGTCTCTCACACCCCCCACACACCACCACCCTCCCTGTAGACATGGTGGCCTGTTGGGAGTTGTAGTGCTGGTCTCTGACACACCCCACCCACCTCTCTCACAAACTGCACCCACCTCTCTCACACCCCCCACCCACCACCACCCTCCCTGTAGACATGGGGGCCTGTTGGGAGTTGTAGTGCTGGTCTCTGCCACCCCACCCCCCTCTCTGACACACCCCACCCACCTCTCTCACCCCCCCACCCACCACCACCCTCCCTGTAGACATGGGGGCCTGTTGGGAGTTGTAGTGCTGGTCTCTCACACCCCCCACACACCACCACCCTCACTGTAGACATGGGGGCCTGTTGGGAGTTGTAGTGCGGGTCTCTGACACACCCCACCCACCTCTCTCACACACCCCACCCACCTCTCTCACACCCCCCACCCACCACCACCCTCCCTGTAGACATGGGGGCCTGTTGGGAGTTGTAGTGCTGGTCTCTCACACCCCCCACACACCACCACCCTCCCTGTAGACATGGGGGCCTGTTGGGAGTTGTAGTGCTGGTCTCTGACTCACCCCACCCACCTCTCTGACACACCCCACCCACCTCTCTCGCACCCCCCACCCACCAACACCCTCCCTGTACACATGGGGGCCTTTTGGGAGTTGTAGTGCTGGTCTCTCACACCCCCCACACACCACCGCCCTCCCTGTAGACATGGGGGCCTGTTGGGAGTTGTAGTGCTGGTCTCTGACACACCCCACCCACCTCTCTCACACACCCCACCCACCACCACCCTCCCTGTAGACATGGGGGCTTGGTGGGAGTTGTAGTGCTGGTCTCTGACACACCCCATCCACCTCTCTCACACCCACCACCCACCACCACCCTCCCTGTAGACATGGGGGCCTCTTGGGAGTTGTAGTGCTGGTCTCTCACACCCCCCACCCACCACCACCCTCCCTGTAGACATGGGGGCCTGTTGGGAGTTGTAGTCCTGGTCTCTAACACACCTCACCCACCTCTCTGACACACCCCACCCACCTCTCTCACACCCCCCACCCACAACCACCCTCCCAGTAGACATGGGGCCTGTTGGGATTTGTAGTGCTGGTCTCTGACACACCCCACCCACCTCTCTCACACCCACCACCCACCACCACGCTCCCTGTAGACATGGGGGCCTCTTGGGAGTTGTAGTGCCGGTCTCTCACACCCCCACCCACCATCACCCTCCCTGTAGACATGGGGGCCTGTTGGGAGTTGTGGTGCTGGTCTCTAACACACCCCACCCACCTCTCTGACACACCCCACCCACCTCTCTCACACCCCCACCCACCACCACCCTCCCTGTAGACATGGGGGCCTGTTGGGAGTTGTAGTGCTGGTCTCTAACACACCCCACCCACCTCTCTGACACACCCCACCCACCTCTCTCACACCCCCACCCACCACCACCCTCCCTGTAGACATGGGGGCCTGTTGGGAGTTGTAGTGCTGGTCTCTGACACACCCCACCCACATCTCTCACACCCACCATCCACCATCACCCTCCTTGTAGACATGGGGGCCTGTTGGGCGTTGTAGTGCTGGTCTCTCACACCCCCCACCACCCTCCCTGTAGACATGGGGGCCTCTTGGGAGTTGTGGTGCTGCCTGCTTTGACAACATGCAAGGCTGGGAATGTAGGAGGCAACATTTGTGTTTGGTCATGGTGGGTGCATTTGAGCCCAGGACTTCACATTTGGGTGACTATGTGGCACACATGCATGCATTGGAGCCAGGGAGATGTGTGTCGGCAGTTGTGCAAGGCAGACCATGGCAGTGTGATAGTGGTCATTGGTTTGTACTTACCAGCCTCTAGTCCCTCCTCGATTCCTTCCAGGCTCTCAGGGTGCAGTATGCCCAGCACCTTCTCCTCCCATTCTGCAAATGGTATGGGCTCTGGGGGAGTGCCGCCGCCAGTGTGGTGTGCCCGCAGGTGGTTCTTCGCCCTGATGCCTTTCACCCTTGCCTTGAGGTCGTGCCACCGCCTTTGGATCTCGTGTTTGGTGCGTGGCACGGTCCGTGACGCATTGACTCTGGTCACTATCCTGCCCCACATGTTGTTTTTGGTTGCCAAGGTGGTCTGCTGGACTAGGGTGCCGAAAAGATGTGGTTCGACACAGATGATTTCATCCACCATGACCTTCAACTCACTGTCTGTGAACGTGGGATTTTTCTTAGGTGCCATGGTGTGTGATGTGCAAGGTGTTGGTGGAATGGGGTGGGGTGTGCAGGTGTATGGTGTGTTGGGATGGTGTTGTGGGTGTTTGTGTGGTGGGTGTGTTTGTGTGCAGGTTGTATGTGTGTTTGTGTGTGTGTGTCTGCTGTTAGTGGTTTTGTGGCTCTTGCTTGCAGCTATGCTGTGATGCAAAGGACTGTGGTAGTGGGAGGGATTCATTTTATACTCTGTGTGGTGGTGGTGTCCCAATGGTTGTTGGCAATCAGGTGTTCTGTGGGTGTGGTGTTTTTGGTGCATTTTTCGGTGCTTGGGGGGGTGTCATTGGGGCGTGTAGTTGCTGGGGGTGGGTGTTTCAGGTGGTTGGGTGTCCTGTTTAGTGTGTTTTCTATTTACTTCCATTTGCCATTTTGTAATCGGTTTGACGGCAGGGATGGTGTTTGTGTGGTCCTTCCACAGTCATGGTCCGTTTGGCGATGCATTGTTTCCGCGGCGGTCGAGGACGGTGGTGAGTTCCGTTGGAATGGCGGCGTTATCCTAATCGCGCGGCCGGACCCTCCACAGGTATGGCGGCGGTTGGGCCTGTTCCCGCGGTCATGTTCGTACGCGCCAGAGGGTGTTTCTTTGGAACCGTCCGCTTACGGCTGTCTTTGGTGTGCTCCATCTGCCGCGGACGGTGTTTGTTATGATCTGTCCGCCGCGGTCGGAGTTTCTTGACATAAATATCCTAATCGCAACCGCGGAGAATGTGCGGTCGGGAGTGATTTTGCCGCGACCATGGCAGACGGGACACATTTCCGTCCGCCATCCTAATAGGCCCCTGAGTTCAGGGAGAGGCCATACCCTCCCCTCCCTTTATATGATGTATTAACTTCGGGCCCAGAGGATGGGGTCCCTGGGGCCTAATTAGACTTGTGTAGGAGGCTGCACCTCCCCTCTTCTTAATTTTATGCCAGCCCCTGGAGATGGGCTCCCCAGGACCTCTCAGATACTTTAGAAGAGGCCCACGCACCCCACTCCCAAAATAATACAATTTTATGTCACCCTAGGGACCTGAGCCCCTCAGGGGTATTTAAAAAAACAGACATGTGGGACCCAATGCTTTTTAATAAGATTTTGCTGCAGATTCGCAGATCCTCCATGAATTCACTGCAACATTTTTTTTTTAAAGCTGTTGGCCCCAGGATGGGTCCCTCTGGGACCCCAACAGCAGGCCTAGGGGGTCAGAGTATCCCTACCCTGACTGCTACATCTTTTTTTGCTTTTTCGTAGGACTCAGGACTGAGTTCCAAGTCCTAAGATGACTACCACCACTTCCTGGTTAATGATTTCAGCTTGAGATCTGTCGGATCCATAGAGGCTCCGCTTCCCTAGAGATACAATTTTTTTAGCATTAATAGCTCAAAACTACTGAATGGATTCACACCAAATAAAAAAAACACTCTTTTTGGACCAAGATCTAGCTTTCTGCCAAATTTGGTGTAAATTCAGTCAGTGTTCTGGGCTGCAGCGGCGTTTAAATTTCCTATGGACAAAATGAATCGGGAAAATGTGTTTTGAGCCCACACCCCTTTTCATGGACCCAGCTCGACGGATCTCCGCACAACTTTCCATGCACACACAAGTAAATAAATAGCACTTTTTTGGGAAGATTCGTCAAACGGCAAAAAAGTTAGTGGGAATACATGGGAACATGATCCCACACTGGGCAATATAACTATGTTTATGAATGTATTTGATTAGAAAATTCTGACAGACAATTAAACTTCCCAGGATTTTCACAGTGCAAATCTTCTAACCCAAGGGTTTGTCAAAAGGAGTGACATAAAATGAAGGTAATATGTGAGATTCCTCATTACAAAATACCTGTCTATTGCCTTTAACACAGTGTAATAACAAACCACCCTTAACAGCATATTGACTTTAACATTGGCTTTTCATACTAAATAAGTCAAACGTTATGCCTTTGTTGTAACTTTTAATAATAAACAGATCAGGCCTATAACATTGGACATAACATTCCACAATGAACCAGTCAAGCCTATACCCTTTACCATTCGGTTGTCGCCATAACCAGTTCAGGGCTCCTGTATCCTGCATACGCTTTCCCATAGTAAAAAAAACAGGAGGTATTTAGGCATAAAATAAAAAACATCTGCCCAATTAAAGATGACAAAACCATACATAACCCCTCTTAAGAGGGCATAACAAGTATGAGCACATTACAGAGTTTATACCTTCAGGGTTTGTCAGACGGGGGTAACCAATGCCAAAACCTTTGCCTACGACAATAATCTGCGCAATTTCATGTATTAAAATACTTGTTTACAGGCTTTAAAGCAGTGTAAGAGCAATCTATCATTAAATGCTTATTGGTTTTAACATGTGCTTTACGAACTTAGGGGCCGATTAGGATGGTGGACGGATGCATGACCACTGGGCTGGAGGCGGTGGAAAATGCACCTCATCGTCCGCCAGCAGCGGGCCTTCCATCCGCCATATTAGGAAGGGGAGCTGGGCACATTTACCGTGCGCTGTGTAAAAACGTGAACCGCCGCGGGAACACACCAGACACCACGGCGGACGGAGCCAATCCAGGCTCACCGCTGTACGGAATGACGTCCCGACCGTCCGCAATATTACGATGTCGCAAACAAACCAGAACACCGCAGCGGAAACACCTCCATCTCATAGACGGCGGAAGCACCACAACAGAGAGGGAAAGCATTGCCACGAGACCCACCGCACGGACCTGAGCGCCATGGACCCAGCCCTATACGCCTTCCTGACCCTGTTCCTACTTCACTACCAGCAAGTCATGCACCGTTGTGGACGATGCCGCAGGTACGCAAGCATGCAATACACACATACCACACCACAGCATGCATGAACACTGGTACCTGTCCACACCAGACACCCTGGTGGGGACAGGAACACACACAAGTGCACCCACACCAGTCCCACCTCAGCACAATCACCCCCCACATCAGGCACACGCTGCCCACGCAACACCACAGCCAGCCCACGGACCGACTCCACTGCACTGTCGGCGGTTGGGCCTGTTACCGCGGCCACTCTGTCCACGGCAGTTGTTTTTTCTATGGTTCCGTCCGCGGTCGGCGGTCTTTGGAGACATCTGTCCGCCACAGTCGGGTTTTGCTGGAGGGGAATCCTAATAGCACCGCCGGTTTCCCCACGGTGCGGTCGGACGGTCATTTCCCGTGAGACTGGCGGTCCGGACGCATTCGTTTGTAAAAAAAATTTCAGGCCAATTGGGTTGATCATGGTTGGATACCATCGCCAACTTAGTCCTGCTGTATTGAACATAAGTTATCTCATAGACAAAAAGTGCACTACAAGCGCTCATTTTCAGTGAAAGTACAAAAACTGAGGCAGTACTCCAGATAGTTAACAAGTGGGTGGAGACAAGAACGTCCCTCTTCTTGCGGATTGGTTTGAGTTGATCACATAAGGTCAAGCGACAGCTGCGTTGTCAAGCCAGACCTATGAAGGCCTCATGTAAGTTCAATGAATGTTTTAGCGTATAAAATATGTCCTGTTTTTGGTGTTTTTCCGACCATGCTACATAGCCAATTTCCTTGCTGTGTTCATTGTAAAATAGTGTATATTTATGCTGTAACTTTCTGCTAGCATCAATTGGCAGTGTCAGATGGCTCACTGTCATATTATGTAAAAAATATCAGGTGACCACGGTCACTTGACCCTACCCGCACAGCAAATGACAAACTTCCGTCTGCCCAAATTAATCAACAATATTTATATGTTCTATTTTCACTCTTTTAATTTTTGAGTGTCACTAGTACACAAATTTTCAACAATATCAACTCATTTTCTTTTAAAGTAAAACGTGACTTGTTCTGCTATATAATGTGCTGAGAATTGTAAATAGATCTCTTTTGTGTGTATATTTTTTTACAGTTCCCCTGATGAAGGGAGTCATTCCCGAAATGCATTGGGATTGGAAAACAAGGATTCCCAAGCAACTACTATATTGTTTCTAAATTTGTTGTTTTGATGTTTATCTACCTAGAAAGGAGAGTTTATGTTTATGTCGCTTCTGTACCGAAACGCTGCTCGTTTTTACATCTTGCACATTTTTTTAAATTTAAATCGCGAAATTTGCACATTCGTTTGTATTTCCTGACTTTGCTGCTCAAAACTGTTGTGATTTTCTCAGACCGCACTCCTGCACTTTAAAACTTATAACACCACTCACCACTTTGGTGAGACTCGCGCTGTGTCTGCCCCGACCGCCATCTTGGGTGAGGGACCAGGGCCTTGAGACGCTCCCAAGACGCCATCTTGGGTAGCGTGCTAGTGTTACTGGGCCACATTTTACTTAAGCACTTCTGAATGCAGGCGCGCAGCAGTTGCACGCAGCGTGCATGCCCATGGCTCGCCGGAGGTGCGCCAGAGGTAAGCCCGTCTATGCCCGTCCACGTGTGGAAAAGTAAATTTTGCCATGTTCTGTGTCCCTACGCTTCATCCATCATATGTTATGTGTGCATGATCAATATGCATATGTTATTCCCCATTTCTGATTAAAGACGCAAGTACAGTTGTGTCCACCTCTAGTATGTCATTTTCCAGTCCTCGTGAATACTACGAATATCAGGCCTATGTAAAGTTACGTTGTCACGTTTCCCAGTGTGCACGTTATTCCATTATAAAGTCCCCGTTCCTAGGCCTCAAAAGGGCCCGGACATCAGATTCAGCTCCTGTCTCCTGAAAGCCTCGCTAAGGAGCGATACAGCCCCCACCTGTATCCTCGACCTTTCACTTACTTCCTGCCTCGCAGTGCCCGGTGCAGCCTGGCTCTGCCTCTGAATCTGCCAAGAGTATGTTATAGTTCCAGCTATCAGTTCAGTCCTCCTTCTCTGCATTCCTAAGCTACTGAACTGCATCAATAGTTTCCGTCATTTTCTAGCCTTTAGGGCTCCACGTTAGAGAAAATACTGTATTTAATGGTCATTTCATATTCTTCATCACGCACTACATGTAGAATAATGCATGGTCCAGTCTTAGAGTCAGTTAGCCTTTCCCCTCATGACTTCTAGTTTATATCAACATGTTCCCTAAACATCAGATACTAGATAGGGTTTAGGTACATGTCGCTCCGACCCTCCAGACTTTAGTCTCTGCTCCTAGCACAGAGTTCATAGCCCCCAGCTTCTCCTAGTGATACGTCATTGCCAGTTTTCGCGCACCATTAGGTTAGAGGTCCCGGCTCCTTAGGTAGCCCCCTCCAATATTTCCGCCCATTCATGACATATTCTGTTACGTTTGCATCACATGTCTAAGTAAACTCCCAGTTACACCTCTTTTTACTGTTATCTTTCGCGACTGCTACGTGTCACGCCTTCTGCTCCACCCACTGTTACGCCTACTGCAATGTAATGCTATGTGTTTGCGCTATGTATATAAGTTCATGTATTGTTATTAAAAAGTTAGCGTGCTCATTCCTGACCCAGCCCCGGCAGCTGCCGGGCCCTGTTACCCCCGTTCTATGCAGGTTGTCCTGATCCTGTCCTTATGCTGTAATAAACCTGCAGAAACTCCTACTACCTCGAATCTTGACTCTTATTTTATTGAGCTATCTGTTATGCTATATGCCTAGTCAAAAATAGGGTATTATTTATTTATTTACCACATAATGGCGCCCGAACAGGGACTTGCCCTTTCCCCACGCGTCGGTGAAGCCACGCCGACCCCCTGACCCTCTGCAGTCGTGACGGAACTCTTCTGCGCAGTGGCAGATATTTCTGTTCAAGTATCCCTCAGGCCCACGGAGGAGACGGAGGAGGCGGTCCAGCATCCGAACGAGACGGTGGAGGAACGCGGCGAGTCCCGACCAGAGCCCAAGCCGAGAGTCCAAGGTCCGAGGTATCCGGAGGCCCACCCGTAACTGAAGTCCGAAGTTCGTCGTCGTAGCAGTCCAGTCCCGTCCGAGGCCTTCCGTTCCGTGCTGCCCGGTGAGTACCATTGCTGGGGTAGTATCTAGACAGGACCAATCTAAATTGACTCCTGGTCCGTGGGTTGGTGGTGCCCAGACTCACAAACGAAGTGTTCACCTAGGTGGATACGGGTCTTGATGTGTCCCTTTATGGGACCGGTATGTTCCGTACTGTTATAGCAGTGCATCCAGTAACTCTAGTCTGTTCCGTTCTCGAGAAAATTCTTGTATTTCTGTTCTCAGTATTTCAGGTAATATTCTGTTCGAACTGTTATTTATAATGTTCTTTATGTATTTTAATGTTGTGGTATGAGTGTGATGTGATTTCGTGTTTTCATTGTATATTGTATTGTGTCCAGATTACAGTTCAGTCATGCCTATATTTTCCAAGTTACGTCAGTTAAAAACTAGAAAGGGTCTGCTGGAAGCAGCAGTTCCTGTTCCGCCTAGGGACAGTCCAGGTCACTTTATGTATCAGAAACATGGCATAAGCGCCATATTATATCTAGATTTATGGGTAGAGTATACCAAACAGTTAGAAGAAAAGTATAGATGGCCCGTATCGGGTACATGGGATGCCGAATGTATCATGCGAGTAGAAGAAGCATTATGGAAAAAGAAAGCCAGACAGTCACAGAAAGATGCCATCGAGTTATGGCGTAAAGAAGCGCATAAAAGAACGGAAAAGGAAGTCAGAAAGTCAGAGTTAAGTAGAGAATCCCAAGAACGAGCCCAAGAAAGAGAATTAATCGAGATAGGTGAACGAGTCAAAGCCGAACAGTCAGACAGACAAAGGCATGCCCTTATAAAGGGTATGTATCCTCTTCTTGCCGAGGGCTTGCCAAAAGCGACCCCAGAGGCATCCAGTAATTTCCCGCCACCATTAGTTCCGACCAAGCTACGTCACAAACCGACCGCAGCTGATATTTTTATTTCGTCCTATCTGGACGACACAGTCCCAGAATATGCAAATCCTGTCCGCGCTCCGCCTGTCCCTGTAAATCAGGCACTTCCCGCTCCTCCAGACACCGGAGTACCTGTTACGGTACCCCCGGTCCAGCCAGCCATACAAGTCCAGCCTACAGTTCCATTTCCCACTCTGCCAGGACGTAGAGCCTCAGTAGACGACTCCAGTCTAGGGGCCGCAGGAGGAGCTACTCCTCAAACCCCGCCGCCACACAAGCGTTTATCGGCACTCGAATTACATGCTCAAGCATCACAGCGTACTCCTAAAAGTAATAAGTCTGTCACAGAAATCAGACAAGCCCTTGGCGAATGTGTCTATGACGCAGTTCCAGGCGAGTATAATATGGTTTTATATTCCGTACGCGTAAGGAGGGTGACCGAGTATCTAGTCACCTTACCGAATATGAAAGAAGATCTAGACAGAATATATCGTTTCATCCGTACAGGGGATGATCCAGAAAGTATTGGCGAGATTATGTCCCAAAGGAAAGCCGAGATCCAGCTCATGATATTAAAGTTCCTGATCAATTGTCTAATAAGAGAACAAGATTACCCGTCTAAAGATCCCGCCGAAATGAGAATCCTGACAAGGTGGAGTGATAATATAGCCGAGGGTAAGCACAAGACCGTCGGTGCTATGGAGAGTATGTACAAGAAAATCCGTAAAGAGATAATAAAGATACACGAACAACGTAAAGCAGCACAAGTAAGCGAGAAAGAAAGTAACTCTGATACTGAAGAGGTAGACGACGAGAATTCCGCCAGAATAGCGTATGTAGGAAAATCTAGATTTCCAGATCGCCATTTACGCCTAGAACCCAAGTTTATTTTTCATCATTCAGCACCAGAACAAGGTTCTCTAGAACAAGTATTTCAAGCTACCGATCACATTTTGAAATCACGAGTCGGTTACAGTGAGTTAAGTACTATGCATGAACAAGAACTAGCCCGATCAGCAGTCCGATGGATTACTGATTCTACCACTTTTCCAGACGAAATAGTGGCACAAACGTTTCTGAAACTGCCCCCAGCCGAGCAACGACTGGTGGGTATGTATATGATTCAGCACCTCATTACTCTGTATGAGGGTCAACACTCTGATCCAGGTCCGTTACATGATATTCTGAACGAGTTACTCCAGTACAAATGGAGAGGTCTAGGTACCGATTTAATTAGTGTCATTCTAGAACAGCGTCACAAATATAGAACGTTCTTGAACCCGCATTTTGTTCATGTCTCACCTCCAGAAAATAAATCATTTTACATAGACAGACAGAATCCGTTACGAGAAGTCCACCCAGTCAGAGGGACGGGTGGCGAAATGCAACGAGTGTTTGTATACACTCCAATATCAAAGATGGAACTTCTTGAAATGAAGAAATTAATTCCCTGTCATGATAAAGATCCAGCGGGGTTCCATCGAGAATTAAAAGACATGCTCCGTATGGGAGAATACACTTACCCAGATATCATTAAAATGTTAAAGGTCCTGTTACCCGCAGGGGTGTATGAAAAGTTAAAGGAAAAAGAATGGGAGGTGGGAGAGAAAAAGATCGATTGGACAGCTCTAGAAGCTGAAGACAAGGCACGAGTACCAGGTACCGGTCTTGGAGATAAATGTAAAGAATTACCAGAATTATTGATTCAAGTTTTACCCAGATTATTGACAACGAGAAAAGAAGACTGGGATGCAATCTCAGCCTGTAAACAGAAACAAGATGAAGATATTAGTGATTTTTATTCTAGGTTTGAAAAATGTTTCAGTATTAACAGTGGTCTCAAGACAAGTAGTGAGTCATACCCTCACCTTTTCGTTACTAAATTAGTCGAGAATTCAAGTCCACAAATTAAAAATCGAGTCTTGAAAGTCGAAAGCACCTGGCAAGCAAATACTCCGTCCCAAATGCTCCAGATGCTCCAGTATCACCAGAATAGAATCAGGGAAGAGCAAGAACACGAGAGAAAACGTATGAAAGACACGAAAATGAAAGTGCTGGTTGCACAATCTGTTCCTCAAGACAGTCAGAAGAGGGGTCCGAATCAAGTCAGTCATCCTGCAGCTCCCGTTAAAGGGAACTGCAATTATTGTAAACAGCCAGGTCATTTTATAAACGAGTGTGCAGTTCTGAAACATAATATAGCTACTGGTAAGACTAAAGAAAGACCACGTCCGCCGAGACAAGAACAAGTTTCACAGACTCCTCAGTCACAGAATGCACAACAGACAGTTCCCGCACCGCAGCCTATTGCTGCAACACAGCATGTCACATCACAGATGTACCAGTATGCACAGTCTGAGTATCCAGAGTACCAGCCATATTCATGAAACAGCCTAGAGAGGGAGGTAGGCTTGCCTCTCATCGAGATACCTGTAGATCAAGAAGGTCCCTATGTTCACAGTCAAGTATTAGGGAAAGACAGAAAGTTTTTGATCGATACAGGGGCAAGTAGGACGACAATTAGTCATGCCGAAGTTCCAGGGGCTCCGCTCTCAGGCTCAAGAAATGTTTCCCTTGGATTTTCAGGAAAACCAATAGTAAATGAGATATCAAAGCCAGTCACTCTGGAAGTAGGTCCATTGTCCCGTACTACTGATCTGTTACTTACTAAGTCATGTCCAGAAAATCTGTTAGGCATTAAGACACTGAAAGAGTTAGGTGCAGTTATTTGCTGTTCCCCAGAGGGAATACGTCTGTTCCTACGTGACTTCAAGGGTCACTATGTATTACGAGATTTTGATTCAAGATTGTCTAATGTTCCGCAGCATTTATGGGCGCAAGGTCCAACTGATGTAGGTTATATGCAAATCACACCCCATCGTGTGACTCTCAAACCAGGTGTAGTGTTACCCCGAATCAGACAGTACAGATTGCCACCTGAGGCTGTAGCAGCCTTATCCAAAATTATTGACGAGCTCATGGCTCAAGGAGTAGTTGTAGAAACTGACTCCAATGTATGTAATTCTCCGATCATTCCAGTCATGAAACGTACTGATCCAAATGCACCCCCAGTATATCGATTAGTGATTGATTTACGAGAGCTTAATAAATGTATTATTCCTCAGTACCCAGTAGTCCCAGATATCTCTTCCCTATTAACAGCCATTGATTCTGAAGCCACGTTCTTCACTGTCATAGACCTCAAGAATGCATTTTTTAGTGTTCCAATTCATCCAGACAGCCAGTTTCTTTTCGGATTTTGTTTTAATGGAAGGAGCTATATGTTCACACGCGCTCCTCAAGGTTTCACAGAAAGCCCTAGTATTTACAGTCAAGCACTCAAGAGACAACTAGACAACATTCATATGCCAACTGACACTGCCCTGCTCCAGTATGTCGATGATCTACTGATCACAGCCCGTTCCGAACGTGCTTGCGAGCGAGCGTCACTTACAGTACTGTATTTCCTAGCCGAGATGGGGCACAAGGTGTCACCTTCGAAGCTTCAATTCTGTGTCCAGCAAGTGGTATACTTAGGACACTTGCTGTCCAAGAGGGGAAGGCAGTTGACACCCGACCGTATCCAGTTAATAGCGAGTCTTCCCCAGCCCAGAACCCAGAAGGAGGTACGTGCCTTTATCGGCCTTACTTCTTATTGCAGACAATGGATTCCCCAGTATGCATTTCTAGCCAAGCCACTGATACAGTTAACGACACAGGAGGCAGCCGTATCGACTGTCCTCCCTTGGACATCTGAACATACACTTAGTTTCAACGAGTTAAAGAAAGCCCTATGCCAAGCTCCAGTTCTAGCTACACCGAACTACAGTAAGCCTTTTACACTTTTCGTTACTGAACGTGAAGGTACAGCATTATCTGTTCTTACACAAGATCAAGCAGGACAATACAAGCCCTGTGCTTATTTTTCTAGCACATTAGATCCAGTCGCCCAGGCGTTGCCTGTGTGCCTCAAGTCAGTTGCAGCCACAGCACTAGCTATCAGACAAAGTGATTCCATAGTTTTAGGACATTCCCTGACAGTACAAGTCCCACATTCCGTGGAAGTTCTTTTGAACCGAACACAAACTCAGCACTTGACAATTGCACGTTTAACAGGTTATGAATTGACACTGTTCCAGCCACACATAGGAATTAGACGCTGCAACGTCCTGAATCCTGCTACACTGTTACCATCAGTTAGTTCAAATTCTGACCCACATGACTGTGTGGAAGTAATTAACATTACGACAAAGCCAAGACAAGACCTGACAGACATTCCGTTACCAGATCCCGATCTGACACTCTATGTGGATGGTTCATGTATGAGAACTAGTACAGGAGAACTAGTCGCCGCGTATGCAGTAACTACTGACACTGAAGTTATTGAAACACACCGTATTGATACCCTGTCCGCTCAAGCAGCAGAGCTAGTCGCTCTGACACAAGCCTGTATACACGCCAAGAACCTGAAAGTTAATGTTTACACAGATTCACGTTACGCATTCGGAGTTGTACACGACTTCGGAGTGCTCTGGCAGGAGAGAGGTTTCATGACTTCTCATGGAACCAAGATTCAGCATGGTCTCCTTATTCAAGCCCTGTTAGATGCCATACATTTACCGACATCCATTGCTATCATGAAATGCAAAGCACATACGAAAATTATTGACATTATTTCCCAAGGTAACGATCTAGCAGATCGCACAGCCAAGCTTACAGCACAGACTCCAGACATTCCAGTTAACATGACACATACTCCAGATCCGATTACATGTATGACAGTTAAGGACCCTACACAAGATGTCATAGATATCCAGTTACATGCTACTCCCGATGAAATCAAGAAATGGTCTGAACAAGGAGGGGTCCAGACAGATCAAGGATGGTTAACGAAGGGTAGAGCCACATGGTTTCTCCCCGACTCTATGGTTCAAGTCATTATCAATACCGCACATAGTCCAGCACATTTAGGAGAAAAAGCTATGTTAGACAGTATCCAGAACATTTGGTTCAACAAGCATTTACGAGCTGCAGCCAAGCAGAAAGTCCGTACCTGTATGATATGTTGTCAGTTTAATCCAGGTAAAAGTGTCCCGGTGGAACAAGGTGGTTTCCAGCCCCCTGACCACCCTTTTGAGGTCCTCCAGATGGATTATATTCAGATGGAGCGATGTCGAGGTTTCAAGTACGTCCTTGTAGTAGTATGCGCTTTGTCCAGGTGGACAGAAGCATATCCAGTCCCAGATTACACAGCCGCGACCACTGCCAAACAGTTGGTTCGTGAATTTTTCCCTAGGTATGGACTCCCTAGAGTCGTATATTCTGATAACGGTCAGCCATTCTCCTCAGAGTTAATGAAGCACGTTTCCCTGTTGTTAGGGTACCAGTGGAAGTTCCATTGTGTACGCCATCCTGAAGCAGCTGGTCTGGTCGAGAGACATAATCAGACTCTGAAAATCCGTATCGCAAAAGTTTGTAAAGACAAAGGTGTGGACTGGCTAGTAGCTCTGCCAGTCGCTTTGTTTTATATGCGCATGGTTGCACATTCCAGATCAGGTCTGTCCCCGTATGAGGTCGTTTTCGGCCGGCCCCCTAACATGTGGGGTACTCCTAGACCCCGAAGTATTACCGATGTTTCATGTAATATGCTGACAGATTACCTAGCTTCCTTGATGTCTGCCCTCAACTCATGTCGTTCACAGGTTGCCGCCGCATTTCCAGACAATACCGAGGTGGCACCGCACGAGATCGTTCCAGGCTCCTTGGTGATGATCAGAAATTTTGACAGATCAAGTCCGCTGGAACCACGTTGGAAGGAGCCACGTCAGGTCCTCTTGACCACCTGTACTGCCGTCAAGTTGGAAGGCAGGAAGGGGTGGGTCCATCTTTCTCATGTAAAACTTTTCAATGGATTGAAACCAGTCTCCAAGAACATTTCCAAGGATTCCCAAGATTCTAAAGACTGCCAAAACATTGTTTTAAAGGACTGTCCCGCAAAAGACATTACTACAACCCCTCCCTTGTTAGAGAAAACTCCGCAACAGGAGTATAAGTTAAAGCTCAGGTCTAGCAAAATAAGTCAGTCAGTTTGATTGTATAAGTCCTCCCCTAGGTGAAACGGTTAGACTGTTTCTGACATGTATAAAATAGACCCCCATAGTGAGAGAGTCAGTCAAAGTTCAATCAGATGTATTGTTTTTCTAAGTTTCATATTATTCATCAGCATTATGATTTCCTGCATCAGCTATGCGTTCTATCTGTATTTTCTAGTTCCTCATGTAAATATGTCTGCTAATGCTACAGTAGAGCACACGTTTAGTGATCTGCCTCCTCACGAATATTCTTACCGCCTCGCTATGCGAAACAACTCATTTATCCGTATGTTACATTACTCACACCAGACCAGCAATGCCACTAATTGTTGGGTGTGTGGTCGACTCCCCCCTTTCCAGACACCGAAGGGAGTTCTGCCACTTTTTCCTTATCCATTTTCACACAATGGTTCGTGTGGAGCATGGTCCACGTTAACGTCATCCTTAACAGATATGTCTTTTCTTAACAGTACATGTTTCCCAGACAAGCAAGGTCTCCCCCACAGAACAGGTTTAGATCTAGAAAATGAAGTTTATAATTTAGGTAATTATTCGTCGAATTTCATGGTCCTGAATGTTCAGTCTGATATTACTTCCTACTCACCTGCTATTTCAGTACTACCAGTCAAAGGCGAATTATGTGTCCGTAGTTATGGTTCTGTACACGTAGGACATAGTGAATGTACTACTGTTATCAAGTATAGTGACAGTGGGAAATCTATTTTTAAAGCTTCACATCATTCTTATTTTGTTTGTGGTCAAACCGCATATGTTCATCTGCCCCTCGATTGGGAGGGAACCTGTTACATTGCCTTCCTACTGCCACCTGTTTTCCTAGCCCCACCTGACTACCATAGGAATTCCTTCCTAGTACATACTAGACACAAGAGAAATCTCCCGATTGTCGATTATACTGAAACCGCCGCAGAACAATTCATTGATATAGATAAAGGTGTTTTCCCTTATTTAGGTACAGTTGTAAATAGTAAACTAATCCGTAGGTTAACAAGAACCCTTGAAGCAGTAGTAGATGAGACTGCCTCCGCTCTAGGTAACCTAACCGAAGAGCAATCCTTTATGAGAATTGTCGTTTTACAGAATCGTCTCGTCCTTGATGTCATACTGGCCGATAGGGGCGGGGCCTGTAGAGTTCTCGGATCTAGTTGCTGCATTTTCATTCCAAATAACGCGCCGTCTGTTTATTCAGCTATAACCAGACTCCATAAAATTGCCCATCTGTTACATCAAGACCCAGGCACCTGGACATGGTCCGGTTGGTTCTGGAATATAATTTCCGCATGGGGATGGAAATTCCTGTCCTTTCTAGGTATTGCAGTAGCGATCATATTTAGCTGCTGCCTCTGTATACAATGTGGCCCTGCGATTTGCAGCATGTGTGCTACCTCTTGTATTCCTAGTCCCAAGCCCCGTTCTAAATCCCGTTCCAAGACAATTCGAGATGAGCAAATGATACTGTATGAAATGATAGATGGTATCATGAAAATTGATGTTTCCTGATGGCAACGTAGTGACAAGGAGGGAATGTGGAAAAGTAAATTTTGCCATGTTCTGTGTCCCTACGCTTCATCCATCATATGTTATGTGTGCATGATCAATATGCATATGTTATTCCCCATTTCTGATTAAAGACGCAAGTACAGTTGTGTCCACCTCTAGTATGTCATTTTCCAGTCCTCGTGAATACTACGAATATCAGGCCTATGTAAAGTTACGTTGTCACGTTTCCCAGTGTGCACGTTATTCCATTATAAAGTCCCCGTTCCTAGGCCTCAAAAGGGCCCGGACATCAGATTCAGCTCCTGTCTCCTGAAAGCCTCGCTAAGGAGCGATACAGCCCCCACCTGTATCCTCGACCTTTCACTTACTTCCTGCCTCGCAGTGCCCGGTGCAGCCTGGCTCTGCCTCTGAATCTGCCAAGAGTATGTTATAGTTCCAGCTATCAGTTCAGTCCTCCTTCTCTGCATTCCTAAGCTACTGAACTGCATCAATAGTTTCCGTCATTTTCTAGCCTTTAGGGCTCCACGTTAGAGAAAATACTGTATTTAATGGTCATTTCATATTCTTCATCACGCACTACATGTAGAATAATGCATGGTCCAGTCTTAGAGTCAGTTAGCCTTTCCCCTCATGACTTCTAGTTTATATCAACATGTTCCCTAAACATCAGATACTAGATAGGGTTTAGGTACATGTCGCTCCGACCCTCCAGACTTTAGTCTCTGCTCCTAGCACAGAGTTCATAGCCCCCAGCTTCTCCTAGTGATACGTCATTGCCAGTTTTCGCGCACCATTAGGTTAGAGGTCCCGGCTCCTTAGGTAGCCCCCTCCAATATTTCCGCCCATTCATGACATATTCTGTTACGTTTGCATCACATGTCTAAGTAAACTCCCAGTTACACCTCTTTTTACTGTTATCTTTCGCGACTGCTACGTGTCACGCCTTCTGCTCCACCCACTGTTACGCCTACTGCAATGTAATGCTATGTGTTTGCGCTATGTATATAAGTTCATGTATTGTTATTAAAAAGTTAGCGTGCTCATTCCTGACCCAGCCCCGGCAGCTGCCGGGCCCTGTTACCCCCGTTCTATGCAGGTTGTCCTGATCCTGTCCTTATGCTGTAATAAACCTGCAGAAACTCCTACTACCTCGAATCTTGACTCTTATTTTATTGAGCTATCTGTTATGCTATATGCCTAGTCAAAAATAGGGTATTATTTATTTATTTACCACACACGCCAGGACGGGCCTAGGGGCTACTGACCCTGCTCCGGTCTCAGTTGCCTCTGCTCACCACGGTATTGCCATCACTTATACTGGGGAGGAGTTAAAGCGGCTTAGATACCTTCCATCTGCACTCTGCACAACCTGTACTTTGCCGATCCATAACTTCAACTGCACTCATTGTGGTTTCTCCATGGGCCGGATGTCTATGTGTAACCAAATGAAACTATCTCATAAACGGGGCAAACCTAGGGGAAGAACAAGGTGCTTTAAATCTCCTCCTACCTGCCCCAAACTCCAGTTCTGGAGTATAAATTGTAGGTCACTTCCTAAACATAAGAATAATATCTATGACTTTTTAGTTGATGAAAGACCCGATGCCGCGTTCCTTACGGAAACCTGGCTACACGAGAGCTCGGGGCCAGACATTGCCATGGCTATTCCTGACGACTATGTAATGGTTAGGAAGGACAGAGATATTGGTAAAGGAGGTGGTATTGCGATAATTTTTAAATCTAATTATACATGTACTTTTGATGCCTTCCCTCTGCTCGGATATGAAGCTGGACATTTGAAGTTAGCTATTAGCCCCCAGTTTACTCTGTCAGGTCTTCTGATTTATCGCCCTCCCGGGAATTCCAATGCTTGGACGACGTGCTTCACAGACACCATTGCCCCTCTATCTTTGAAGGCTGCCAATTTTATCATCCTTGGCGACTTGAACCTTCATTTTGATGATGCTCACTGCAGTGTTAGTAAACTGTTTTTGTCCGAGCTGGAAGCTCTTAACATCTTGTTATGTAACTCAGGGCCAACACATTCTGCAGGGCATTTATTGGACCCTGTTCTCTCTAACCTCCCATTCGAATGTTCACCCTCCGCCCGTCCCCTGGAATGGTTGGACCACTATGCCGTATATTTTGTCTTGTCCCGGACTAAAATCATGACTAGTGATAATAGCAGTAAGGATGAGTACATACGTTGGTGGAGCAAGCTCGACATAACTGATTTCAATATGCATTTGACGGATACCCTACCGAACGTTGATACGTCTTTATCCTGTTGAACATCGCAGTATCCAAATGGTTGAGCACTGCTGTTGATGAGTTCCTCCCCTTGACACTTAAGAACTCCTCATTTCATCGACCTTTCGCACCCTGGTTTTCTGACGATTTAAAGCGTATGAAATCCAATTGTAAGACCTTTGAAAGGAAATGGAGACGTTCTTACTCCGCTTCCCGTAAAGTGGCCTACAAGGAAGTCCTCAGAGACTACCATAACCAATACAAAATGGCCAGAGCTGCCTATGTTGCTGATACGGTCACGAACGCCCAAAATTGTCCTCGCACTCTCTTCTCTGTTGTGAAAAAACTAACAGGAGCGGACTTGGTACCGGCTCCCCCTGCCCTAGACGAGGCTCAATGCAATTCAATTGCAGAGTTTTTTTTATAGCAAAAGTGGAACATATCTACGACTCATTGAGTCCCTCTAAACCAGATGATGCGTTGCTGCCAGAGCCAGCATTGACCCCAGATTATCTGCCTTCTCTGACGGCTAAACTTACAAATTGGTCACCTTTTGACAATGCTTCCTTTTTCTCCTGCCTGAATAGCATCAAATCTGGCACCCCACGCGACCCGGTACCGGTTCACGCCGCGTGCTAAAGCAACTTCTCAATTCCTCACTATTTGAGTCATATGTCCCACAGGAGTGGAAGCATGCTATGATTGTTCCTTTACTGAAAAAGGCTGGAGTTGATGTTGTCAACTTATCTAACTTCAGGCCAATTTCATTGCTTCCCGTTCTTTCAAAGATCCTGGAAAGAAATATTAATATGCAATTAACCCATCTTGTTGAGAGCTTGGGATTTTTACATCCGTCTCAGTCAGGCGTTAGAGCACATCATTCCACCGAAACCACACTTCTAGGAGTTACCGAGAGTCTGCGACACAGTGTCGATCGCGGAGAAACATCCGCTCTCATTCTTCTTGATTTGAGCGCGGCATTCAACACTGTGTTTCATTCCATCCTTCTTGCGACTTTTCGGTCCCTGGGAGTGGAGGGCGCTGCTCTAGCCTGGATAGCCTCTTTTTTAAGTGGCCGTACTTTTCAGGTCTTTTCTGCCTCCGCCTCCTCTATAATTTGTCCATCGGCGTACGGCGTTCCCCAGTGGTCTATAATGAGTCCTTTACTATTTAATATTTATGTGAGACCACTGGCCACTATTGTGGAGGAAGCCGGTCTCACTTTATACTCCTACGCCGACGACACACAAATTATCTTTTCTCTTTCTAACAAGGAGTGCAATGAAACTTCTGCTTTGAAAGTAGGTCTAACCCGAGTCTCCGATTGGATGAAGAGCAATTTTTTAAAATTAAACGGTGACAAGACCGAGGTTGTGATACTGGGCAAGGGTAAGGATCTTTGGGGCCCCCACCATTGGCCCAAGGATATGGGATCTACCCCTCGGCCCGTTACTGTAGTACGCAATCTCGGGTTCCTCATTGATGATAAACTCACAATGAGACAGCAGGCTGTGAAGGTAGCCTCTATTTGTTTTGCCACTTTGAGATGGCTTCAAAAAATCTTGTGGATGTTGCCACCTTCCACACAAAGAACCGTAGTCCAGGCACTGGTTGTTTCACGCCTGGATTATGGCATCGTCCTCTATCATGGAGCCGATCTGACAACCATAAAGAAACTCCATTTTGTTCAGAATGCGGCTGCCCGGCTCCTTCGCAATGTCCCTAGGAGAACATCCGCCTCTCTTGCACTTCGTGACCTTCACTGGCTCAAAATCCCGAACCAAATTAAATTCAAAGCCCTTTGTCACGTTATTAAAATCAAACAAGGCTCAGCCTCTAAATATCTTCAGGGCCTAGTTCAGGCCTACAAGCCAAGTCGAAATCTGCGATCCTCAGGGAATGGTGATTTTTCCAGTCCCAGATTTAGGCAAGCAAAAATGGGAGGCCGCTCTTTTTCCCATCTGGATCCCAAATTCTGGAATGCTCTTCCTGTGACCCTGAAGACGGAAACCAATCTTTTTTGTTTCCGCAAGGGACTTAAAACTTGGCTTTTTCAGCAGTGATTAGAAGCTACTTATCAGTAAAATCAGCATGTTAGTTTTTCTTCTTTAGTCTGTCCCTGGGCACCGGGAAACCCACTGCGGGTAGCTGTGCGCATTACAAGTTTAAATAAATAAATAAAATAAAATAAAATAAATATGTTTAGTACAGGGCATCAGTTAAATGGATGATGTCTATGTTAAAAATGAGTTGATATTGTTGAAAATGTGTGTACTAGTGACACTCAAAAAATAAAAGAGTGAAAATAGAACATATAAATATTGATGATTAATTTGGGCAGACAGAAGTTTGTCATTTGCTGTGCGGGTAGGGTCAAATGACCGTAGTCACCTGATATTTTTTACATTGTTGAACTTGGAGGGTAGCATCCTCCTTCCTAACCTGCACGCCCTTATAATAATTGATGAAAGTAGGAACTTATTTTAAAGAATTTGAAATAGGTGTGCTCTGCACAACCCCTCAGTAATTCACTGTCATATTAAGCATTTTGAGGGGTCCGGGGCAACACTTACTATAGGGTGACTCTCGCTGTAACAATTTTGTATTTTATTGCCCATTTTCTGCTAACTCAAATCCCAAGATGTCAAACAATATGGAGTATTACGGTAAAAGAAGAGATGGGGACATAGACGGGAGATAGAATGGAAGTTCACTTTCCTTGGGGCCCCTTGGAGTGTGAGGGCATTGGGCAATTGCCCACTTAGCCCATGCCTTAAAACCTCTCTAAGATACCTTAGTGGACTAATGCACCCAGACAAGAAGTTGTGTTTAATCTCAAGGTCGCAGGTTCACTCAGCCTTTCATTCTTCCGATTTTGATAAAGTTTGTAGCATTGAGTTGGGTAAAAATACAGGTGCTAATCTGCACCACGATACCCCACTGGGTGAACATATGCTTTACAACTACGAGTGTCGGGTACATGGTAGACACAAGCGTACTCTTTGTGTCATAGCTGGTGCATAGGGTGCGTGGCAGATATGAGCATGGCATTGTGTGCCATAGCTTGTGGCTGCCTCGTGTCCAGCCATCTTGTATTTTTTTTAAATGTTGGAAGGTTGGAAGGTGGGAGAGAATGTTGTAATGATTCATTATGTCTGTAACTTATGTGTTGACCAGACATGTCTGCACGATTAAAGAACGTCTGAGGAATACTCCTGTTTCTGCCTCCTTATTCCCCGTCTGGGACTTTTCCTACAGTAAGTACCATTGAGTTGGGTAAAAATACAGGTGCTACTCTGCACCACGATACCCCACTGGGTGAACATATGCTTTACAACTACGGGTGTCGGGTACATGGTAGACACAAGCGTGCTCTTTGTGTCATAGGTGGAGCATATGGTGCGTGGCAGATACGAGCATGGCATTGTGTGCCATAGCTCGTGGCTGCCTCGCGTCCAGCCGTCTTGTATTGTTTCAAAATCTTGGAAGGTTGGAAGGTGGGAGAGAATGTTGTAATGATTCATTCTGCCTGTAACGTATGTGTTGACCAGACTTGTCTGCACGATTAAAGGACATCTGAGGAATACTCCTGTTTCTGCCTCATTATTCCTCATCTGGGACTTTTCCTATAGTAAGTACCATTGAGTTAAGTAAAAATACAGGTGCTAATCTGCACCACGATACCCCACTGGGTGAACATATGCTTCAATCAATCAATCAATCAAACAGGAGGATTCACCAGATGTCCTTGAATCGAGCAGACAATTCTGGTCAAACATAAGTTACAGGCATAATGAATCATTACAACATTCTCTCCCACCTTCCAACCTTCCAACATTTTACAACACAAGACGGCTGGACGCGAAACAGCCACGAGCTATGGCACACAATGCCATGCTCGTGTCTGCCACGCACCCTATGCACCAGCTATGACACAAAGAGCACGCTTGTGTCTACCATGTACCCAACACCCGTAGGTGTAGAACATATGTTCACCCAGTGGGGTATTATGGTGCAGATTAGCACCTGTATTTTTACCCAACTCAATGGTACTTACTGTAGGAAAAGTCCCAGACGAGGAATAAGGAGGCAGAAACAGGAGTATTCCTCAGACGTCCTTTAATCATGCAAACAAGTCTGGTCTACACATAAGTTACAGGCAGAATGAATCATTACAACTTTCTCTCCCACTTTCCAACCTTCCAACATTTTGAAACAATACAAGACAGCTGGACGTGGGGCAGCCATGAGCTTTGGCACACAATGCTATGCTTGTGTCTGCCACACACCCTATGCATCAGCTATGACACAAAGAGCCCGCTTGTGTCTACCATGTACCCGGCACCCGTAGTTGTAAAGCATATGTTCACCCAGTGGGGTATCGTGGTGCAGATTAGCACCTGTATTTTTACCCAACTCAATGGTACTTACTAAAGGAAAAGTCCTAGACGAGAAATAAGGAGGCAGAAACAGGAGTATTCCTCAGACGTCCTTTAATCGTGCAGACAAGTCTGGTCCACACATAAGTTACAGGTAGAATGAATCATTACAACATTCTATCCCACCTTCCAACCTTCCAAGATTTTGAAACAATACAAGACGGCTGGACGCGAGGCAGCCACGAGCTATGGCACACAATGCCATGCTCGTGTCTGCCCCGCACCCTATGCACCAGCTATGACACAAAGAGCATGCTTGTGTCTACCATGTACCCGACACCCGTAGTTGTAAAGCATATGTGCACCCAGTGGGGTATCGTGGTGCAGAGTAGCACCTGTATTTTTACCCAACTCAATGGTACTTACTGTAGGAAAAGTCCCAGACGGGGAATAAGGAGGCAGAAACAGGAGTATTCCTCAGACGTTTTTTAATCGTGCAGACAAGTCTGGTCAACACATAAGTTACAGGCATAATGAATCATTACAACATTCTCTCCCACCTTCCAACCTTCCAACATTTTGAAAAAATACAAGATGGCTGGATGCGAGGCAGTCACAAGCTATGGCACACAATGCCATGCTCATATCTGCCACGCACCCTATGCACCAGCTATGACACAAAGAGCACGCTTGTGTCTACCATGTACCCAACACCCGTAGGTGTAGAGCATATGTTCACCCAGTGGGGTATCATGGTGCAGATTAGCACCTGTATTTTTACCCAACTCAATGGTACTTACTGTAGGACAAGTCCCAGACGAGGAATAAGGAGGCAGAAACAGGAGTATTCCTCAGACGTCCTTTAATCGTGCAGACAAGTCTGGTCAACACATAAGTTACAGGCAGAATAATTCATTACAACTTTCTCTCCCACTTTCCAACCTTCCAACATTTTGAAACAATACAAGACAGCTGGACGTGGGGCAGCCATGAGCTTTGGCACACATTGCTATGCTTGTGTCTTCCACGCACCCTATGCATCAGCTATGACACAAAGAGCACGCTTGTGTCTACCATGTACCCGACACCCGTAGTTGTAAAGCATATGTTCACCCAGTGGGGTATCGTGGTGCAGATTAGCACCTGTATTTTTACTTAACTCAATGGTACTTATTGTAGGAAAAGTCCCAGACGAGGAATAAGGAGGCAGAAACAGGAGTATTCCTCAGATGTCCTTTAATCGTGCAGACAAGTCTGGTCAACACATACGTTACAGGCAGAATGAATCATTACAACATTCTCTCCCTCCTTCCAACCTTCCAAGATTTTGAAACAATACAAGACGGCTGGACGCGAGGCAGCCACGAGCTATGGCACACAATGCCATGCTCGTATCTGCCACGCACCATATGCTCCACCTATGACACAAAGAGCACGCTTGTGTCTACCATGTACCCGACACCCGTAGTTGTAAAGCATATGTTCACCCAGTGGGGTATCGTGGTGCAGAGTAGCACCTGTATTTTTACCCAACTCAATGGTACTTACTGTAGGAAAAGTCCCAGACGGGGAATAAGGAGGCAGAAACAGGAGTATTCCTCAGACGTTCTTTAATCGTGCAGACAAGCCTGGTCAACACATAAGTTACAGACATAATGAATCATTACAACATTCTCTCCCACCTTCCAACCTTCCAACATTTAAAAAAAATACAAGATGGCTGGACGCGAGGCAGCCACAAGCTATGGCACACAATGCCATGCTCATATCTGCCACGCACCCTATGCACCAGCTATGACACAAAGAGTACGCTTGTGTCTACCATGTACCCGACACTCGTAGTTGTAAAGCATATGTTCACCCAGTGGGGTATCGTGGTGCAGAGTAGCACCTGTATTTTTACCCAACTCAATGGTACTTACTGTAGGAAAAGTCCCAGACGGGGAATAAGGAGGCAGAAACAGGAGTATTCCTCAGACGTTCTTTAATCGTGCAGACAAGCCTGGTCAACACATAAGTTACAGACATAATGAATCATTACAACATTCTCTCCCACCTTCCAACCTTCCAACATTTAAAAAAAATACAAGATGGCTGGACGCGAGGCAGCCACAAGCTATGGCACACAATGCCATGCTCATATCTGCCACGCACCCTATGCACCAGCTATGACACAAAGAGTACGCTTGTGTCTACCATGTACCCGACACTCGTAGTTGTAAAGCATATGTTCACCCAGTGGGGTATCGTGGTGCAGATTAGCACCTGTATTTTTACCCAACTCAATGCTACAAACTTTATCAAAATCGGAAGAATGAAAGGCTGAGTGAACCTGCGACCTTGAGATTAAACACAAATTCTTGTCTGGGTGCATTAGTCCACTAAGGTATCTTAGAGAGGTTTTAAGGCATGGGCTAAGTGGGCAATTGCCCAATGCCCTCACACTCCAAGGGGCCCCAAGGAAAGTGAACTTCCATTCTATCTCCCGTCTATGTCCCCATCTCTTCTTTTACCGTAATACTCCATATTGTTTGACATCTTGGGATTTGAGTTAGCAGAAAATGGGCAATAAAATACAAAATTGTTACAGCGAGAGTCACCCTATAGTAAGTGTTGCCCCGGACCCCTCAAAATGCTTAATATGACAGTGAATTACTGAGGGGTTGTGCAGAGCACACCTATTTCAAATTCTTTAAAATAAGTTCCTACTTTCATCAATTATTATAAGGGCGTGCAGGTTAGGAAGGAGGATGCTACCCTCCAAGTTCAACAATGTAAAAAATATCAGGTGACTACGGTCACTTGACCCTACCCGCACAGCAAATGACAAAGTTCTGTCTGCCCAAATTAATCATCAATATTTATATGTTCTATTTTCCCTCTTTTATTTTTTGAGTGTCACTAGTACACACATTTTCAACAATATCAACTCATTTTCTTAACATAGACATCATCCATTTAACTGATGCCCTCAAGCTCGCCACCCGAAAACACCACCAACTCATCCGCGCCACCAAGAAAACTGCTTTCAAGGAACGACTGGACTACAACGCACACAACAGCAAGGAACTCTTCAACATCGTTAAAGAGCTCTCCAACCCCAACGCCGGAAACAACGACATCACCCCTTCGCAAGACCTCTGCAACTCCCTCGCCTCCTACTTCCACAACAAGATCACGGACATACACAACAGCTTCAGCACTCAACTGACGCACGCCACGCCCGAACCACCGCCCCCCACCACCACCCTCCGCGCCTGGACCCCGATCAGCACCGAAGACACCGTCCGCACGATGAACTCCATCCACTCCGGATCTCCGACCGACCCCTGCCCCCACCACGTCTTCAACAAGGCCGACGCTGTCATCGCACCCCACCTGCGGGACATCATCAACACCTCCTTCGACACCGCTACCTTCCCGGAGAGCTGGAAGCACGCCGAACTCAGCGCTCTTCTCAAGAAGACATCAGCCGACCCCACCGACCTCAAGAACTACCGCCCCATCTCGCTGCTCCCGTTCCCTGCAAAAGTCATCGAGAAGACCGTCAACATGCAGCTGGCCGCCTTCCTCGAGACGAACGGATCCCTCGACCTCTCACAGTCTGGATTCCGGGCCAACCACAGCACCGAGACCGCCCTGATCGCAGCCACCGATGACATCCGAGCACTGCTTGACAACGGAGAAACAGCAGCCCTCATCCTCCTAGACCTCTCCGCGGCCTTCGACACTGTCTGCCACCGTACACTAGTACAGCGTCTCAGCAACGTCGGAATCCAGGAGAAGGCACTGGAGTGGATTACCTCCTTCCTCGCTGGAAGGACACAGAGAGTCCGCCTCCCCCCGTTCAGATCTGAAGCCACCGAAGTCATCTGCGGCGTTCCCCAAGGCTCCTCGCTCAGCCCAACCCTCTTCAACGTCTACATGAGCCCCCTCGCAGCCATCGCACGCCAGCACAACCTCAACATCATCTCCTACGCCGATGACACCCAGCTGATCCTCTCCCTCACCAATGACCCCGCCACCGCCAGAGCCAACCTTCACGAAGGGATGAAAGAGGTAGCCGAATGGATGAAGAACAGCCGCCTGAAACTGAACTCGGACAAGACGGAAGTCCTCATCCTGGGATCCTCACCCTCCGCCTGGGACGACTCCTGGTGGCCCCCCACCCTAGGCAGCGCACCCAAACCAACAGACCATGCACGCAACCTGGGATTCATCCTGGACTCCTCCCTCTCCATGACCAGTCAAGTCAACGCCGTCTCCTCGTCGTGCTTCAACATCCTGCGTATGCAACGTAAGATCTTCCGGTGGATCCCCACCGAGACCAGGAAGACGGTCACCCAGGCCCTCGTCACCAGCCACCTGGACTACGGCAACTCCCTCTACGCCGGAACCACCACCAAACTCCAGAAGAGACTCCAGCGGATCCAGAACACCTCAGCGCGACTCATCCTGGACATCCCCCGTCGCAGCCACATCTCCGGACACCTGAGAGACCTGCACTGGCTCCCGGTCAACAAGAGAATCACCTTCCGTCTCCTCACCCACGCACACAAAGCCCTACACAACCAAGGCCCAGGGTACCTCAACAGTCGCCTCAACTTCTACGCTCCCAAACACCAGCTCCGATCGACCGGCCATGCCCGTCCCCCGCATCCGAAGAGCCACCACAGGGGGACGGTCCTTCTCCTACCTCGCCACCAAGACATGGAACTCCCTCCCGACCCACCTCCGCCTGACCCAGGACCACCTCCCCTTCAGGAAGCAACTCAAGACCTGGCTGTTCGAGCAGTAGCGGACCCCCCTCCCCTAGCGCCTTGAGACCCTCTGGGTGAGTAGTGCGCTATATAAATGCTTTGATTGATTGATTGATTCTGCCTCCTTATTCCTTGTCTGGGAATGAGCAGGCAGGGATCTACTGCTTATTCTGAGAATTTAGCTGGATTTTTTTTTTAATCGCTCTTCTCATCTTCCTGGAACTGCTATCGTGCCTAGGTACACAGGTTGTTAAAATGATCTCTGCCTGTGAATTGTGACGAGTCTTCTGCCTTGCTGGAGAGTTTTGTGACCTCCTTTTGTGTGTCGAATTTTACATACATTTTGCTGGCGTATTTGGGAAATCCTGTTACCTTGTGGTGCTCAGTACCAAGGGAGCAATGGTTGGGTGCATCGTTCAACTTGCCGTCCCATTCTATCTTCGCGTAACTGAGCCTTCGTATACCCTGTGTCCTAGCAATGGGAACTCCACGTGCGCTACAGGGCAGTGTATTGTCTCCATGGAAACGCTATACACATCCTACACACACTACGGAGCAATGCAACATCTCTACGGCAACCCCACATGCTTCTACAAAATGACGCGCCTCACGCGAGGTCACGTTATTGACCTTACGTGCCGCCATTTTGGATTTTTCACTCCCATAAAGAATACATTTTGGAAGAGAAGTGTACTTTTCTACTACTTCTGCCTGTTGCCACAACATTTTGTTAGACTTTCAACGGTGATACACACACCGTGTATCCTAAGGAACTCTTCGGTGATATGCACACTGCGTATCATTAAAAGTACATTTTACAGTGACACGCACACAGCGAGCTCTCAGTTTACTAGTTATTATCTCTTTCTTTTAACTGAACTATATCAGGTATCGTTCCTCCTCTCTCCTTTCTATCCTCTGCTGGTGAACCTCCTATGGACTGGAAAGTATGAGAACCAGTTTTCTTAGCCTATGTGGAAGATTTGGAGGGTGAGAAATGTGAATCTGAAAGGAAGCTTGCATTGTTGAAACCTTAGAAACAATTAGAAGAACAAATGGTAGTGGTAATACAACACAGTTCAGCACCTCCGCATTGTCTTCCAAAAAGTCTTTAAGTATATATGTACAGGCGTGCTCAATGTACAACACTGTGCCACTCACCCAGTGTTAACATATATAGAGAAAAGAGAAATTCTCCCTATGCAATTGAAGACAAAATATTAACTACAGAGCACAACCCCAGGTAAGTCAACTGACTTTGTTGTCAGTAATTTTTGTAGCATCAACGCAACCAAGACTATTTGTGTTTCTTGCCTTTTGTGTTCAGATGATTGATCATTCCATTTTGTTTATTGCATGGTGCGGTGTTTATTAAAATGTACTGACAACAAGGTTAGTTGACTTACTTGCGGTTGTGCTCTGTAGTTAATATTTTGTCTTCTATTGTTGAACCATTGTTTAGGGGGAACTGGGTTAAAAAAATGTAAAACATTGCTTGCAATAATTAATGCTGGTAATATCAATTTCTATGAATTAATCAGGGGGATTGTAAGCGTGCTACTCACCAGTGATGTTCTCAACTTCAAGCCGCTCCGTTCAGCCATATAGCCAAGTCTTGAGGGTCTTACTGAAGGTGTTCAGGGAGGGGGCTCGTTCCAGGTCTTGGCTGCGATGTGAGAGAATGATCTTCCTCCTGATCTGGCTTTGTGGATCTGCAGTGTTTCGGCCAGTACTAGGTTGGATTATCGCAGGTTTCTTTTGGACACGTGGAAGTTTATTCTGTCTTTGAGGTAGTTAGGTCCGTTGTTGTGCAGGCACTTGTAGGCGTGGGTGAGGATTTTGAAGGTGACTCTCTTCTCCACGGGGAGCCAGTGGAGTCACTGCAGGTGTTGGCTGATGTGTTTGTGCCGGGGGATGCCGAGGACGAGTCTGGCTGCAGTGTTCTGTCCCATTTGCAGTTTGCGGAGTAGGGACTTGTTGATGTCGGCATAGATTGCGTTGCCATAGTCGAGTTTGCTGGTGATGAGTGCGTGGGTGACTGTTTTCCTCGATTCTGGGGGGTCCATTTGAAGGTTTTCCAGAGAATTTCAGAGGGTGTTGAAGCAGCTGGTGACGTCGTTGACCTGTCAGTTCATGGTGAGTGATGAGTTGAGTATGATGCCGGGGTTCTTGGCGTGGTCTGAGGGGGTAGGTGGGCTTCAAAGGGCGGTGGGCCACGAGGTGTTGTCCCATTCTGATGGGGTGGTTCCAAGGACGAGGACTTCTGTTTTCTCTGCTTTGAATTTTAGGCCGGTGTTGGTCATCCAGACTTCCACTTCTTGCATTCCTCTCTGGAAATTGAGTTTAGCAGCCGTGTGGTCTTTGGTGAGGGAGAGGATGAGCTGGGTGTCGTCGGCGTAGGATACAATGTTGAGGTCATGTTTTCAGAAGATGTCTGCGAGGGGGGCCATGTAGACGTTGAAGAGGGTCGGGCTTAGAGATGACCTGTGTGGTACTCCGCAGGTGATGTCGGTGGGAGCGGAGAGGAAGGGCAGTAGTCTGATTGTTTGGCTTCCTCCGGTGAGGAACGAGTGGATCCAGTCCAGGGCAGTTCCTTGTATGCCGGCCTCGCATAGTCTGGTGATTAGTGTGCGATGAGAGATGGTGTCAAAGGCTGCGGACAGGTCGAGGAGTATGAGGGCCGCGGAGTGGCACTGGTCCAGGAGGGTGTGGATGTCATCTGTGGCAGAACGTCTTGGTGCTGTGGTTAGCTTAGAATTCGGATTGGGACGGGTCAAGGATGGCGTGTTCTTCGATGAATCGTGTTAGTTCCCCATTGACTCCTTTTTCTGCCACTTTGGCTGCGAAGGGGAGAAGCGAGAAGGGCCGGTAGTTTTTGAGGTCGGTGGGGTCCGCGTGGGTTTCTTGAGCAGGGGCATGAATATGCTTCCTTACAACTTAATTTAGGGTTCATATTCTATTCACGGAAACCACAAGCTGATGAGTCTATTGAGGATTTGCATCAGCACTTAGATCACTTGCTGTTACGTGTGACTTTGAGCACATATCATATGTACAAATACTTAGGGACCAAATTCTAATGAGGACAAATAACAAAAAGGTGCAGGAAAGGTTATGGACAACCTCTTACATGCCTTTAAGTGCTGCCATTGACATTGCCAAATCTATGGAATCCTCTGAAAAATTTGTTAGAGAAATTAGAGGCAACGACAAAGGTGATGTTTTCAACATTCCCAGGGAGACATACAGACAAAAAAAAATCTTTCCACATATAAGGGAACATTTTGTGAGACCTGAAGGCAAATTTAGAAGTACGAAGAGTGTGAGAAGGAATTCTCATAAACTTTGTTACAGATGTGGAAGCAACGAGCATTTGGCCGATTGTAAGACATGTCCTGCCATTGCGAGAACTTGTTCGAAATGTAACAAAAAAGGTCATTTTGGGAAAGTCACATACAAAATGTGGATGTTTAATATAGTCCTTATGATGGCAATGAAAGTGAAATCAATACTGTCATCAATGTCTGCAGAAGTGAAGGAATCACCAAGTTTCGTTCATGTTTCATTGCTGTTGATGATGTCGAATTGCGATTTCTTGCGGACTCATGTGCATGGTGTACCATTATTGCTTTAGACATTGTCCATTACAAGTGGCCCAAAAAGGTTCTGTCCCCTCCTGATGTCACTCCCAGAGGTTATACAGGACACAGAATTGACTTGGTGGGTTTCTTCTTGGCTAATTTGGTGTTTTCGGGGCGTCACACATAAGGCAAGATAGATGTTTCAAGATCAGGACATTCACTTCTGGGGTGACCACACCAGGAGCAATTTGGAATGTGGCTCAACCCCAGAGCTGATCCTCCTGTCTATATAGTTCAACCCCCTAAGGCAATTAAAGTGGATTATACATGCCTTGTTAATGAGTTAAAGGAACAGTTCCAAGCGTTTTCAGTGAGAAACTAGGAGAATACCATGGTTTCAAACATGTCATTAAGTTACACGACAATGCTGTACCAGTTTGTCACAAAGTGAGGAATGTTCCTCTCACCTACAGGAAAAAACTAGAGACATGCTTAAAGACATACGTGAGAAAGACATATTAGACCCCATTGAGTCATCACCGTGGGTTTCTCCAATTGTTATTTCAGTTAAATCTTCTGGTGAGCTTAGGCTATATGTGAACTTACGCAGTTTGAATAATGCCATCTGGGTAAATGTCCACCCTTTACTAGGGGTGGGCGGAGTTCTGCCCACTCTGCGCTCCACAAAGTAGGTGGAGTAGGCAAAACTCAGCATACTCCGGGCGGAGGGGAGTTGGCATGCACAGTTTTACGGAAGAAGTCGTGATGCAGTAGGAAGAGGGAGATCCAGGACATCGCAGCTCAGGTAAGCCATTTTACTTACTTATAAAATGTTTTAAACCTTGTAAATATAGTTGTTAATAGGGCGGAGGGCGGTGGGTGGTGTGTAGTGTGCGGAGTGTGCAGAGTTTTTGCCCACTCTGTGGCACTCCGCATAGCCCCACTAAGCATACTACGCCCAGGTCTACCCTTTACCCAATTTACATCAGATGGTATCAACTTTGGCTGGTGCGCAAGTATTTTCGTGCATTGACTTGGCCAGTGCATACCACCAGGTTGTCCTTGCAGAGGAATCCAAAAATCTCACTGCTTTTATTACTCCAGAAGGTCTCTTTAGGTACCCCCGCATGGCTTTCGGTTTTGCCAGTGCCACCTCAGGTTTTCAAAGGTTGATGAAAGACACCCTTGAGGGTTTAACTGGTGCTATTGTCTTTCAGGACGACATACTTGTATATGGGAAAAATAATTAGGAACATGATAAGAATTTAAAAAAGGTAATTGCTGCGTTGTCTGAAAAGGGTCTTACCCTTCGCCTTGATAAGTGCAAAATCAAGGCGACGGAGGTAGAATATCTAGAACATACCATCAGTGAGATCGGCATTAAACCCAAACGTAACCATGTTAAAAGCATTGTCAATGCTCCCATTCCTTCTTCTAAGGAACAGTTAGTGACTTTCCTTGGCCTGAATTTTACGCTAAATTTATACCTAATTTTACTTCTAGAGTGGAACCTTTCAGATGCCTTCTGAAGAAAAATGCTAAATTTAATTGGATTAATGATAGGTCCAAGGCCTTTGAAAATTTGAAGGAGTTTATAGCGAATACCCTATGTCTAAAACCATTTGTGTGTGGCAAAAAGTGCATTGTGATGGTGGTTGCTAGCAACACTGGATTGGGTGGTGTGCCTTTACAAAGTGACAATGGGAAAGAGTGAATAGTAGCGTATGCATCCAGAGCATTAAGAGATGAAAAGAAGCACTACTCAATCATCGAGAGAGAACTTCTAGCTTGTGTTTAGGTAATAGAACATTTCAGGACATTTTTATGGGGCACCAAATTCACCATCAAAACTGATCACAAACCTCATGTTTTCTTGATGGTGCCAGGTGGAGGACGGATGAAGTCTGCAATTCTTGCGAGACTAGCATCCAGGTTGCAGTAATTCCAGTACCAAATAGAATATGTACAAGGCAAGGCAAACATACACGCTGATTGCATGTCTAGATTACTCTCTCATGTAGGGAGTTAGGATGGAACTCAGGAGGAAGAATGTGAAGAGGTGCTCACTCCATGTGATGTCAATTCGGTGTATGGTGAACAGGCTAATCTACGTGAGGATGTTCGGCTACGAGAAATGGGAAAAGACATTGAATTAAACAATGTCAAAAAGTTTATATTACAAGTTTGGCTGGAGCAAAGGAAGCTATCTGGTGACATGATGAGCTATTTTAAAGTACATGATGAGTTGGCTGTTGAAAATGGTTTTTAGTCATGAGAGGTGACAAATCTATCCCTTCCCATTTGCTAAGAAACACCATTGTTGTAATTGCTCATGAGGGGCATTTAGGCATTTAATTCCCAAGAAGACGCATTAGAGAATCCTTTTGGTGGCCTGGTATTGAAGTCTGCGTTGAACACTTTGTGCATTCCTGCGTAAAGTGTTTGGAGAGTGATAAGTCAGCTACGGCTCTTTGCCCTGAGCCCCATCCTGTTGATTTCCCTTCAGGTACATGGCGTAAACTTGGTCTTGACATTATGGCCCCATTCAGTGTTTTACCCAAGGATGAAGCTTTTGGCATTGTTCTCATTGATAACTATTCCAAGTGGCCAGAATTTAAGATGGTTAAATAAGTTACTTCACAGAATGCCATAGAATTCCTAGATTACCTTTTCTTTAGGGAAGGGATCCCCCAAGAGATTGTTTCTGATAATGGACCCCAGTTTGTAAGTAAGGAAATGGAATGTTTCTTTGGAAAATGCGGCATTACTCGCAAGAAAATTGCTGTTCTCCACCCCGAGGTCAATGGCCAGGTTGAACTCTTCAGCCGTGTTGTGAAAGATGCCATTCAACTTTCAGTAAAAGGGGGTTTGAATTGGCGCAATGTGCTTCAGTCCATGCTATTGGCCCACAGAACTTCACCCAATTCCGTTACTTTAGTTAGCCCATTTGAACTTTTGAGAGAAAGCAAACCTACTACCAAGCTGGCCCCTTGGTGGTTGAAGATGAATCTAGGTGAAAGCAATGATTTTACTAAAGTAGACTACGAAATAGTTTGACCTAGAGTTGAAGCGTACAAATAAAAGATGAAACACGTCATGGAAAAAAATAGGATCTGTAAGCAAACAAGGGATTGTGTTTGGTGATTTGGTCCACATAAAAAAAGAGGGCGTTGCCAAGGATTTTGCTGTTTGGTCAGTTCTCAAAAGAGTCATTGATGTTTTCCGAAATGCTGTCAAAATCAAAGGTGGCAGTGTCTGGAATTTAAACACGGTCTCATTATTTAAGGGTGTGGAAACACAATATGTTTTTAGATGTCAGGGAAAATGATGATTCGGGGCATCATGCCTTCTCTACTATTAACAATTCGAATGTTCCTCCCAGGAATGTGTGAGTTCATTGCCTCCACGCTAGGTTCAGAGATTTTGTTATGAATTTGTTTTTTTGGGGGGGGGGTTTGGAAGGGGGGAAGATGTGTCGGGTGCATGGTAGACACGAGCGTGCTCTTTGTATCATAGCTGGTCCACGAGCATGGCATTGTGTGTCATAGCTCGTGGCTGCCTCACGTCCAGCCGTCTTGTATTGTTTCAAAATGTTGGAAGGTTGGGAGGTGGGAGAGAATGTTGTAATGATTCATTCTGCCTGTAACTTATGTGTTGACCAGACTTGTCTGCACTACTAAAGGACGTCTGAGGAATACTCATGTTTCTGCCTCCTTATTCCTCGTCTGGGACTTTTCCTACAGTAAATACCATTGAGTTGGGTAAAAATACAGGTGCTAATCCGCACCACGATACCCCACTGGGTGAACATAGGCTTTACAAATATGTTATGCTTTCTGCGGACTCTTTTTGTACTCAGCATGACCATAAAAGTGTCAGAGACTTTGAGACAAGAATTATGTTTTATTACCTTCTTGAAAGTGAGTTAAGGCACCAGGAGCTATAGAGACTTTGCAGTGGTGCAAGAAAAGAGGGCAAATGCCTTGGACGGTTTGCCTTAATTCTATATGCAATGTGAGAAATAGATTGATAGCTTCAGTAAAGATAATTCTTAGATCATGAAAAAGAGAGATATTCTTTTGGACAATTTTGCTGCTTATGTAATAAAAAAAGCAAACACTTTTTGCGTCAAATATTGTCATATCATTCACATGTGAAAATTGAAGACTATGTAATTCCTCTGCTTGCAATGCTTACTGGGAAATATGCAACAGAGGAAACATATTTAATCCACTGCACATCACAGAGAGAAAAGGGCAATATGAATGCAAAACTATTCATCACGTTTTTTATTTAGAAACAAGCTTACCTGTCACGCGTTGCTGCGATCTTCGAAGAAAGGAAATTCAAGGAAACTCGTTATAACATTCAATTTACATTGTGTCATTTTTATTGAAACTTATTCATTTTAATATGGAAAACATTTCAAAGTGTCGTTTTAATTCTATTTATTTATTCGAGTGCTTGTGGATACACGATTTTTTGTTTTTCTGTTTGGTGCGTACATCAGTATTCAAAAGATTATGAGGGCCCTGGGGGCCGATATTTTAAAAATGTTTAAGCCAGAAACCTTTGCGGGAGTGTACTCAACAACTTCCCAAAGTTTCATGGTGATTGGATTAATGGTGTTTTAATTCTATTTATTTATTCGAGTGCTTGTGGATACATGATTTTTTGTTTTTCCGTCTGGTGCGTACATCAGTATTCGAAAGATTATGAGGCCCTGGGGGGGCGATATTTAAAAAAAATTGATGCCAGAAACCTTTGCGGGAGTGTACTCAACTGCCCAAAGTTTCCTGGTGATCGGATGAATGGTGTTTTAATTCTATTTATTTATTCGAGTGCTTGTGGATACACAATTTTTTGTTTTTCCGTCTTGTGCGTACATCAGTATTCGAAAGATTATGAGGGCCCTGGGGGGCCGATATTTTAAAAATGTTTATGCCAGAAACCTTTGCGGGAGTGTACTCAACAACTTCCCAAAGTTTCATGGCGATTGGATTAATGGTGTTTTAATTCTATTTATTTATTCGAGTGCTTGTGGATACATGATTTTTTGTTTTTCCGTCTGGTGCGTACATCAGTATTCGAAAGATTATGAGGCCCTGGGGGGGCGATATTTAAAAAAAATTGATGCCAGAAACCTTCGGGGGAGTGTACTCCACAACTTCCCAAAGTTTCATGGCGATTTTTTGTTTTTCCGTCTGGTGCGTACATCAGTATTCAAAAGATGATGAGGGCCCTGGGGGGCCGATATTTAAAAAAATGTATGCCAGAAACCTTCGCGGAAGTGTACTTAAAAACTTCCTAAAGTTTCATGGCGATCGGATGAATGGTGTAGTAATGCATAAAGGACAAACAGACAGACAGACAGACAGACATACATTCGTTTTTATATAAATAGATAATTTCATGGGTGGCCTGATGAATACCCTAAAAGACGTGTTGCTGTGAGTTCCTCTTCTGAGCTGTGATTATCCTGAAGAGCCTTGGTTTACAGAAGTCAGGAAACATTGTCTCCCTCCACAAAGGTCGCAATTTTCTGCCTGTGCCTGACCTTATAGGTAAAGTTTGACTCTGGCTTACTTCTAATAGCTATCACACACTCCCATAACTGAGTTTAACAGCATTGCCTGATGTAGGTCCATGGGAGCCAGACCCACAAAAGATACTCGTTTTTCAGGATAACCTTTAGCTGTGTAAAGGATCACCATTTTCATTCACTGTATGTGAATTTTTCCTTTGGTCAAATATTGATAATCTGAGAGGGCTCCTGCCACTGTGGACAGACTTTGTACCACACACAGCCACGCCATCACAAACCCTATGAACTCTGATTATTAAAGTAGAGTTTGTGTACATTTTTGTCATGATAATTTTTAATGCTAGAGAAAGGAGAGTGCTGACCAAGCCTACCAACGGTAAGAGAAAGGAGAGCGGCGAGCAAGCAAACCCACCAATGGTAAGAAAGGGAAAGGAGAGTGACTACCAAGCCTATCAATGGTAAGTAAGAGAAAGGAGAGTGTCAAGCAAGCCTAACAATGGAAAGGAAGCAAAAGGAGAGTGCCAAGCAAGCCTACCAATAGTAAAGAAAAGAAAGGAGAGTGGTTAGCAAGCCTAACAATGGTAAGGAAGGGAAAGGAGAGTGTCGAGCAAGCCTTGCAATCAGTGGCAGCTCCTCCGCTATGTTGGAGGAGCGCTGCCTCACTGCTTTCGAGCAGTACGAGAACTAGAAACAAAATCATAATAACTTTCAGTTGTTATCATTTTATGTTGGTGCAGCTTTGCGGGCGGGACGGTATGTGGGTGTGTGGGGCTGCTCTGCTCTCGGAGCAGGAAAGGGGAGGAGTAGTTTGCCCACTCCTAAGTGCTCAATGACTGGTTGGCCCTCCCGTGCCACCCAAATCAGTCATGTGCACTTTCCCCGTTCTCCTTGAAGGCTGCATTACAGCCTGCGTGGAGAACATGCCCAGGCCCCCATTCCTTGATTGAATGCCAAACCAGGATGCTCAAAACCAATCACAACGCTGCATTGCAGTGTTGTGATTAGTCAGGGAGTCTGGGTGCCTACCAATCTGATTGGTCAGTGGGGCCTAGCTGTGATTTCTGTTCATCGAGGAGAGCAGGAGCAGAGATGCGGGACTCGGCGGCAAGGTAAGTTAATATTTTTTAACTATGCACACCAGTGCGGCAAACCCCCCCTGAATAATGGCCTCCCCACCCCGCCCTGCCACCCGCAAATCATGCCGGCTGCCACTGCTACCAATGGTAAATAGGAGAAAGGAGAGTGGCGAGCAAGCCCACCAATGGCAAGGAAAGGAGAGTGGCAAGCAAGCCTACCAATGGTAAGCATAGGAAAGGAGAGTGACAAGCAAGCCTACCAAAGGTAAGTAATGAATGGGCTCTAAGCCATTTTTAGATAATTTATTAAAGAACATTAGACTCCCAAGAACCAGCACTATAGCATTTTTTGATAACATATTGTTAAACATAAAACACATACAGCGTTGTTCATACAGATTACACCTGTTTGGGTCATGTTAGTACTAGCGGCCTTTATTGTGCATTTTATCTTTCACTACATCAATGACAGCGTTTATAGATATTATCACACAAATAGGACATTGCTACATGGTACGCTTCATGCATTTAGCAATAGTTATTACTCCGTCAAATAACCAACATCCCTGGGCGCTGACAAGTCCTCGTCCGGCAGACCTGCAGCTTGCTGTAAAGAGCTGTAAAACAACAAAGCAGTATGATTTTTATACCGGTGTGGGTGTTCACTGAGCACTGGTGATGGGGAGGTGCGCCCAGCACGCACTGCTGGACTTCACACTCTAACCTGGATGCAGGCAGACCTCCCAGGAGCTGGGTCTGTGCTCTGCCTCTGCTGTCTCTGGCCAGGTCACACCTCAAGCTCCCAGCACATCTGGACTGGACTTGACTGATGGTGGCCCAGTCCTCCTTCAGTTTCAATAGGGTTCTACCAAGATTATTTGTATACACACGTATAAAACGTGAACAATGGCATTGGTGGTGATAATAAATTTCCTTCCCAGTAACCTGGTCATGGTTGTGTCCATAGGGTCCACAGCGGAGGTTTCGTACCAGGGCCCCGGCTCACACGCCGGGACAGCGCAGTGATAGATGTCTGCAAGCAGTGGTTCCTGGAGTCCTGATCATTGTTCTGTCTCTAGATCTCTGCATCTCTTCATCTTCAAAGAGGTGAGCTCTTTCAGAACCAGCTGGTCTACTCTGAGCTCTGCATTACTTTCCTTACGCGACCTCTACGTATAGCTTTACCAATTTTTTTTGCACCATGTGTAAATGTGAACATGCAGATACAAGACTGGTCTGCAAGTTATGCAGACACTCTTTATTTCTGTGGGCATAATCCACTATTATATCGACCTACAAAAATATCAGAGCACTAATATTGATGTCAACAATATCGACATCCTATCTACAAAAAGGTAAGTACAAAAATTTCGAAAAAAAATATTGATGTCAAAAATATCGTTTTTTAAAAAAATATCGTTTCTTTAAATAAAATAAATATGTCAAAATAATAAATAAATACTTAAAAATATAATAAAGATAGTACAAAATATATTATATTATTTTAAATTAATAAGTAATATACATAATGTAATAAAAAAATGAACTTATAAATATAATAAATATGCTTAATCAGTTCTAATATTTATTGTAATAACTTATAAATAATTAAAAATATTATATAGTACAAATTCATCGATACACATAAAATAATAACATAAATAAAAATAAAAAATTTATGCAAAACAAATTTAAAAAAATAATGTATTTGTCATATTTTTTTAAATTAATTATATACTACATTAACTAAAACAATACAAAAAATATTAAGTAACAGAGAGAATAAAATACTATTCCAATTCCCAAAAAAACAACAGTAAGGAAAATGTTGGATAGCGGAGGGGTAAAAATTACTATTCCAACTCCAGAGAGTTCAACAGTAGGGAAAGTGTTGGATAGCGTAGGGGTAAAAATTACTATTCCAATTCCAGAGAATGCAACAGTAGGGAAAGTGTTGGATAGCGTAGGGGTTAAAATTACTATTCCAACTCCTGAAAGTGCAACAGTAGGGAAAGTGTTGGATAGCGTAGAGGTAAAAATTACTATTCCAACTCCAGAGAGTGCAACAGTAGGGAAAGTGTTGGATAGCGTAAGGGTAAAAATTACTATTCCAACTCCAGAGAGTGCAACAGTAGGGAAAGTGTTGGATAGCGTAAACTTTAAAAATAACATACTTCTAAATAAATTTATATTTTAAAATATAAAAAATAATATTTATTAAATAAATCTAAACCATTTACAAATAACAATAAATAATTATTATAAAAAAATTACCAATTAATAATGAATATCCAATAAATTAATTACCAATACACAAATATAAATGTAATAACTACTTAATAACATATCAATTACTTTACACACTATTCCCCTATGAGCGCACAACAAACACCAATAATAAAATAATACACTTAACATAATTATCAATTAATAAATTAATCAAAATTATTTACCAATTATTAAATATTATTACCAATTAATTATTAATTAACAATATTATAATGACCAAAAACAATTAATAAAAAAATTGTTACTTAATTACATTTAAATTACTTCCCACCCTATTCCCCTATAAACCCATAACCCACTACAGAACATAAGTATCAATTAATCAATGTATTAAAATAAATAACTTATTAATACAAATTAATTACCTATTAATTAATAATTATTTATAATTCCTAATAAATTACTAATTAATTTGCTATAATTAGATTACTTCCCACCCTATTCACCTGTAAACCCATAACCCGCTACTGAACATAATAATCAATTAATCAATTAATTAAAATAAATTACTAATTAATAGAAATTAATTACCTATTACTTAATAATTAATTTATAATTCCTAATAAATTAATAATTAATTTACTATAATTAAATTATTTCCCACCCTATTTCCCTGTAAACCCATAACCCGCTACAGAACATAATTATCAATTAATCAAGTAATTAAAATAAATTACTAATGAATAAAAATTAATTACCTATTAATTAAAAATTAATTTATAATTCCAAATAAATTTATAATTAATTTGGTATAATTAAATTACTTCCCACCCTATTCCCCTATAAACCCACAACCCGCTACGGTACTAAAATACAAAATTTACTTAAATTAAATTTAAAAAAAATAATACATATTAAATACATAATAATATACATAAAAATTCATATAAAAATGGATATTAATAACATTGATATTACTAACATAGATATTAGTAACATCGATATTACCAACATAGATATTAGTAACATCGGTATTACTTACATAGATATTAACAAAACCGATGTTACTTACCTTCTATATTACTTACATTCGATATTACTTACCTTCGATATTACTACTTCGATATTATTGTACTTCGATATTAACAATTCGATATTTTGACTGCCTACCACATGAGGCCATACGTTTGTAAATTTCCCTTACCATTCAGAGTTTTGGATGATGGATGATGTGGTGTGGGTCTGTTCATTTGGCCTCACCCATCCTTGGATCAATTTCCCACTGATTTCACTGTCTCAGTGATCCCATTCGAATGTACAGGCATCTGGGTGCTGTCTTGCTTCTAAATATTCGGAGCATCTTTGGAAAGGGAATCTGGTTGCAATTGCTGTTTCTCTTGTTCGGGTCATGTGCGAATGTCAGCAACTAACTACAACATAAGTCTTTCATTGAACAATTTAGATCCAAGTCTGTGCTGGAAAAGGAGAAGATGGGATCCAGCCAAATTCTTGATCTGGCATCTTTTAGTGAGTCAGACCCAGGCTAGCACCAGTGAAAGGTGCCAACTGTGTGCCAGTGCAACCTGCTGATGCTAGGACCCAAATAGGAACGTCCGCACCTTTTGTGCTTTGTATTCAAGGCAGCAACCTCCAGGGCACCAGGGATGTCTTCTATTTTCAGTTCCAGCTGGACACACCACAAATGCCTCACTTAAAGGACTATCAGTACTCCTGTTAGAGTCTCATCCAAACTGGGAGCTTACCGGAGCCTAACACCACGATGCAAATGTCATATAGAAAATGAAGACACTCAGCTTGTCTTTTCTCAAGTTCTTAACAGATAAACTATGAATGTTGTTACTGTTACAAGCACTACATGCAAAAGATATGCATGCGCTGCAAGAATGCTAAATGTAGCAGTAATTGCCCAAATCAACGAGTTACTTATACTACAAAACTGTGATCTGCACGTCACGTGATGTGCTTTCTACCAGGCACATTAACCCTCTATTCTATTTTATGATGGTTCAGACCTGTGGCTAAACTGAACAAAGATCTCTCCAGAAACTACATTAATTCAAAAGTTATCTTAATGCTGTTGTACCTCGGAACTTGCTAGATACACAAGGATCTCTACAATAGGTGCCTGAACAAATGCAGTCTGTCACCAATAAAGTACATCAGAACTGATTTACTATCTTATTTGACATTGCTTCCAATTTCATAGTGGGCAGAAAAATAAATGTATAGAACAGTTGACTGTCTGACTCCAAACCTCATGAGTCCCCCTCGAGTGACTCAAGCAAGGAACCTCGTTAAAATTATCGCCGTTTTATCGGCAGTTTCCTGCCGATAAAACGGCGATAAGGGGCTTGCTAATATGCGTTATAGAATTCCTATAGAATCCCAGGTTAGATGTGCAGGACATCTAACCTGGGAATCTATAGGAATTCTATGACGCATATTAGCTAGCCAATTATCGCCGTTTTATCGGCAGTTTCCTGCCGATAAAACGGCGATAATTTTAACGAGGTTCCTTGCTAATATGCCCCTCAGTCCCTTTTCTGTTGCCATCCTTTGCCCTCAATATCTGGGATTCTGAAGTATTTCTTTCTATTTCTAACACTGTATAAATCAGAGTTTTTGGTTTATTGGTGTGCATATAATAAACCTTCAGGAAAATATTTCGGAAAATGAGTGGAAAATTACATTACAAAACACAGAGCAGGTGCTTGAGCTTTAAATGTATGCCATTATTTTAGCATTATCTGTTTATGCAAATTAATGGTTGAATTCCAATGTTTAAGGGGAAGGCTCCACCACTTGCCCTACCTGAGCCCCACAAGAGCAGCATGAAAGGAATCATCTGTTTTAAGGGAAGTAGCATGCCTGACCCTGGGCAGAAACTTTGAGACAGAAGCATGTTTTTGGGAACACTCAAGTTAAACAGCCTGGCTGCTGTTGTAAGCCCTTTGTTGACAACAGGAAAGCATGTGTGTTCAGGTTGCTTCTTTTTGTGTCTGGCTTGACAGTACAGCTGTTGCCAGACCTTATGTGATTAACATAAAAAGAGCTTTAAGAGCACTGCTGAGAGAAGGCTTTGTCGCCGCTCACATGCTGATCTTCCTTCTTAATTTCACTGGGGAGGTTGTGTGCATTCAATGTAAAAGAGGGCTTCGATCATAAAGATAAACTTGGTCTGAGTTATTTACGGTGCCAACCCATTGATCAAGGTTGTAGTTCTGATTAGTTCATCCGGAAAACGTATGGCTGATGACATAGATCGGATCCATTTGTTAAGAAAAGTGTGACAAAGGCAATATACCTGAATTATCTATGGTGAAAAGCACACGTTAAAGCCAATTGCCAATCATGTGTAGATTGTTATTACTCTGTGATAAAACCTGTGGACATTTTTGCAAACACGGATTCCCTAGATTGTCATTATAGGACCATGGGGCATATTACCAAGGGCTTGTATCGCCACTTTCTCGGCGAATTGTGCCGAGAAAGCGGCGATACAGCTAGAGCCCTATTACCAAGGGCACTTTAAAGTCTGGCCCGAGCCCACTTTGCATGTCGGCGATAAACATCGCTAATGACATGCAAAGTGGGCGTTCCCACGTCCAACCACATGTAAAATGTGGTTGGAGGTGGGAACAGCCTGTTACCAAGGCAGGCGTTGGGAGACAAAAACCTGCGATAAACTCATTTATCGCAGGTCTCCCAACGCCTGCTCCGACCAGGTGTTAGGCATTGTTAACATGGGGGTGTGGGTCATAAAACTGAATCCACCCCCCCATATTATCAAGGCCCACATTAGCGCATGAAAACAACGTTTGTTTTCATGCGCTAATGTGCCATATCGCCGACTATCGCCGGATTTCTGATCGCCTGCCTGATGCGCATTGATAATTGCGTGCTAATTAGGCGATGAAATCCGGCGATAGCCGACGATACGGAGATGTGCGTTGTGCGTTTTGCAACGCACATCTCGATAATATGCCACCATGTTTTTGGTTTAATTTCATTGCTTTTTAGCCATTAGTTAACAGGGCATCCGTCTGCAAAGGCTTATTTAATCACCTGAGAAAAAGAGCTATAAGAAGTAGTCGGAGGAGGCCGGGGGAGGGGTGCTGGCTCTGCCCACAGGTGAATCTTCTTCTATACAAGTAGTTGTGTTAGTCCACACAGGAGGTAGCTCCATTATTCATAATTGATAAAGTAGGAAGGGGCTTTGCATGATGTAAGTCCATGTCCAGTGGTGCAAGAATGGGTTCACATGAAAACTCAAAGAGAGCTCTGATAAAATAGAGGTTTTACTGCTTGCTATGCACTTGGAAACTAGCAGGAACTTTGATTTATTAAATAGCTTCTCTCCCATTTCCGAGGAGGAGGTATCAAGTCGGCTTATGAGAATAAATCCCGGCTCCCCCCACGACCCCTGCCCTGCTACAATCGCTAAATTGGCCCATGCTACTATTGCATCTGGTCTCAATCCCCTGTTCAACATCATGTTAGACAAAGGGGAATTTTCTTCGCGTTGGAAACAAGCCTCTATCCTGCCCCTGCAAAAAAAATCCAACTTGGACGTAACGGACTTAAATAATTTTCGTCCCATCGCCAGGCTCCCCCTCCCCGCCAAAATCATGGAGGGCATACTGAACACCCAGCTCAGCAACTTCCTTGGTGCTGGAGAAAGGCTGGATTCATCCCAACACGGATTTAGGGCCGGACACAGCACAGAATCGGCACTGATAAAATCTGCCGAGGACATTCGTATGGTGATGGACGCCGGGGCAGAGCTGCCCTGATCCTGCTCGATTTGTCAGCGGCCTTCGATACGGTCCACCATAAACTATTGGTGGACCGGTTGAGGGCCAGTGGGATTCAAGGAAGGGCACTCAATATTCTGAAAGCCTTTTTGACTGGGAGGACTCAGTCGGTGGCCTTGGGGGACTTCGAATCCGAGCCATTTGTGCTCTCCTGCGGAGTCCCCCAGGGGTCCTCCCTGAGTCCGACTCTGTTTAATGTCTACGTCTCCACCCTGGCGCCAGTTATTAGATCATTCGGATTTAATCTTACCTCCTATGCTGACGACACCCAGATTGTGGTGTCGCTGCGCCAGGGTGATCTAGACACCACTGCAGATCGATTCAGATGCTGCATGCGGGAAGTGAGCAATTGGATGGCTGGTAACTGCCTTAAGCTCAACTCCGCAAAAACAGAGGTGTTACTGTTTGGGACCAAGGACAACTTTTGGTCACCCCGTAGGTGGCCAGAAGATATGGGGCCTCCACCTTCCCCAGTAACTAAGGTAAAAAATTTGGGGATCCTGATGGACGACTCCCTTTCCTTCAGGCCGCAGATCAATGCCTTATCATCTGCTACGCATTTTGTGCTTAAAACAATCAGGAAGGTCCTGCCATTCCTTCCGGTAGAACATAAAAAGACAGTAGTGACCGGACTGGTGATGTCTCGGTTAGACTATTGCAACGCGCTCCTTCTAAATGCTCAGCAGGGTCTCCTAGACAAACTTCAGATCCTGCAGAATGTAGCAGCACGCCTGATTACAGGCAAGTCCAGGTTTGCCTCAGTCTCACATGACCTAGTTAAACTACACTGGCTTCCAGTGCGGAAAAGAATCCTGTTTAAATCACTCTGTGTGATCTTTAAAGCACTAACGGCATTGGCCCCCACTGCCTGACCCCCCTCTTCCAGTGGTATAAACCAGCCCGAGCATTACGATCAGCCGAACAGAGGCTGGCTGTCGTCCCTAGAATTAGGAAAGCTCGCTGGGGAGGCAGAAGTCTAACCTAGGCGCCGCCAAGGCCTGGAATACGCTCCCGGCCAATCTAAGACAGATTCCCGATCTGCTCAAATTCAGAAAGGCTCTCAAAACAAAACGTGGCTTTTCTCTCGCTAATATCCCAGCTCACCCCACTAGCGGTCAGCCAGCGCCAGGACACCTCCGGGTAACAGTGCGCTCTAGAAATGTAAAAAATAAATAAATAAATAAACTTGCCAAAATAACATAGAAATTGGCTTTGCATTGTAAACTGCGTGACAAAAACAATAGGACATGGTTTTACATTGTGAACTCCTTTCCAGACACCACAGACAGTATCTATACCTTATGAACCAACTGAGAAATGCAATAGGAATTGGGTCTACTGTGAGAACTCTGACAAAGGCAATAGGAAGGGGTTTTACCTAGTGAACTCTCTGACAAACTCAGAAGGAAAGAGTCTTATGTTATAAACTCAATGACAGACACTATAGAAAGAGGATACATGTTTTAAACTATTTGATAAATACAATAGGACTACGTTTTAAATTATCAACTCTCTGACAAAGGCAATAAGAATGGATTTAGTACATGTATTCATTTTCATGTCAGGCCACAGTGAAGGCTTGGTGTCTCCAGAGGGGGAGTTAATATTCGTTTCAATGCATCCTTTGGGTCTGCCTAATTTATTAAGGCAAAACCCACATGGTCAAGTTTATGTTCATTTTAAAGTCATTTGGCTTACATGATTGATTTTGGAATGTGAATGCAAAGGCAGTATGTCTCTCATTTTACATTGTGAATGACTTTAAAAAACCTGTAGACAACTTTTTTGATTGTGAAAATGTCTAATATTTTCATTTTTTCGCAATTAGACTGTTGGTGTAAAAAGTGTTGCATGTCCTCACCGATAATGAGAGCAGACTATAGTTACATATTTAGTTGCACCTTGTGATATTTCTTTAGAGTACATGACTTGCACCCAGGCTATTCTGCAAGGCCCCTTTTGGAGTGGTTCCAATTTTTAATTCCACCTTGAATATTGTAAATATAGGCCATTTTGATTTTAATATTTAGTAGTGTGCGCATTAAAGCACTTTTCCTTTTTAAAGAGACAGCACTGGCTGAATATTGATCTATTGAAGGTGAATGTTGTGCACTGTTGTTCTCTGATTTCATGTCCCATAGCATCTTCCCGAGTCAGCACTGAACCCCTCTGCCTATCTAGCCTTAACAGAAAAGTTGAAAGACCCTCACTGACACAATTGGGTCTAGGAACATTTGAATGCCGAGGGACCTCCTGCATTGGATTTCTCAAATACACTAGGAAGGGGTTTAAGATTGTGAACTCTCACACAAATACAATAGGTAGAGCATTACATTGTGAACTCCTTGCCAAACAACAGGAAGGGGCTTCTGACAAATGCAATATCAAGAGGTTGTACATTGTGAACTTTTTGACAAATGGAAAATAAGAGGTTTAATGTATAGTTGAATTTTTAGGTCTGGCCACGGTACATGTTTGTTGTCACAAAAAGCATTTATTATCATTTTAATGTATTTGTACTTACCTAAAATGTTGGATGGGTCTCGCTAAGCAGAGACCACATGGTCATGTTTATGCTCATGTTATAGCCAATTGTCTTACTTCACAGGTTTTTAAATGTTCTCATAAATGCAATAGGACTCACATTTTACATTATGAATGACTTGACTAAGTGTGTAGGTCTAACCTTACTGATGATTAAAAGCATTAAAGGTTGCAGGATGCCCATAAAGGGGGATTGCGGATTTTAGTTAGGCTAATAGCCTACCGGTGCACAAATTGTGACCTAGTACCAGATAAACGGGAACAAGCTAAATGTACCAGGGTATTTGTTATCTTTGATACATCTTTTTTGTGCATGATTTGGACCCTGCCATTCTGCAAGGCCCCATTAGGAGGGGTTCCAATTTGCATTTCCAATTGAATTAGTTTAAATATTTGTAATTTTGTGCCATATATTTATTTGTGAGCTCATTGTAGTGCTGCTTTTCCATTTTAAAGAAACATTAATTAGCTGGACATTGATTTATTGGTATTTGTGTGCATTTTTTGAGGTATGATTCTCTAGCCCATGTCAGCTCCCTGAATCAGTCTTGGGCTTTGTTGCTTCATCACACTGACATTAAAGTGCTAAGAGGTTTGCTTGGTCCCCAGTTAGAGGGACCAAGGTATGAAGCTCCATTACACCAAACAAGGAAGAACCCTATTGACACAAGTGGTGTGCACTAACTACTGACTGCCCTGGGATATCTCAAATCAGATTTCTTAACTACAATAGTACGTGATTTTACAGTGTCATCTCCATTCAAAACATTGTTGTGAGAATGTTCATATTATGAACTCTGCAACCTATGCAATAGGAAAGGGTTTTAGAACTCCCTGACAAAATAATAAGAAGGAAGTTTGTAATTTTATGTTTAGTATTAAGTTATATGAATTGAAACTCATTTTCTTTTAAAAGTAAAAACACTGGACTGTATCTAAGAATTAATCTTCTCCTTTTAGAGTTCTTTAATGTGCATTTAACGCCTATGGTTGCTTACATTAGTTATTTTGTCATTTTTTTCTCCAATCTTTTTAGTGACATTTCAAGTAAAAAGAACAATGCAAAATTGAGCACTTTTAAAAAACAAGGATTCGCACACCTTGGCACTTTAAAACCTTTCTCCTCCCAACCCTCCCCTCTTAGTATGATTTTCAACATTGCTGGAAGGCTCTGCCACGATTCCTCCCAAATTACTTCACTTAGACTATCAATTAACATCACACAAAAGCCCTGTATTTTTGGACATTTCCAAATCGTGTGATAAAAAGTACCCACAAGGCCACAACCCGGTCTGCAATTGACACTTGTTGTCCTACCCATCTTGAACAACTTAGTCGGGAGATAATATAAACAGTGAAGGATTATTAATTGTACTAGGCCACTTATCTAGGGGAGGCAATGACCTCTAACCAGTCCTCATCTTAGAGACACCCCAGATCGTGTGCCCAGTGCTCATACAATTGTGTCAGGACCTCAGCGGTGTTCTGAATTATTTTCTTATATGTCATTGTCGTGGCCTTGCATGGCATATATTCATCAAGGACGAGGACTCGGGTAGTACCATGCCCCTCTGCAACACTGCCCTCAGTGCATGTCTGGTCTGCAGATAGTGATATGTCTTGTTAGGTGCTAACTGGTAGTCTTGCTCTAAGTCTGTAAAGGGAACATATAGTTACCATATGACCCCATATGACCCCATCCTTGAGATGCCGATTAGGTCACACTTATCAAAGCCAGGGAACCGTCCCAGTGTTCCCAACATGACTGTGTCCCAAAAGGGTGTGGCCTGTGTGATCTTCCCCCTCCAGTCCAGGGTACGAGTAGCTGTGTGTCAGATATCAACCACTATTGTTGTCAATCCCTTAAGTTTCGAACATGTGGGAGCTCTGTAGAGTGCCCTTAGATAACCCCATTGCAGCCCTAGCCTGTCCATTTGGTAGGCCAGCTCAGTGGGGGGGGCCCAAAGACATAACCATTGATAGTGGACAGCTGTGCCAGACAGTAGTACTTTTGGATGTCCGGCTAGGCTACTCTACCATCGTACCAACCCCTCGTCAATTTTTGTTGTGCAATGCGCGCTGGGCTGCCATCCCACATTAGCGTTTGATCTCACTCTCTTTTAGGCCTAAAGTATAATCTGCACTAGGTAGGGCGTGTTTTGTAAACTATATAAAAAACAGGGTAACGGCACCATTTTAAACAGAGCAGCTGTACCGAGGAGCGTCAGCGGGAGGCTTCTCCAATGTTGGACATCCCATTTTAATCTTTCAAGAGGTGGCACCAGGTTCTTATCAATAATAACATTGTGCAGCTTGTGACATAGAGTCTGAGGCAAAGGAACCCCTTGGTAACCAGTTCTGCGTTTCAATCACAGGGCAATCATGGTGGTCGCCCCTGCGCTTTGTAAATTTGGTATTTTTGCTAATTTATTGTATATAATGAAATTGTATCTTCCCACTGCTCGGTCCATTGAAGGCCTTGGAATTTCGTTTTTGATCAACTATGTCAATATTTTATTCCTTATGCAACAAAGTGGTATAATTGTTTTGCTTCAGTCACGCATTGGATGGCAAATTACCTGTTAAAGTTAAATGTATAAAAAACACAGGTTTTGGTTCAAGAGTCTTTAGAACTGGACCTATGTTTGGCAGTCGCGGACCTTCAACAAGTTAAGTCTGTGATATCAATGATTTAAAATGCACACAGATGCATCATAATAAATAATTCATAATATTGTGTTTTTCCTCCCAGCAATATACTAATTCACCTCTCCACCACTAGTAATATCTCAATAGTATGTGTGATTCATAAAAAAACACACGTTTTTACAACACAGAGGGCTCACTATATACTCCTGTGAATAGGTGCAATAGAGTTCACGATCCTAGAAAAGATAAATCCAGTGCATAATATTCACAATCATAGAAAGGATGATTCTGAGGCTAAAATGCAACTAAAAATCGAAATCCTTGTTCTCCAATGTTTATCCAAGATAGTTCTCTGAGAACAAGGTACTTGACAACTCATGATGAATTTGCAATAATATCCAATCTTCTGGCAACAAGATTCCAGTTGCAACAATTATGTTTCATGAATGCAAGGTAAGGAACACTCTAAACCATAAGGAATGTATACTCAATGGATCTAAGAAGGCTACCACCAATGTAAGTGTGGAGAGACTCCCAGGGTACTTCATCTTGGTTCCACCTGCATGTTTAATGTAGTGCAACTGTCACAGCCATGAAGTACCACACATAACGGTGCCTACACTCTGGGTGAACTGTTGACCTTCTCTGTAGCAGAAGACTAGAGAACCCTGGAAGTTCAGAGAGTATCTCCACTCTTGTCTGGCATACATAAACGATCATGAACCACAGATCATTACACTATGACCCAAAAAGTTTATTATCAATGCTAATCTTATCTTATGTCCCATTATCATCCAGATAGCTGGTACATGTTACTCCCTTTTGAAGACCATCAGAAAAATTCTTCCTTGCTTCTGAGTTGAGAGAAGGTTCATGATTAAACAAACAATCTCATCTTGTTTAGATTTTAGGAATGCAGTCTTGCTTAGCTTAGCTAAATATCTTATCTGTTGCCTTCAGATTGTGCAAAATGCTACTGCCAGATTTATTACTCAGTTATCTCAGAAGACTTCTTTTAAATCCCAGTTGGACTTACACCACAGGTTACCAACGAATAAACAGATCTTTTTGAAGACACTTTACATGGTGCACATTTCATCTCTGCTTTTGGCTTTAGTCCTATGTGCCCTCTCACAATCTTGATTTGTCTTCAAAGGCCCTCTTGGTGGTGTCCTTGTTCCATTGCACCAATTAAGCTAGACACATTATTCTTTGGACCTTACTTCTATTTACAGAACTATTGGGGCCACATCACAGAGACTCTGGAAAACAAAACAAACACAGCAAAATAAAACAAAAAAAAGAAAATTCATTCACACAACCTATGCAACTTGTTTCATACAGAACAGAGCAAACTTATTTTTCCCTATTTTGTTTACTCATGTAATATCACACAGAATAAACTGATTTTGCTAGTCCCATATTTCACATTTGAGAAGCTTACAGGATCTATGTCCTCTCATTTTTGTGTAAACTGGGCAACCGTGTAAAATCAGTTTTCTCCAAGCTTGGCCCTGCTGTAAATACCATTTAGTTCCATTCCAAAAATGGTGCAAGATATTTGTGGACTTTCTCTTTTCCACCACAACAAACTTTTTATTGTATGCCCCATTTTTATTTGCATTCCTTATGTTCTATAACTCATGTATGTATGTATGTATGTATGTCATGGTACATAATACATTCATCTTGCTTACAAAACAGGTTAAGCTGATGAGAGAGTATTTGGTTTTAAGCTTATTTCTATGAAAGCAAATATATGTCACAGCATGTAAATCTGAATAAAGGGGGGCTGCCTGAAGAGTTTTAGACATTTATGTATATATAAAATATACAATACACGGATAGATATATAGATAAATAGATAGATACGGCATATTTAGACATGACAACATAAGCATGTTAAGGTATAGAATTGAGGTAAGTGTTAGGCATCTGTCCCTGTACATGTTACTGTGCTTTCATTTATAAGGAGAAACATTATCTATGTAGGTATTTATATATATATAAATATATATAAATATGGAAAAGTCACTTATTTTATTTTTGTTTGACCAAATGGGGACCTGGACAGAGGCAGTTAAAGCTAGGAGATTATTATTTATAAAGGCATTGGCAGTCCTATCAAATTTTAGCAAAAAACTGGGTAGACGGTCACCGGTAGAACTGCTGCAAACATACAAGTCAAAGTGTGTGTCAATCGCCACTTAAGGATCCTGGCATCTGGGGTTATGTTGATGTTAATTCTTTACAGATTGCAGAGAACAACTTTTTTAGGTTTTTGCTGGCCATACCAGACAGTACTTCCATCCACATTTGCCATACAGAACTGGGAATGTCATATGTAACAGACATTATAAAAATCCAACCAGTCATACTGTGGCATTGGATCTGGACCAATGAGAAAACGTTACTTAATCGCCAAATCTTAATTGATAGTGGGGAGTTAGATGGGGACATGCATATGAGGTGGCTAAACTACATACAAAAATTCACATGCAATCTTGCCCATCCAGAATATTATAATGACCCAATACTATGAGTACAGTTGTCAGGAAAGATCTCAAAATTAGTTTCCTGAGTTTATTTGAAACAAATAGAAATACTACCGAAATGAAAAAAACAAATGTACAGGTGCACCATCTTACTTTAACCACATTTAATATTCAGCCGTACATTAGTATTATCATAGGCGACTACGACAGGTTCCCGCTAACCCGCTTCAGATTAGGCATTATACACAGATCAATTCATTTTCCTGAATTGAATGATTGGTCCAGACTGATGTGTAAATGTCTGTGCGATGACTTATCTCCAAAGTCGTCATTGCATGTATTCTTCTTTTGTAAATTTGATTCCATCCAGAGAAGGAGGTGGATCTTTCCGATCTTAAGATCACTCGGTCTTAGGCAATGCCATCCCGCGTTTCTGGTCTTGCAATCTCTAGAGAACGAATTTGTTATTACTTCCATTATTGTGTTTTAAAAAAAATTCTTTAAATGTTGGAAAACCATTATGATGTGAGACCCACTGAGCATGATCAAGAGAATGGACTACTGTTTTTATATGAAATTAATTTTTGAAACTGTATACCCCATAATTTAAAAATTATTTTATGAATTGATAATCATGCTGTAATTTTTTATGTGCTTTTATGATTCTTTTAAGAAATCGAATAACGTTTTATTTCATTTGATTTATTTGATATATGAATATATACATATATATTTTAATAACATCCCGCCTGGACTACGGAAATGTCCTATATCTTGGTGCCGATTTGACAACCGTGAAAAAACTTCAGGTTGTTCAAAATGCGGCCGCACGATTGTTACGCAATGTTCCAAGGAAAACATCTGCATCGTTAGCCCTTCGAGATTTGCACTGGTTGGAAATCAAGAACAGAATCAAATTTAAGGCTCTATACTATATCTTCAAGATAAAGCAAGGCTCTGCCCCTAGGTACCTCCATAACCTCGTCCATGTCTATACACCCAGCCGTACTCTTAGATCTGCCGGCAAAGGAGATTTTGTTGTGCCTAGATTTAGGCTGGTGAAGATGGGAGGTCGTTCATTCTCTCATCTGGGCACTAAATCCTGGAATGCTCTGCCTGTCAGGCTGAAGCTGGAAACTGATTTTGTCAGGTTCCGTAAGGGCCTAAAAACTTGGCTCTTCCAACAATAAAATTTCAGAAACAGTTCTGCTTTATTGCTCCACTCTGCAAAGCCTTGTAGTTTTTCTTCTTCAGTCTATCCCTTGGCGCCGGGAAACCCACTGCGGGTAGCTGTCGCGCCTTATAAGTTGAAATAAATAAATACATAAATAAAATAAAATATATATGTAATATGTATAAAATATGTTTATATTCTTTTCAAATATTTGCTATACAAATAAAAAAACAATTCCCTTCAACATTTATAGCATCCCTTCCAACCTGTCCGAAAATTATGAACTCCCAGGCATCCTTTTTAAACTTTCCTCTGCTTTTCATTTGAATTTACCCAACTAACAGGCATACATGTCTACTGCTCCCAATACCAATTCACAACTTCCCTTTTCTAATACACTTCCATTATTCTATTCCTACTCAAAACACTACTAAACGCATGGGATCTCAAGATCACAAATTCATCAAACTTACCTAATCCTCAAATATGGAAGCAGATATTTCTAATATACTTAGGGCCATATTCACGAGCCCCTTTGCCTCTCTCTTGAACCACACAATGAGGTGCACGAGCAATGCAAATGTAAAATGCGATTAATGAAACCCAGCGAGGCCACCTTGCATGGCCCTGCGTGGCTTCATAAATCTTGAGTAATGTAACACAGGGCAAATCGCTGCATTGCATTACTCTCTGCCAGGGAGTAATTTCCATGGGTGTTACATAGGTGTTCCCATGCAACATATATGAATTTCAGCACATTCCCAGATGTACAAGAACTTGTAAATGTGGTAATGTGTCAAAAAGATATGCCTCCCCAGGAGAGGCATAACATGGGGAAATATATTTATTTCTCCTCGATTTTTCCTCTTTCCATGTGTGCTTCAGAATGCAGCACATATAGAAAGAGGAAAAAGCCTCTCAGGATTGTCTTTGTGCAGAAATATGCCTATTCCTGCACAAAAACAATCCTCCATGTAACGCCAGCACCCTTGCACCATGGTGCCTCCATTGGCGCTAGGCTTCCAAAACCGTGCCATTGCAAGGGGAAAAGGATAGGAATGCACTGTATTGGATAAATACTTCGCATCCCTGCCCTTTCCCTATGATGTAGGGCAGCGCCGCAAGGTGACTTGCTGAACTGCCCTGTGCCATGAATGTTGTAAATATGCTCCTAACTATTTAGCTCTAATCTTGTGTTCCGGAGTAGCGTGCTATTTACCGTAGAGCTCTTGAACACCTATTTCAGGGTAGTAAGCGCTATATAAATACAAATTCATTATGAATTTGGTTTTTGAGTGAAACAAACAGGTTTTTATCAAGGAGGAACTTCTATGACTTGAATATCATCTATTAGTTAATTCAACTGGGGCCCCGTTGATATTTGGAGAACCGCTCAGAACAAATAAAGCCCTCCCTCCTCTTTTAGCATCACCCCTAAGCAAAATTGGTTAATATTTTTCCTTCTTTGTAGCCACTCCGATATATTTTGAGATTGCTGTGGAGTAAAAGAAGATAAGCCAAAATAAAATAATTTTTATTTTGAAAGAACGTTGTGGACTGGGGTTACGGGCGGACCGGAATAACAGGCGTGGAGGCCGGATATAGTGCGCTATTGCAGCAGTTATTTTATTGTCACCAATGGGTTAATCAAGAGGGTGTGGAACAAGGCGGGGTTGGTAGGCTGGAAGTCCGTTCTCTGCCGAAGAGATGAGCTGGTCTTCGGAATGGCTTTGGCTCTTGAGGTCGTGATCCGGTGTCGCCTCGGAGGTAAAAGGGGAGAGAGAGGGGCAGTTAGTCCTTGACAGTTAGTGGACCGTCTCAACACTGTCACCAACCACCGGGTCGTGCGGGCAAACGAGACCGTGAGGAGGAGGCAGGAAAGGGAAGGGGCAAGAGAAGGCGTAGACGAGAGGGGAAGGGAAGAACGTGCAGTCGTGAGGGCGAAGTGTAAGGGCTATATTTACAGCTGGATAAGTGAAGTGAGTTCCTACTTATATACAGTGCAGCAGTGGGTACTCCGTAAGGGGATCTATATACACACAATATACAAATATCTACAGGGAGACACAGAGATAACAACGGTAACAGTGTACTCACGTGCCCCGCCGCAACTCTCCGGTGAGTTGCGGCCGCTCTCCAGCCACCTCCGGAGGACTCCACCAGTCTTCCGTCCAGAGGTCCTCCTCTTCCTCGCTTCCGCTCCGGCACTGTCCGCTCTCCGTCCCAGGTTCTCCGCACGCTGTCTCCTGCCACGAGTCCACCGCATCGAACGCTCTCCGCTCTTTGTCGTCGGCTTTTCTGTACCTCGGGTTGTTGATGGGGGCGGGACTTCCGGGGTCACAGGGGTTCACTTCCGGGTTGTTGCATGACACCGTGAGTCGCTCCATTTCCTGCATAGGAAAGAAGAGAGGAGGAGTCCTGGTCGTCAGGGACGCCGGAGGGTCAGTCGTCAAGGTATCCTGGCTCGAGGGCCGCTCTGCCGGGTTGCGCGGCGCTCCCCTTCCACATCCCCTTTCCCTAGCTGTCTTTCTTGTGGGGGAGAGAGGTGGGGGATATCGGGAAAGGTAGTCCGCATTGCCCTGCTCGGCCCCTTTTCGGTGCAGGGTTTTGAATCTGTAGGGCTGTAGGGTTAGGAACCAGCGCAGTACTCGGTCGTTGTGACCTCGGTTTCGTGCCATCCACTCCAAAGGGGCGTGGTCTGTGCATAGTATAAATTCACGCCCCTCCAGATAATAACGAAGGCTTTCGACTGCCCACTTGATGGCTAGGGCCTCTTTTTCCACCACAGCATAATTAGCCTCCCGAGGGAAAAGTTTCCTGCTGAGGTAGAGAATGGGCCTCTCCACCCCGGTCGGGTCTTTCTGGGATAGAACGGCTCCCAGTCCCTGGTCTGAGGCATCTGTTTGCAGGATGAAAGGTCGTGAGTAATCGGGGCTGATCAAGACAGGCTCAGACACCAGGGAGTGTTTAAGTTCGTGAAAGGCTGACAACATTTGGGCAGAAGGGTGTTGCAGCTCGGCTTCTGTTCACGTGCTCTTCTTCAGCAAGTCGGTCAGGGGGACCGCGGTTTGGGAAAAATTCGGGATAAATCTCCTGTAGTACCCTAGCAGCCCAAGGAATTCACGCAGGTCTTTCTTGGTCTGAGGGAAGGGGATGGCTTGTATGGCCTTTATTTTGTTGTCTTGCGGTCTGATCACTCCTTCCCCTAGTAGATAACCCAGATATTTGACGGATGTGGCCGCGAGAGTGGTTTTGGTGGGATTGATGGTAAACCCGTGCTTTCCCAAGGAAGTGACCACTTGTCTAAGATGGGAAAGGTGTTCCTTCCAGTCATCACTATGAACGACGATGTCATCCAAGTATGCTCCTGCGTATTGGGCATGCGGTCGTAGGACGATGTTCATGGCCCTCTGGAACGTCGCCGGGGCGCGTGAAGCCCGAAGGGCATGACTCGGAATTGGAATAAACCATCCGGCGTGGAGAACGCCGTTTTCTTCCTGTCGTCCTTTTTCAGGGGTATCTGCCAGTAGCCTTTGCAGAGGTCCAAGGTGCCAATGTATCTGGCTTTGCCTATGCGTTCTATCATCTCGTCCACCCGGGGTAAGGGATAGGTGTCGAAGCTCGATACTTTGTTGACCTCCCGGAAGTCAATACAAACTCTTGTGGAGCCATCAGGTTTGGGGACTAGGACTATGGGCGAGTTCCAGCTTCTAAAAGACGGTTCTATTATGCCCAATCTGATCATCTGTTTGGTCTCTTCCCTGATCAGGTTTCGGCGGGCTTCAGGGACTCGGTAGGGTCGCTGTCTCATCGTTTTCCCCGGTTCAGTGTGGATGGCATGCTCCATGATTGTGGTGTGTCCTGGTAGGGAGGAAAATACTGCTTGTATTGGGGCTAGGGTATTGCGGGGTTCGTTTTTGTTGCTTTCGGGTAAGTCAGGGTCCATACAACACTCAAAGGGCAAGCTCTCCGTACACCGACCACTGGCGAGTACCGGTTGAGGCCCTACCCATTGTTTTAAGAGGTTCACATGGTATATCTGTTTCTGATTGCGGTTGGGGTCTAATTCAATTTCGTAAGTTACTGGAGTCACTTGTCTTATTATTGGGTACGGGCCTTGCCACTGGCCTAGTAACTTGTGGTCGGAGGAGGGGATAAGGAGTAGTACCAAGTCTCCGGGAACAAATGACCTCATTCTGGCACCTCGGTCATACTGGCGCTTTTGAGCTGTTTGAGCAGTCATCTGGTTTCGTCTTACAATTTCTCGGATTTGACCTAAGTGAGTCTTGAGGTTGGCAACGTATTCAGGCAGAGGTCTGGTGCGATCCGGTTCGGCCTCCCAGGCCTCCCGGGCCATATCTAAGAGGGTCCGGGGTGGTCTCCCATACAAGAGTTCATAGGGGGAGTAGCCTGTACTGCTCTGGACTTTGCATCTTATTGCAAACAGGGCTAAGGGCAGCATTTCCTCCCAGCGACGGCTCTCCAGTCCGAACAATTTCTTCAGGGTGGTTTTTAGGGTGGCGTTATACCGTTCCACCAGCCCGTCGGTCTGGGGGTGGTAGGCGGAGGTCCTTATTTGTTTGATGCCAAGCTGGGAACATACCTGGCGCATAAGGGAGGAGACAAAGGGGGTGCCCTGGTCAGTCAATATCTCCCGGGGAAAACCCACCCGGGTGAAGATAGTGATAAGGGCTTTGGCGATGTTCTGGGTGGTAGGGTGGCGTAAGGGAACGGCCTCCGGAAAACGGGTGGCGTAGTCCACAAGGACGAGAGCATATCTACACCCGCTCTTTGATGGTAACATAGGCCCTATAAGGTCCATCCCCACCCTACTGAAAGGGATGTCGATGAGAGGGAGGGGTTGGAGGGGTACCCTTGGTGGTCGGTATCGACTGTTTTTCTGACACTCTGGGCATTCACGGCAGTACTGACCCACTTGTTTGTACACCCCAGGCCAATAAAATTTTTCCAGAATGGTCTGCCCTGTTTTTTCGTCTCCAAAATGTCCCCCTAACAGATGGCTATGGGCCAGGAACAAGACTTTGTCGCGAAAGGGGCCGGGAACGAGGAGCTGAGGGTTTTCTTGGGGTCCCCCTTTTCTGTACAACAGCCCATTCTTTTTGAAAAAGTAAGGACATACGTGTAGTGGATCCTCGTTTTCTACGGCGCGTGCTCAAGCGTCCTGCAGCACCGGGTCTTCTTGTTGGGCCGCCCGGTATTCTTGGTCGGTTTCCCAGGGATGGTCATCCACGTGAACGGGATAGGCTGCTGCGTAGGTTCTTTTCTCTTTCCTCTTTTGGCCTCTGGTTTTCGGGGTTTTGGCGGCTGGTTCCAAGGGAGGGGCGCTTTGATAGAATGGAGCTTCAGTCCACCATCTTTCCAGTGCGTCGGTAGCGTCGTGCAGTAGACGAGGAAGGCTGCTGTAATCGCTCCCCAAAATCACTTGTTCCGGTAGGTTCGGGACCAACCCCACCGTAAGGGGGCGTCCCTCGTCCGAGGAGGATTGGACACTGACCCTGGTGGTGGGATACCTCTTGGTGTCCCCATGAACACATTGGATGTCCACTGTGCCGGTCCGTGACCTGATAGGTGTGGGCAACTCTTGGGGTCGTAGAACGCTTTGCCTGCAGCCGGAATCCGCGAGGGCCATCATGGGGTGGCCGTCGATCTTCACCGGACACCGGAAAGGAGGCGGGCTAGCGTCTGTGGTAAGGCAAACGTAGTTCCTCGCCAGCCCGACCTCCATGGGTTCTTCCTTTTGGGGGCAAAACCTGGCTATATGTCCGTGTCCTCCACAGTGATAGCACTGGGGACCAGGAAGGCTAGGCCGAGGCACCATAGGAAAGGGAAACAAGGGAACAGGGTCCGGCTTTCGGGGAACGGCAGGCCTTTGGGGTCGAGGGTGACTTCCATAGGGTAGACGGGGATGGTGTTCGTCCTTCTTCTGGGACTCCTGTGCTCGGCTGTATGCGCTTGCAATTTCCACAGCCGTGTCTAGCGTCAGGTGAGCATGTTGTCGCACCCATTTCTGGGTAGCAGGGTGAAGAGAAGCCAGGAATTGCTCCAAATATATTTTGGACAGTATCTCTTCCTTTGAGGCCGTGGCCGATTTCAGCCATCGGTTGGCCAGATCCTGGATGCGAAAGGACAGGGCTCGGGGTGTCTCTTGGGGTCCTTCACGGGCTTGCCGTAGGCGAACCCTATATGTCTCATCGTCGATCCCTAGGCGTTCAAGGATGCAAGTCTTTATATCCTGGTATGGCGTTTGGCCCTGCACGTTCGCCTGTTGGTAGGCCGCCTGCAGTTCCCCTGTCAACTGGGGCCCCAAGTAGTGACCCCATCGGTCAGCCGGCCATGATGCGGCCTGCGCCAGGCGTTCGAAGTTTGTAAAGAAGAAATCCGGGTCCTCACCCGGAACGTACTTTTGCAGGACCACAGAGGGTAGGGAGGTGGCTGGCCGTTGATGTCCCATGACGTCGGCTAGCCTCCCAAGAGCCTGATCCTGAGAGGTTCCTTGATCCTTCAGGACGTCGTGAAGCTGGCCAGGACATCTTCAGCGGTTTTAAGGAAGTGTTCCATCATCTTCCCAAGCAGCTCTTGACTTTCTGCTAACTGCTTTACCGCGGCCTCCATGCTTCCGGATCCCACTTCTGACACCAAGTGTGGACTGGGGTTACGGGCGGACCGGAATAACAGGCATGGAGGCCGGATATAGTGCGCTATTGCAGCAGTTATTTTATTGTCACCAATGGGTTAATCAAGAGGGTGTGGAACAAGGCGGGGTTGGTAGGCTGGAAGTCCGTTCTCTGCCGAAGAGATGAGCTGGTCTTCGGAATGGCTTCGGCTCTTGAGGTCGTGATCCGGTGTCGCCTCGGAGGTAAAAGGGGAGAGAGAGGGGCAGTTAGTCCTTGACAGTTAGTGGACCGTCTCAACACTGTCACCAACCACCGAGTCGTGCGGGCAAACGAGACCTTGAGGAGGAGGCAGGAAAGGGAAGGGGCAAGAGAAGACGTAGACGAGAGGGGAAGGGAAGAACGTGCAGTCGTGAGGGCGAAGTGTAAGGGCTATATTTACAGATGGATAAGTGAAGTGAGTTCCTACTTATATACAGTGCAGCAGTGGGTACTCCGTGAGGGGATCTATATACACACAATATACAAATATCTACAGCGAGACACGGAGATAACAACGGTAACAGTGTACTCACGTGCCCCGCCGCAACTCTCCAGTGAGTTGCGGCCGCTCTCCAGCCACCGCCGGAGGACTCCACCAGTCTTCCGTCCAGAGGTCCTCCTCTTCCTCGCTTCCGCTCCGGCACTGTCCACTCTTCGTCCCAGGTTCTCCGCACGCTGTCTCCTGCCACGAGTCCACCGCATCGAACGCTCTCCTCTCTTTGTCGTCGTCTTTTCTGTACCTCCGGTTGTTGATGGGGGCGGGACTTCCGGGGTCACAGGGGTTCACTTCCGGGTTGTTGCATGACGCCGTGAGTCGCTCCGTTTCCTGCATAGGAAAAAAGAGAGGAGGAGTCCTGGTCGTCAGGGACGCCGGAGGGTCAGTCGTCAAGGTATCCTGGCTCGAGGGCCGCTCTGCCGGGTTGCGCGGCGCTCCCCTTCCACAAACGTCTAGTGGGAGACTGTGGAAAAGAACCTAAAATACATGTAGGTGTAGAAATGACAAGTAACACAGAGGTAAGTTATCCTTTTATTGGAGAGCAAGCTGGTAGCGTCCTCACACCACCAGTAACCTTTTTAACACACACTCCCAGCTCCCTTTCATCTTATCATCTTATCACATTCCAGAACCTCTGACATCCTGATACCAAGACACAAGTAACCATGATCAACCCACAAAATGGGTTCTACTACCCGAGACTTATCTTCACATAGGAATAAATTCCACTAAAACAGATCCAGATCACACGTATTTTATCTTTAACAAATTCTTTATCTATTATTTTTAATTTCTTTTCAAAAGTTTGTTACCAACATCTAACTGCCGTTCTTACATATGCTTATTTATATTTCCATAATAACACAGTTCATTTAGCATCCTTTTTAATTTGTTAACCGGCTGTATACATTTATTTTGCTCCTTTAAAAACACAGGATGCCATGTCTTCCTTCTTTGCACAACTGCTAAGACATATTAACTCTAACACAACCCCAGACGTGATAATTAATACCATGGTGATGGAAATACCACTGGAATATTATTACATAAAACAGGAAAGAGAAGTTATATGCCCAATATCAATTGCTATCAGAAAAAGTAGATGCAGAGAACACTTTAACATGCTATATTAGCAAAGTAGGTGCAGGCAACACCTAAATACTATAACATGCTATGTCAAAGCTCACGATCCAATACTCCCTCTTAAATATACAACTACATTATGAAATCATAAAATTTTGTAGGCAGTACTACTGATCTACCTATATGTGTGAGCTTGTTACTATTGCTCGGGACCGAATTATTTGCAACTGAGCCATGGGTCTCTCCCCTACTACCCCCACCTCCTTCTCTCGAGGTGGAAGCTGTCACTGTCTCGCTTGCATTTGCTACTTCCTCCTACATCCATTCCATTGAATGTGCAGAATCCCCACTTTTGGTACATTGCCAATTAAGGATTTTGTTGCTCCTGTATATCCTGCTAACATGCCATACCTTTTCATCACTCAGCAGGCCCAATTTTGTGCAAACTTCCACGACCTGCAGTGGTTCTGAAAATGTACTGCATCCCTTTTCTAGTTTTATAACCCAGTTTTACTCTTACCCAATCACTAGGTGCTAAATATATATCTTTTATATGATGCTTTCATCATAGAATGTTTTGTACAGTTTCTTCATATTCACCAGATTGCATTTCACGCTGAGAGAGTCCACAGCTGAGGTATGGTATGGCACCCCTTGCCAAAGCACTCCCTCTCGCCTTTTTGGGGTAGGATCCAGTTTGTAGACCTTGGAGTCTCAGAGACCCCTCTGAGAGAGTCCACTGTGTAAAGGGATCCTCCCGCCACTGAGATAGGGAAGTGATACAACTTCCCCTGGGATCACAGCTTACTGGACTTTGGACGTTGCTTTGACTCGTCTACCGGTTTGTGTCCCCGTCGCCCTCCCCCTCCTCTTTCCATGCGGTGTCCTTCACCCTCCCCTCCTCTTTCCCGCCTTGATTACCTGTCTACTTCCCCAGCTCCTTCCCCCAGATATTTCCCCCTGCCTGCTTTTCCCCTTATGTATTTGTGCTTATTGTTTATCGTGACCTTACAAGTAACTATGTTGCCATGCTCTAATAACTGTGTAACCTTTGTAACGATGTAACCTGTAACTATAATCTGAAGCTCATGTAAAGCGCTCTGATACCTCCGGGTCTAGACAGCGCTATATAAACCTTTACAATAAATGCAAATAAATAAATTTGCCACAAATTTTCATATTTTTACAGGCCAGGTTGACCTTTGTAATCTCAGAAGTCTAAACTGACAATTCCATGTACCTGTGTGTGTTATCCTGTATGCCCAAACTGTGCTGTACAATTTCATCACCCACTCTTTATCATCATAATTGTACACTACCCATCACCACCTTCTTGATGCGTTCTACAATGTCATTTACGGCTGGACGATAGTCTGTGTTTTTCTTCCCAAGGATACCATTCCTACTTAAGGAATTCCTAAACTTTTCAGAAACTAATTGTGGCCCATTATCACTTAGTATGGACTTAGGAATATCTTGTCTTAAAACTATTTTCTCAAGAAAGGCAATCACGGCCTTGGCATCAACCTCATCAGAAACCTCAATTTCAGGCCATTTGGAATAATGGTTGATGGCTACAATGACATGTTTCGACAAATCTCAATTATCAAGAATTAGACCCAGAATGTCTATGCTCAGATCCTCCCAAGGAGGATCTAGGCACCACCTGTCACACATTGGTGGCCTTAACATGGACTGTGCTTTGTCTGAATTAGCACACAACTGGCAACTTTTTACAAACCTTTCTGTGCCTGCCCACTAATACATAGAATTCACTCGTTTTTTAGTTTGACAATTCCAAGATGTCCTTCATGGTTTAAATCCAAAACTCTTGATCTCATATCCTTCGGAGGTACTACTCTGCCCCTCCCCCTAAAAACGTAAACCTGTATCACTAAAGGACAGTTCATCCTTAATCTCCCACAAGCTTTTGCATTCATCCTGTAATTCATTCTTATCTGACCAACTATTGATAATGAAATGTTTCATTCTCCTCATATCCTCATATTTTGCTTCCCATTCTTCCTTCAGTATAGCATTTATACTATCCCTAATCATTGCCACACTGAAATCCTTCCATTCATCATTTCCTTCATTCTTAAAAGGCAAAGGAGAATGACTTTGTTTCTTTTCCCTGGCAGATACTCCACATGGTACACAATCTCCAACAGCCTCAAGGATCGTTCTTGCAATACGTGGGATATCCCTGACAATGCCATTAGAAATCAGAACCTTCACCAATGGTTTATGATCTGTTCATAGGGTGATTTGTCATCCCCATACATATTGTCTGAATTTTTCTATTGCCTAGACCACAGTTAACATTTCATTTATGATCAGTGAGAACTTTTCCTCCATTGGTGAAAGTGAACGAGAAGCATATGTCACAGTGAATTCCTCCACTGTGTCTGCCACTTATGTGAAAACCGCCCCCAGCCCCTTCCCACTGGCATCCGTGGTGATTATGCTATGGGTTCCTGCATCAAAGCCTTGAAAAGGAACAGCTGTGCTTATCTCAAGCTTTATTTTTTTCAAAATCACTGTGTAAATCTTCATTCCATACAAACTCCTGCCTCAATTTCAACCACTGCCTAAGTCCATGTGTTTTCATAAAAAAGTTTTGTATTAATTTTGAGTAAAATTCTGCAAGCCCTATGAAAGACTTAACTTCCTTCTCTCGAGGTCAGGGCAGGGCATTGCTAACAGCCTCAACTATGTCCCTTATCGGTGATATACCATCACCACCCACTTCATGGCCTAAATATGTAACTGAATGCATTGCAAACCTGCATGTCTTTAATTTTGCGGCTAGACCTTTACCAGGTAACTTCTCCAGTACCAACTTTAACCTAGAACCATGCTGCAATTTGTCTCGGGCCCTCAGGACCCTGCTAGAAATGTGCAGTTGAACCTGGTGATAGGCTGACGTTAAATAGAATGTTGAAAACCATTCTATCCCCTTGGAGTGTGATAAGAGTTCATCTATTCTTGCTAATGGAAATTTGTCACTTACAATATTTTTGTTCAAATCTCCGAGGTTCAGACTATTCCGGAATGAGGTATATAAGGCACGAGGCATCTCAGACCATTCACCTCTTGAGGTGCGGCTCAAGGGCAGGCCTGCGCGTAGTTTACAGAGTTTTTTAAGCGGAACTGCGTGAAGTGACAAAAAAACTCAGCAAAGTTCCGCAAGTGGTGGAGTGCAGTGCGAATTGCCATTCGCGCCTATCTTCCTGCCACTAGGGTAGAAATTCCACCCAAGTGGCAGCTCACACTCATGAACTTACAGTTCGCAAGCGGGTAAAACAAGTCCGCTGCACTACGCAAAGTGATGTTTTCTGCACTACGCGAGCTCTGCGTAGTGCAGAAAACTCCGCAAACTATTTGAACGGAGCGGAATTCACCGCCCAGGCCTACTCCAGGGACCTGGCCGAGACAATACACTACCACCTAGACTAGACTCCTGGCTCCTACAGGATAAACAATTTAAGGATAAAATACGGATAAGAAAGAAGCAGTACTATCAACACATTGTGAGGTCGGTTGAATCGGCATGTATGATATGGAAGGCTTATAAAATGGTAATAAGAGGATATGTCCAGGCCCTGGCAGGGGGAAAGAGGAAGGAACAAAAGCTACAATTTGAGGCCCTGGAAATAGAGATCAAGTAGCTTGAAGTGCTGAAAGGCAGTATCCCCGACCCGGTTGTTAAGCACCAAGCGCAACTTAACTAGAAATGAGGGACATGGACGAGGATATGGTTCGGGCTCTGGCAAGAGTGACACAAAGACACCTTTATGACGAGGGCTATAAGGTTAATAAAATGATAGCATAGCTTGAGAAAAGGGATTAGGAAAGATTGCAGAGGCATTTGCTGCCCATTATGAACCACTGTACATGTCCACCTCCGTTAGAACAGAAACTGACTGCACTGAACTCCTGAGAGACATATGACTCCCCACATTGTCGACTGAAGAGCACAGAGCGCTGGAGAAGGATTTAACAGTCGAAGAAATAACACAGGCAGTACGAGACTTATGAACGGGTATGGTTACTGGGCCCAACGGCCTACCAGCTGAACTTTAGAAAGGGGTGGCCGCTGCAGTGGCACCACATATGCTCAACATATTCCAGGAAGCAGGGACAGTCTGCAGACTTTCTGAGGACCAGCGGCTGGCCATGATAGTGGTCATTCCAAAAAAGGAAAACCCCCTAAGGATTGCTACCCGTGCAGGCACATCTCGCTATTAAACATATAAGTTAAGGTGCTGGTGAAGACCCTTTCGACCAGTTTTAGGGGAGTGTCAGCTACCATAATACACTCTGATCAATCAGGCTTTATGCTTCATAGAAGCCCTAAATTGAATTTGAGGCACCTGTATGGAGTGCAACACATGACTGCAGATGAACCAGAATAAGTCGCAGTATTGCTGTCACCAGATGCTAAGATGGCGTTTGATTGCATTGAATGGAACTATTTTTTCTCTGCATTCGAATTTGGTCCTAAAATCTCCACCTGGATAAAGCTCCTCTACAAGGAACCACTACAGAGGGTGAAGGTAAGCGGAACTGTGTGCCACCCTTTTGCCCTACACAAGAAACTGAGTAAGGGGTGCCAATTGCCACCTATGCTTTTCGCAATGGCACTGGAGCCTCTGGTTGCATGGGTCCAGCGTGACCCATTTGTGGCAGGCATTATGGGAAAGGGCGGTTGGGAGGTAAAAAACTCATTATATGCCGACGTAAGATAGCTCTACCCCACATGGGCCGATTCTCGTGGACAGACTGCTCCATATATTTCAAAGGCTTGGAAGTTACACTGGGTACCAGATCAACTGGGGCAAATCCCAATTGTTCCCCTAGTACAGGATTGTCCCGACCCTCCCAGCTAGTGGACAATCCCTTACAGTTAAGGAAAAGTTTACATACCTTGCAGTAGTGATATCCAAGAATAGGGATAAGATTTTGGCGGATAATATACTCCCACCCCTAGAGAGGCTACGCAGCGATGTCACACACTGGGGACGACTGCCAGTGTCACTGATGGGATGTGCCTTTTAGTTCAAAATCATGACCTTGCCACGCCTGCTGTATGCCCTGCAGAATACGCTGTACAAAATACCAATTGATTTTTTCCAAAAAGTAGATAGCAAGCGGCGTGATCTCCTATGGGATGGAGGCAGCACCAGGATAGCCCCCATTAATTGCAGAGAGGAGATTTTTATGGGGGTCAGGCGATTCCTGAAATTAGAAAGTTCTACTGGGCAGCACAGCTGGTCACAGTCAAAGAAAGGGTGTTTGCAGGTTCAGGAAGAACCAGCATACAGGATGGATCAATACACAATGGGACAAGGGGATGTCCAGCGGTGCTGTATAGCAAGAGGCTTGGAAAGTGATCGCCGCCACACAAACAGACAGTAGTCCACATCTGGCCACAAAATTCTTTGGAAGGGGAGATAAGTTGATGGAGAGGATGCCACTGAGGGATAGTGATCTCATCAAGGAGATGGGAAATAAGAGCTGATTCAGTAAATGGAGCCTACTGGGGATAGAACACCTTAGGGACTTCTGGAGGGGTCAAGCTATAATCCCCTTTCAAAGACTTATAAGTGGAATACCAAATGCCCAGGTCTGAGATGTTTCGATATCTCCAGTTTGGGCATGCACTTAAAACTCACATCCTTGAAGGTAATCAGCAAACCGAATACACACCACTAGAAGATAGACTGTTGCTAGACCCTATGATAGATAAAGCCACCTCCCTGATATATAGAAAGAACATGAATAAAACATGTGGCCCTCTGGGTACCTAATGAGAGACTTGGGAGACAGTTGTGGGAATACCTGCAGACAATGATTGGCAGGAGGTGCTCCAGATCCCCAAGGAAGTGACCATAAGGGTGCGCTTCCATCTCAAACAACTCCGTATCCTGCATAGGTCATACTCTTCAAGAGCCCTCATACACCGGTTGTTCCATAGTAATGTGGACCAATGCACAAGGGTTTATTGGGAGATGGGTTCTTTTCTTCATACTCTGTGGGCCTGCCCAAAAATACAGAAATACTGGGTAGCAATAACGAGATTTATGTCTGAAGTTATGGGTCAGGTGATCCCACTCGAGAATAGATGGCATATATTGTGCGTGACTGGGAAAGAAAAATGGCCAGTGTATCATAGGGAGTGGTTGATGGTTGCGTCAGTAATAGTGAAGAGTAATATAGCCAGAGCCTGGAGGGCGGAGAGATCCCCGTGGGTGGTGGATTGGGAACAGGACCTGGATTGGTGTTGTGCAGGCACAAAAGCGGTTTTGCAAAGTTGGGGTTGCCCTTGAAAATGGAGGAAAATATGGGTTAAGTGGATGGAGTACATGGGACACTAAGTGTTCTCATCCAAATAGGTCTGTGTAGGTGGGTCTGACACTTTGGGACTATATGTGGTCGATAAAGATGGTACCTATATTCTTGCAAAAGTTGCAATGGAATTATCTGTAGTTTGAGTTGCCCAATAATGCTGTATAACTTTTGATATGTTGCTGAATAAGTGTTTAGTAAAAAGATTTATTAAAAAAGAATCTCTGAGGTCAATGCATAAATGAAACAACATCATACATCCGGGATACGACCAACTGAGCCCACTACTCCGCACTTTCTACAGGTTCTATTATACCTTTGCTCTATAAGGCATCCACCTCTGCCATGACACCTTCTCTCACATCTATGAGTATGTTCCTTGCTTTATAACATATTGGTACAGCTACCTCGCTTAATACAATTTTGTGGACAAATCTACGCACTTTTCCTACTTTACCAGAAAAGGTGCTCGGAAATTGCTCCTTAACCTCTTCTTCCATTGACACTGTGAGTTCACTGAGTAGCATTACTTGGTGTCTCTTGTTGGGCTCATGGGTAATACCTAAAGCTCCCTGATCCACCCAGCCAAGTACAGATGGTCCCTTCTCTGCTATATACAATTTCCCTTGGGTGGACCTGTTTCTAAATTCAAATGGGGTTTCTACAAATCCAACCATTAGAATCTTCTCTCTAGTAAATGTAACTGGGTGTACTCTGTTGGATCTAGAAAGTCACTTGACACTGTTGCAAACCTGTCCTCCCACACTGAACGTTGTACTATTGCAATAGGTGATCCAGAGTCAGGAACGATTTGTATCTGTATTCCGCCAATGTTTATATCACACATGGGCTTTTTCTTCAGGTTAACACATCTAAAATGGCATCCTCAATGCAAACAGCACCCTCAATGCTGAGGACTCCTTCATCGCTGAAGGATTCACTCTCACCATCCATATCATCCTCATTTTCCATTACACATTTTAAAGTCTTTCTTGTCGTCTTTATTAGACTTCTTCCTGCAAAGATTGGTGAAATGGCCCATATTCCACAGTAAGCACACTTTATTTGATCACAGGACAATTTTCATCCTTGGCCATTTGACCTGTATTCCATCAAGTAAAACATGTAGGACATTTGCCCTTCACTCCTGTTTTATTTTTAGTAAGCACCTTCCAGCCACGGCCTTTGCCTTTACGTTTTGCCATTTTTCTCTCATCATCCTTTGAGTTATACACCTTGCAAACCACCTACCCATCATTACTGCTTTTTAGAGCAGCTTTGGCACACCTTTTTGACATTTCAGCTTTTTTTAATAATGACTACTATTTCATTCAAAGAATCACCACACACCCACAGTGTCTCCGGGATTCCAGTATCATTTTAATGGATCACTAACTGGTCCCTTATGAGATCATCGTGTAGGGAACAAAATTTGCAAGTGAATTCTAGTTTCTTGAGCACAGCTTCTTAGTCTTCTACTGACTCAGTCCTCATCTGTTTCCCATGAAAACATGCATGCCTATTAATTGCCGCACTAACAAATTGGTTGGTTGTGAATATCTAAGTCTTCAAAAGTATATATAAAAACACCTGCACTGTCTGTAGGCCTTGCTTCTTTTTCCATTTGACTGTCCACATGTAAACCTTCAGGCTCAAGGCTATGTAATGGAATCTTTTCCTTCCTGGAAGACGTACATTCCTCATCATACTCTTCATGTGCCGAAAAAAAGTTTATAAAATATTCCTTCCAGTCAGGCCACTTTAATAAAGAATCACCTGGCCATGGAAGAAATGGCACTGGTCGGGTGAGGCCGCAATTTTGTAAACTCATAATGAAAAAACAAAACCACTATTTACAGCTCTTTATGATTGGCTATTACTAAGGAATCACACTGCAATATGTAACTGTGCCTACATGATGCCACACAGTGCACTATGCCCCGCAAAGCTACTGAGTGTAGTGCAACATCCAGACAATTCTAATGCACTATAAAATGTGTGAGACTAGTGATTTACCATGTAACTGTCATTTAAAATGTGTAAAATTTTATAATACTGGACATTTACTCAATAATATGTGGACAATAATAATAATGTAAGACAAGGTGTGCGTATCACTGTGATGCACACCAATTCTGGAGATAGCAAAAATTAATATTAATTATCTATGAAAGGCCCACATTAGTATTAATCACTGTGACATGCCCACATCTCAATGTACACTCACTGAGGCAACAGAACAGAGCTCTTCACTCAGATGTGCATGCAGTGCCATGCTTGCAATTAAAGATGGGGTTGACTTTGAATGAGCTTGTGTCTGTAACATGGAACAACACTACAGGCTTCACTGCTCAGCCTTGCTGAGGAAGTGAACTCTATCTTCAATCAACGTCACAGCGCAGTGTTGTGGTCTGCAGACCATTGAAAGTTGAGTGCGAGCGACACTTCAGACACTGCTCGCGCTGGTCCTTCAGCAAAAATGTGATAAACCCCGATAAATCACTCAAGGGGAACTGTTGCTGCCGCACCTCCACACTGCTGGCCATACCACGGATCCAACATGAATTTCAACCAGCGTGCCACTAGACTCCTTTTCTCCGCTTGTTCTCCTCCTTGTGGGCGCTTCACCACCACAGTACTCCACGGCATCTTCGAATCCCTCTCCTCGCCAATTTGCAGAAACGAAATGTACCACAGAGGTAAGTTATCCTTTTTTTGGAGAGCAAACTGATTGCGTCCTCACACCACCAGTAACCCTTCTAACAGACGTGACATTCCCCTCTCCCTTCCATCTCACCACATTCCAGAACCTGTGACATTCTATTACTTAGACACAGGTAACCAGGAACCATTCATTTCCTTAGCCCATGCACCTGTGAGAAAGCCATGTCAGAGTGATGCAAGGTTGGGGTAGGTGCAGTGTTTTTCATGAATGCTAATGTAGTTTTGAAAGGATCCAATTGTTTGGAATTGCAAAGTAAAAAATAAAGACACTCATTTGAAAGGCTTCTAAGGCTTCTGAGGATGCAAATGCTGAAGTTTTAGAGATATTTCCATCCTCTGTAACAAACATAATTCCTTAGAAGCCAATTAAAAACACTGTCGCACACATCTTTCTCTACAGCATGACTAATTTATATCATGCCATATGTTCAGATATGCTGTTATTGATACAGTATTGATACAGTATCGCACATATAATTTTGTCACCCTTCCTCATCACAGCCCTAATGTGTGAGCTAAGATAGAAATGAACTTGCCTCAAATTGTACATTATTTATTTAATTTATTTTGGCCGATGGCCATAAAAGTAACACAACTAAAATATTTTACAAAGCAAGCACAATACAATGTCAGCTAAAAAAAATATAGAAATACCATGCATAAAATATTGCTAGAAGTATCCACTCTTGGCCTAAGGGCACAAAACCGATGTACAAACACTTGACCATAGACAAAAACCTAATGTGGCATGTCATTCCTAAACGCACACGGCCTCATTTATGAGCACTTTTCTGCTGCCGAAACGTCACTTTTTTGATGTTCCAGGGACGCAATGTGCCCCGACATATTTACAAGGCCATGTAAAGCCATTTTACATGGCTTTTCAAGGCCTAGTAAATATGTGCCCCTTTTACACGGAACACCGCATGAAAGGGACGGTCCATAGGTGTTGCTGTGGGTTTTCCCACGCAACACCCATGGAATCTGAAGCTCTTCCGGATTTACGAGAAATCATAAGCCTGGGAATGCGCCAGAATCTAACGCCACCCAAGGGGTGGTGTTAAGGATGTGTAACGAGGAGAAATGTTTTAATTTCTCCTAGTTTTTTTCCTTTTTGTATGTGTGCTGCTTTCTACAGCACACATAAATAGAGCAAATTGCCTGAATTGATTTCTTTTGTGCAAGACGGCTCGCAATGCCTGAATTACAGGCACCCTTGCACCACGGTGCAAAGATTCCTGCAGTGGCGCATGGCAACATATTATGAACCAGCACAGAAGAAAAGGACAAGAATACACCATATCTCATAGATAAGGCGCATTCCTGTCTTTTTGTTTAGATGTCAGGCAGTGCAGCAAGATTCCTTGCGGTGCTGCCCAACGTCAAAACCTCATAAGTGAGGCCCACAGTAGATTTGTATACTTGCTGTTTTATGTACTATTTTAAAACTTAATATTTTGTGATTTTTATCATGTGTGCATACTTTGATGGTTCATGATTACCGAATAAAGTATTACTGCTACAGAGTGCCACAGTTTATACATGTCATGCAGAAATGAATGGGTTCGTAAGAGCATCAGACCAGAATATTAAACTTTGAGAAGCAGGTACTCTAATAAGTGGCATTACTGGACACAAACATACTATATTTAATACCTAAAACATATGGGTTTATCCATTATAAAACCCATGGTGGAATAGATGCAGATAAACAGCTGGGCTTGCAAGTCCTACCCTGTCTCACAGGATAGCCTAGCTAAAGAAAGTGCATGTGCTCTGGCTTAAATTATAATTAAAAAAACTGTTCTAAAGGCAGTAACACCATGATACACATTATAGGGGTGGGCGGATTTGCATTAGGCAGAGGACGGAATTAAGGAAGGGAAGACAATTTTTAACCGAATTGGCCATATGCTCTCCAGGTATTTAGAAATAGAGAAGACAATAGCCGGAGACGTGTCCGCTCTACATAATCTAGTCGCTGCCCTATAATGGACAAAACGTAAAAGACAGCACAAATCAATCAATTAATAAATTTATAGAGCGCGCTACTCACCCGTGAGGGTCTCAAGGCGCTGGAGGGAGAGGGGGGAGGGTGTCGCTACTGCTCGAAAAGCCAGGTCTTGAGGTGTTTCCTGAAGGTGAGATGGTCCTCGGTCAGTCGTAGACGTGTGGGGAGGGAGTTCATGTTTTGACTGCCAGGTAGGAGAACGATCTTCCTCTGGTGGTGGTTCTCCGGATCCGTGGGACGGTGGTGAGGGCGAGGCTGGCGGGTGGGGGTGTAGAACGAGAGGTGGTTGTTGAGGTATTCGGGCCATTGTCGTGGAGTGCTTTGTGTGAGGAGCCTGAACGTGATCCTCTTGCTGACGGGGAGCCAATGCAGGTTCCTCAGGTGGGCGGATATGTGGCTGTGGCGGGGGGTGTCGAGGATGAGTCGTGCGGAGGCGTTCTGTATGCAAAGAAGCAATCCAACGCCTGTGCTGCTTATAGTACATTGGGCAAAAAAGAGCAGGTGATCCTCTGTTTCTTCTGCACTTCTGCAAACAGGACATATTTTTCTCCCGCCTTGATTACCATTCTATTTGACAGTGAAGGTAGCAAGCTGTAATGCTCCTAGCCTAAACCTTACATAAAGGGCTTTTGTGAATGAGGGATCAATATAATTCATATAATGTTCAAAGTGCGAGGTAGGCTTGAATCCTATGAAACAAATGGTCATTCGACCCTAGCCCATCTGTTTGGGGAGTTTGTCCTCCTCAAGCTCCCAGTAGATGGCTTTCAGTTTCTTATTTACGGAAGATGGAATAATTTCGGGAGACAAAAAATTAAACCTGGGTGGGTAACTCCATTCCGCCAGCGGAGTTTACAGAGTTATGGCCACTTCGTGCTCCGTTGAGAACGTGGAGTTTAGGCTAAACTCTTACTCCGTGGCGGAGCAGAGCTAGCCAGCCCCTCCACCTTCCCTAATTAATTATAATTTTTTAAAAAGTCACGTACCTGCTGTGGCCACCTCCTCCTCACCATGGCCGCTCTCCTTCCTCGTCCTCTCCATCCTTGTCTATGGGAAACCCCTACGTTGTACGTCTTGCACGTGCGCACGCGCAAGACATACAATGTAGGGGTTTCCAATAGACAAGGATGGCATGGACGAGAAAGGAGAGCAGCCATGGCGAGGAGGAGGCAGCCACAGCAGGTAAGTGTCTTTTAAAAATATATATATCATTAAATAGGGTGGGGGAGGGAGCGGAGTGGAGTGGAGCTCCACAGAGTTTTTTTCCAACTCCGTGGTACTCCACGTAGAGGCACTACGCCAGCTCAGCACGCCGTTACAAAAAATACTTGTGTAATTCATAGAGTATAAAGACTGATTTACATAGTCAAACCAGGGTAACAAAACTCCTCCCAGGATTTATCTAGGACATCTCTTAGGCCCTCCTTATATTCTGCCAGCTCAGGCATGGACCAAATCCATAGCCAATACAAGATAGATTTCAAATGCGCTTGGGGTGCAATAGTACATAAACCTAAATTGTTGGAAGCCGGAGTCCCCGTCCCGCACCACTGTCACCAAATGCGAGACCTGGGACTCCTCACTCAACATTAGGCCAAGTAAGTACACCGTTTGAGATAGCTCTGCTCACCCCCTTAGTAGCTTGGTACGAGCAGCCAGGCATATCTCCAATACACGTGTGTACAGTAAGTGCAACCACACCCACAGCAACCCTTTGGTGACACCACAAATGGACTCCACATGAGTTTGATAAAAATGAGTGTAAACTTTACATAAAAAGATATACGATCAGACCACACAATACAAAAGCCAACATATAATAAAGGGTAATATTCGTTCCGGCTGGCTGGTAGGTTAAAATCCCAACCACCGCTTTCAAAATCCTATGCGGGTCGCAATGCTAGAATCACACACGTTGCAATGAACAAACAATAGTGCACTGCGTAACGATACAATCCTGTAATGGGCAAAGGAGAAATAATACAATGCGAAACGATACACCCGGTACCTTGAAATGGGAGAAATAATGCTATGCGTACCGCTGCAATCATGTACTGCGTAATGAAGGAATATTGAAATGCGGCCTGCTACAATCATTTACTTTGCAATTAAGGAATAATGCAATGCGTAACTACAATCATGTACTTTGCAATGAAGAACTAATGCAATGCAGGCCATTACAATCCTGTACTTTGCAATGGAAAAAGAATGCACTGCGTAGCGCTACAATCATGTACTTCATTATGCAGAAATAATGTCAGGCGTCATAAGACAGTCCGGCAGTTCGTTAGCAGCAATATTGGAAATGTGCATTACGACAAACAGCCTCTTCGATAACAGTTGCCCCCCACACCTATGAACGATGACATAAAGTACTGCTTCTTACTCCGGCCCCAGCACTGACACTCCTTTCGTCAGTACGGGCCCCAATCTGAGCTGAAGCAAAGGCTCATGTCATCAGAAGGACTGAGAGGCCGAGAGAGTGTCCCCCCAGGCAGGCACCCCGCCCAGGCAGTGATCCACTTTACTTGGGAGCGCGACACCACTCTCCTCTCCTCCTTCAGCAAAATGGGCATTCCATGCAGAACTTTCTCAATGGGCCTCAGTGACTCGGCCTGGCAGCTTAGCTCCTCTGGGGCTGCCGTTCCAGTCCACGACTGGTAGGAAGGTCTCAGGCGGCCGCAGGGCACACGTACCTCACGCCCCTGAGATTACTTTACTCTGGGTGCACGTTCACCACAGCACCCTCTGGGTCTCCTCTGGCATGAAGCCACACACACAACGCTGATGGGACTCCACGTCGACTCCAAGTGCATGCTCACCAGGCACTCCTTCCTGCGGTCTCAGTTGGCACTAAGAAACGCACACTGCGCTGCAGAGACTCACTTTCTTCCGGTGCAAACGATGATCAGCCGATCACTTCCACAGTCCCAGGTTGCACCAAAGCACGCACACTGCTTCACTGAGACTTATCCCAACTCCGGTGCCCCAATATCCAGGCGCTCTTCACCAACGCTTTTGGCCGCACCACGACATGCTCACCGTGACCGAGTCTCACTTCTCCTCCGGTGCACTCGATGACCAGGCGCTCTTCACTAACACCTCCGGTACACCCCGACACACACCCTGGGTGTCCGATACTCACTCCACTTCCGATGCACACGTTGATCAGCCGCTCCTCACCAACGCCTCCTGTGCACCACGACACACACCCTGCACGTCCAAGTCGCTCCACCTCCGATGCACATGCCGACCAGGTGCTCTTCACCAGCACCTGCGGTGAACCACGACACGCATCCTGCGTGTCTGAGTCTCACTTCATCTTAGGTGCACTCTCTGACCTGGTGCTCTTCACTAATGCATGCGGTGCACCACGACACGCACCCAGCGCGTCCGAGACTCACTTCACCTTCAATGCACACGTTGACAAGGTGCTCTTCACCGATGCCTCCCGTGCACCACGACACGCACCCAGCGTGTCTGAGACTCACTCCTCCTCCATCTGGCCAAGATCACAAGGCATACCTTCCGAGGGTCTCAAGCTGCCACAACACATGCCCACCGAGTCACTTAAAACTTCTCCGGAAACTTTCATGTTCTTGTATTTCCAAACAGTGAGCCAGCTCACCTCGGGCCCTTGGGGTAACAAGACACAGCACAAAGCACAGTCTTTGTCAAGCAGGGGGACCCAGCACACCAAGCACAGTCCCAACAGACTCTTTCTTGGTTAAAAGAGCAAATTGCCGACCAACCCCTGATCATGAAGCAAGGTTTGGTCCTTCCCCAGCAGTCTCTTCAATTGTTCCTTCCTTAGCAGAGGTTTATCTTGACCACGAAATGGGTCCAATCCTTTTCAGTCTCAATCCATTTCTGTTCCATTCTCATATTTATACCCCTAAATGTCTTTAAAGTTTGTTGCGCTCAGGGGTCCCTGAACCCTGCCTAAATCAGTTCTGGGTGTCTCCCTCCCAGTGTCACCTTTCTCCCTTTGAAACTAGGGGTCTGGATCCTTAATCACTCAGCAGAAGACGGGTCAATTGTTTTATAGCAGCAACCCAGGTCTCTTCACCTCCCGGGGTTTCTCCTCACCTACTCTCTCAGCCCGGTGCCATCTCAACCCCACCCTTGGGTAAAGACATCCCCCAGCACCTCTCACCTCTTAGATCCAGACAGTCAATCCACATTCAGCAGAGACACACAGAAATGCTTAAAGCACAAAACTCAGGCACTTTTTAAAAGAGTGGTTTCTGAACACACAGTGACAAAACCACTTTCATAGAAAGATGTGCTATGTCACTGTGAGTTCATACATACTAAACTTCACCTCTCCATTGTAAACTTATAGGAAACTAGGTTAATAAAACACAATACCCAGCCTCCCCCATTCTGTCCTATGGGCAGGATGGCCTTTCTCCAGTGAAAAACTAAATGGAGTGTTTTTCACTGCCAGGACATAGCACACACCTCAGTATATGTCCTGCCTTTTACTTACACTGCAACCTGCCCAGGGGTTACCCGGGACCTACCACAGCAGTGTCCCTGTGTATGCAAAAGGTAAAGTAAGGACTGACAAGTGGTTGCACTTGTCAGGACAACATGCTAACTTACCAAACTGTGCGCAGGCCCTACACTGTAGGCCTGAGTCCCCTTCTCCGCTCACCTTTGCATTACTAGCCCTGGCACACACAGTGCACATCACTAGGGACTTTATTAGTAAGACAAACATACCAATCATGGCCAACCAATTATCATTACACTTTACACAGGAAACACTTGTACTTTGACACTGATCGCAGTGGCAAAGTACCCAAAGCATCTAAATTGGCAACTCTATGTCTAGGCGGAAAGCAAAAAGTTTAGGGAACTTTAGTCAAAAAGGCCAAGTTCTACATAAATCATGTTTAAAAATCAGTGGTGTACTTTGGGGAAATTTAAGGGCTGTTCTTTGAAATGTATTTTTAGCCCCCTCCAAGGTTTTGAAATTAAAATATCCCCAGTTCCGCCCCATATGTTGCAGCAGCTACCGTTTTAGCCCTCCAAACCCCAAGGAGGAGAAAGATTTCATGAAATATGGTCTTTCTTTCAAGTTTTAAGATGACTGCTTTCCTATGCTTAAGTACCTTTGGTAACCTGATACCCCACATTTTAGCACTAGAGAGGTGAATGGCAAAATAATCAAAATCTATCACTTTCTCCAACTCCTCCCCTCCCAACGGCACTGATGCTCTGAAGCCTCTGTGGGGGTGGATGTCCATAAATGTGGCTTTACTCGCTTTAATTGCCAATCCATGATCTAGCCAGAATATATTAAACTTACTCAAAAGGGTCTCTAGGCCCTTGTTTTTTTTTTTTAAACTAATAGAGTGTAGTCTACAAATAGTAGGGCGGGTATTTTGATCTCCCCAAGTACCAGGGAATCGTTATCAAAACCCAAAGGGTAATCAATGCAACTATTTATAAACAATAGGAACAGCGTGGGGGCAAGGATGCATCCTTGCCTGACTCATTTGCAACCTTGAAGGGGTTGGTATTTTCCCCATTAGTACCCCATCTTACTTGTGTAAAGGTTTCATGGTGGAGCCTAACACTCACTTCAAGTAGTGGGCAGGGAAGCACTAGGTTACCTAGTATGCGCCATAACATATACCTAGGGACCTTGTCAAAGGCTGCCTTGAGCGGTATAGAGGCTACCCCTTTTTATGTTGAATTCTTTCTATTAACTGGAACCTAAAAACATGATCAGCTGAGCTAATTTTCGGACGAACCCAGCCTGAAACAGTGTTAACATTTTTTTTTCATTTGCCCAGGTGCTGATTTGATCTAGTAAAAGCTTACAAAACATTTTTGGGCTAGAGTCAATAAGACTAATTGGGCAGGCAGACGTTGGTCCTTTTTAGGTTTTGCCTGGCGAAAAGATGCGCTCTGCGCATCTTTTTCGCGCAGGCGAAATCCTGATGAGTTCTGTAGTGTGGCTTTGGGTCGGCCCTCGTCATTCATTGGCTGGCTCCATAAATGGAGCCTAGCCATTGGACGAGGGGCCTGTCCGTCAATGCCGGACCAGATTCGGGGGCGTTCCCGCGTTTCTTTGGCTTTTGCCGACGTCACGCGACGCCGGGAACGCCCCCGATTCTGTTCCGGCATTGCCGGCACCTCCCTTGCTCCCCCTCCCGCTTGTTTCCTGGTGCCCGCCTTCGTGCTCCGGCCGGCCGTCGTCAGCGTCTCTCCTCCCCCTTTCCCGCCCCCTCCCGCTTGTTTTGGTGCCCGTCTTCTGCTCCGGCCGGCCGTCGTCAGCTCTCTCCTCCCCCTTTCCCGCCCCCTCCCGCTTCTCTCTGATGCCCGCCTTCCGGTGAGACACTGTGATGAATGCCACTGAAAGCCCTGGATGGACTGGGCTGGGTCCGGGTCAGTCTGCTCGGTAGTGGGCTGACTAGTGACTGTCAATGACCTCCTGCAGCGCGAAGTGCTGTTCGAAACTCGGAAGCCACCGCCTCTTAACACTAGTGAGTACGAGGAAAGCACGGGCGGCCATGCGTTGCTTTGTTAATATTGCATACAGATCTGAAATCACCGTTTGAGGAGTGGAGCCGGGGAGGGGGCGGAGCTTCGTGGCGAGAGCTCCGTAACAGACACTTGCCCTCAACCAAGCCCTCCGCCCCCTTACCACTCACACAAACAAAACGGAAGTTGTCGGAACCAAGAAGAAAAGCGAAAGGAGGTAGGGAGGGGAAAAGAAGCTGCCAGGGCTGCCATGAATATTAAAGTAAAGCTGGGTCATAAGCTTCCAGCCATGGGAGTCTGTGACTTGTAAACGGCTGATAACCCATGACCCCATGACCTCTCATGGGAACGTTCACAGAGCAGCAGAACAACAGACATCCTTAGTATCGGCACAAAGCCATCGCTGGCACAGTGATTCAAGCAAGTGTATTTTGAGGGAAGGGCTGTGATAATAGCAAATATGCATTAGGCGGAGTGACCCTTGGCTTGGCTGCGGTCTTACCAGGCGCACTTACCTCCGTATCCGGCTCCACTCACGGACCCTCGACATGCCGAAACGGTGAACTAGCAGGAAGTGAAACTTATCGCACTAAGCAGCAATGCCCCTCCCCCGCAGCGCCCGCGAGCAAACAAGACAAGCATTTAGTGCAATAGGTCCTGCATTTGCGAGAGGTTAAGCTATTAGCATTGTAAATTACAATGTCTTTTATTTAGATTTAAAAAAACAAAACAAAGGCATTGTCATTTACAATGCCAAGAGCTCAGACCCAGCAAATGCGAGACCTACTGCATTGCAAATGCTTGTTTATTCTGAAAGCATGACCAGTGTACCGCACAGATGAGCCGCACAGGGTATAATGTGTCTATGATTGCTGAACGTGACTGACAGATCGGCGTGGGCTGCAAAATGTTGTTGAACCTACCTTACGATTATGCCTCCACGTTGAACCTTCTTGGCATCTGTGAACCTAAAATCTCAAATTCGTCCCTTTCTAAGTGTTGGAAAATAACTGCACACATTAGCAGCACATTACCAGCACTCAGTTTATCGACCTCAGAAGATTGAACAGCCGTGTCGGCCCAGTCCGGATATGAAATAACGACCTGTGCAAACAAAAAATGTTAGCAGCGACTATTTTGGTTACTTGAGTCTTCCAGACAGCTCAGTTATTTCGTGGAGAGCACAGACGGGGCTGCTCTGCCACATTCAATAAACAGAAGCGCCACTGGCAATTGATGATCACTGTGACACTCCCCCATATTGAGCGCTGAAAAGTCCAGGGCAAGAAAAGATGCCTTAGTACTTGATTAACTGTGTAGTCAGAAACCTTCGAATAGCACGGCTATTTGCAAATGAAGGGTTGGCCTCTAAATGATGGATTTATGACTAGCTGAGGACTGCCGGTCAATCAAAATCGACTGACTCAAAAAACATAGTGCTTACCGACTTATCAAGGACACTGTGTAACGCCGCAAGTAAAAGTGAAACAAAAACAAGCATTGGAAATGCAATAGGTCTCGCATCAGGAAAGTTTGAGCTATTGGTCTTATAAATGGCATTTTTATTTATTTATGTGTTTGTTAAAAAAGCTAAATTAATAGCTTTGTCATTTACAATGCCAATAGTTATAACTTTCGCAAATGTGACACCTATAGCATTTGTAATGCAACATGTTTTTTATTTACGTGATTTAGATGTATTGATATTACAAATAACAATGGCTTTTATTTTTTTTGTTACATTATTTGTTAAATAATGTATTTAATTTGTAATGGCAATAGCTTAAACTTTTGTAAATAACTTTTGTGAAGATTATATTCAGAGTTTTATATTGTGACGAAAATCCAAGAACAGAAGTGAAATATTAACATCTTTTTGTGATTTGTAATAAAGCGTGAACGCTTGAAAACAGCTTGAAACATTGAAAGAACATATTTGAACCAGCCTTTGACAATAAATTATGACGTAATGCAGCTAACACAAATGTAACGTGTGAAACTGCAGACTGTTATGTTCAGCCAGAGTGGAGCTTCAGAGTGCAGAGTGGAGCTTCAGAGTGCAGAGTGGAGCTTCAGAGTGGAGCTTCAGAGTGCAGAGTGGAGCTTCAGAGTGGAGCTTCAGAGTGGAGCTTCAGAGTGGAGCTTCAGAGTGGAGCTTCAGAGTGCAGAGTGGAGCTTCAGAGTGCAGAGTGGAGCTTCAGAGTGCAGAGTGGAGCTTCAGAGTGCAGAGTGGAGCTTCAGAGTGCAGAGTGGAGCTTCAGAGTGGAGCTTCAGAGTGCAGAGTGGAGCTTCAGAGTGGAGCTTCAGAGTGCAGAGTGGAGCTTCAGAGTGGAGCTTCAGAGTGCAGAGTGGAGCTTCAGAGTGGAGCTTCAGAGTGCAGAGTGGAGCTTCAGAGTGGAGCTTCAGAGTGGAGCTTCAGAGTGGAGCTTCAGAGTGTCAAGAGCAATGCCAATAGCTCTAACTTTAACAAAGGCAAAACCATTGCATTGTAAATGCTTGTTAAGAATAGGAATAAGCACCATCCCTTTCCACGAAGTTGGGATCTCATCTTCCGCTAAGATGGCATTGGCATGTTACTGTTTCAGACTTGAAGAGGTCCGCCGGTATTCGATCTAGCCCGGGCGCTTTTCCTGCATTCTGAGATCTAATAGCCGCATAATTGTACATATAATTGATAAAACTCTGCTCCTCTCCTAAGGTATAAAACGTCCAGCTGAACCCCCATCACTTCCTGTGTATATCAAGCAAGATTGCCCAAGAGCCATAGATGGGAAAGGGAATCTTTGAAGGACTGTGAGGCAAAGGCCAGACGCAGGGTAATGAAGAATACTAGAGAGTAATCCGGACATTAAAGCGTGTTGGTATGTAAAGTGTCAGTGTATGAGACAAGATCCATGTATATCTCATCCTGATCATTCAGCTGCGGCTGCTCCTTTTATGTGGTAGAGCGTCGCCTCCACTGCTCTGGACACAGCAAAAGTGAAAAATAAAATGGTAACAAAGTGACTTTATTACCATTTTATTGTTTGCTCTTCCAGCCGCCAGAGTTGTGTGAGGGCTCTGCAGGGCGGGCCATTGCTGCAGTGCTTTCTGTAAAACCTGTTTGCATGTTCCAGGACTTGGAACGTTCTGTGCATGAGGGACTAGAGGCCATCGACAGGTTAAGTAAAAGGTTTTTGGGTTGGCTCAAAGTTTAAATTTACTCTCTACCTAACATTTTGAGTAAATTGCTTCCCAAAGTGGATCATTGCATTGTTGCAGTATGAACTGAATCACCCACATCTCCAGAGCCATCCCAATCATTTTTGACACCCAAACTCCTCTTGTCTTTTGCTTTTGTCTACAATTTATGGGTTTACGAAGAGACCCTGCTCCTTAGGGAACCATCAAACAGCACATTTGGTACTCCAGAGGGACAACGATTATTGACCATGAATTTGAGACACACTCCTTGGCCTCCCTATTATGTAGACTTGTAGTGGTTGCTCCGTTAACGTTCTCCACACAGGCAATGGCTGGTTTTATAGGTTTTGGAGTATGGTAGCAAATCCAGGGGTGATGCCTCCAGGCCTCTCCATTTAAGTTTAGTCTGGCAGCTGGGACAGATGGCAGCCTCTTTGTGTTTAATTAGTTATTGTGTTTCAAATGTTGGTGAACATAATGTGCATAGAATTTGCCACAATTATCGCAGAACGTGTGCACAGGTGGTTGCTATTGACTACATTTGCTGCACCTGTCAGTAGTGTGACACTTAGCAGACCATGGAAATCCCTGTGTTTGTGAGATTGGCGGTTGTAAGATGGAGAATGAGTGCTACCTATAGAGGACAAGGAAACCCCACTTGACATGTCTTTCTTTCCTTTTGTTGTTCCAGGTCCTGTCTGGAAGAATATGCAAGCTTTACCAACAAGTCAGGCACTTGGAGAGTATGCTAGGACACCTGTATGTAGGCAGTTGCCACCACAATAAAATTCTGCTAAGAGGGTAAAGGATGATCTTTGCAGAAAACCTTATGAACAAGTGAGTTGACCCTGTCAAACATTTTAACTTTGACCTTTCTCTTTTTATTCTGGAAGTAGAAATCATCGAGCAGGGCAAGTTTGAAGGCTGTATCTGACATAGTCCTCTTAACATTGGATTTGTTTTGAATGAGGTACCAATAAATCTGTAGCTTTGGGCAGGAAAAACTATGGGAAGGAAAATTCAAATATTTAGTTCACTGAAGTCCTCTCCTCAGATGAATACCAAGATCCCTTTCATCTGGTCCCGATTTCTACACTGGGAGTAAGTCAGTTCTTTGGACTTCGGAATTTAACAAAGGGATAAGCTGTGAGGCTGCAGCCAGTGGGTGTTTTCATGCATTTGTGAAACTGTGCATTATTAACAATGTGCAGAATATGGGTCCACATTAGAAATTGCTTGTGTACACTTTTATGATGATTTAGTTTTTTAAACAATTGTGTTATGACATGTTAAAGTGCCTTTTTCTGGATTATACTAACTAATCCTCAATTAGGCCATGATACCATGTTTTTCAAAATAGATGTGTCACCCTGCACATTAACTTTTTATCATTTCTGATGCACAATGTTAAGCAAATTCATGTTTATTTCTATTGATGTTGTTCTTGCTGTTCTTGAAGAAAACATTTCCAACCCAATATGGGTTTAGTAATGTTGCAACTGATTAAGTTCTCTTCCGTTGCCTGCTGTATTGCATTCATTCACAATAGTTTACTGTTGTTTTTGTAATTAGTTTGTTCTGCCATCTCCAGACGACTTCAGCTCATCTCGCAGAATTATTATTCATGTAGTGAGACACTGTTTAGATGGTAAGGTATAATTCTGTGTTGTCATTTACTAAGATTGTATACTTTTGCTCACACTGTGATCATTTTGCAGGTTACATTCTGTTCTAGGAGAAGATTTCCTATATAAACCCTCAATGTGTGGGTGAGTTAGAGACTTTTATGATGCTACTAGAGATATGGTCTGATTTCTGACTGATTTTACTGACAAAGTCAAGAATAATTCTTGACTTTGTTTTTTCTTTTTCTGTATTGTCCTAATACTGAGAGCCTTCATGGCAATGACGTAGTACATCTGCATTTAAAATTTCTGTATTTTATCTTATAAATTTGTGTAATAAACTTCCAAAATGTTCACATTCTGCGCTTGAATTCACTTATTAAGTCTGTACCCACTTATTTGACAGTACTTAGATATGCTGTGTGGTGCCTTATCTTGGATGTATATTGCCTCATAGATTTGAGGTTTAACATTGTCTCCATTTCATCCACCCCTCGGTGCATAGTCTTTTCAGGTTTTATGCGCCCATAAACATTTGATAGCAGAGGATGGTTGCGGATAAGATCACCTCCTATCTTCCTTTAGACATTCGCTTTTGTCCAGTCTCTACTGTGGCTTCTGAATATATTCCTAATTCTCCAGTGGATTTTTTTATTGAATTGCCCTTTGTGGGTTTTCCTTGTGGATTATTTTCTGAGCGTCTAACGTTTCAGTTGCTGCTCCTCAGCAAAGAAGATTTAAGTATAAATGGGTTGGAATGATTTGTGAGAGTAAGAGTTTTTTGTGTGATAATGATGTATTGTGAGTTGTGCAATTGATTGGTATTGAGTGATGGATTGTTATGCTGCATGTGAGGATTTTGGTTATGTGATATAGATTTTTGGATCAATTGGTGGTTTGATCACTGTGATTCTGATATACTTGTCTTATTTGTGTTGAGAAGTGTTGGTTTCTAATTGGTGATTTGGTAATCAGATTCATCACAGTTCAAGATCTCAAGATATTATTGCTGAACCGGTCTGAAAAAAAGGTAGTGATTTAGGAAATGTTGCATTCACACAGATTGGGATTTTTGTGAACTAATGAGTTTCTTTTCTACTGTTTACTTTAGGTATGTGTCAATGCTGCCCGGTGCTATGTTATTCAGAGGTGGATTGCCACTGGAAGTGTGTTTCCATTAGTGTGAATTGAGTTTGATAAATACTGTGCAGCTGCTAATCTTGTTTCTATTATTTGCTAGATTCTCTCCATTCTAACTTGCCTCTTTTCTACTGTCGAGGATGAGCAGACAAGATTGTATTTGTTATTTGTGTTTTGATAATGACCAAAGGTATTTGTGTTGATTTTCCATTAACGGCTTTTCCCTTGAATAAAAGCTGCACTGTGATTGACTGTCTGACCCGAGGGGTTACGCTGGTATTGGTGAGATGTCACCACAGAGTTGCACTGTCATTAGTTGGTTACTGTCAAACTCGCACTGTCATTGGTTGATCTTTGGCAGAGCCGCATTCGGTTTAGTTGTTGTTCGCTTGTTGGTTTTGTCTGGTTTCCTGAATTATTATGAGTGAAAATAATGGGTGCTGCGTTGAAAAAGCCTAAGCTACTAAGCTTAGCTACTTAGCTTAGCTAAGCTACTAAGCCTAAGCTACTGGTATACCTGCTACGGCGCAACAGAAGTTTACTCCAGAGAGTTCGTATGCGTATGAAATATTGACAGGTGTTGAGTTCTCTGAGTATACCTGGAGTCGTGATTGGCATGAATATACCTCTGGTACCAAAGTTTTGCAGTTTCCTTTAAAGGGTACCTTTAACATTACAAATCTAGATTTTCTGAGACAATGAATAAGAGACTGTTTGAGGCCTTTAATAAATGGGATTGAATTACCACGGAGGAGAGAAAGAGAATGAAGAAATGGGTTTAACGGTTTATTTAGGATGTGGTAAGAAACCATGTGGGATAATCAGGAGAAACACTGGAGAGAGGATATGGCAGAAGGAGCAAGATTTTTAGTTGAAATAGTTAATGAGACAATAGACAAAAAGAACGCTGATGAGGTTAGCAGAAAGAAACAAACAAAGAACAAGATTCAGATGTGGAGGATAACTTATTAAATGATCTTTCAAATTGTAGACCCCCTCTGTATACACAGGCACAAATGTCTCGACGCTTTACCTCATGTGGGTGCGTCCTGACAACTGAGTTTGAGTACACAGGAATTGACGGTGCTAGCTGTAACTAGTGAAAGTGCAACATTGAGTGCAAGAGTTCCACCTGAGGGTATTGTTAATGTTCATACGCCTGCACCTATGGCTGCACCTGTCTTCCTAAAGAGAGAGAGGTTAATATTGTACTCATAAAGATTGAAAATGGAGAATTTTTACAGGAAACAGTTGATTTAAATAGACTGTAATAAATGTAGATGAAATGAGGTACCAGATCAGAGAAGCAGCAAGGTGTGTGAATGAAGTATATGATAACCTTGAGGAATTAGCTGATTAATATATTGTTAATATCAGTGGAATAAGGAATGGATGTATGACATTACAACGCATGCTTTTACCACGCATGCTTTTACATCGCAGTTTTTACAACGCATGCTGTTATAACGCATAGCGTTAAGGGGTGCTGGATAGTGAATAGTTTAATTTACTATTCCAACTCCAGTCCCCGTGGATAGGTGTTGGATAGTAAATTAAATCCATTCCCTATCCTAGAGCGCCCCCCAGCGCAATGCGTTGTAATGACATGCGTTGTAATAGTTGCGTCATAAAGGCACTGCGTGGTAAAAGTTGCGTTGAAAAGGATGTTTCCCATAAGGAATTTACAGAGAAAGTATAAAATGGATTTAGGTGAATCAGAGACAAAATAATTTGGCATAGTGACTTTGATTGATTGATTGATTGATTTTAGCTTTTCTATAGCGCATGCTGCACCCTACGGGCATCCTGGCGCTTCAGACAAAGAACCAACCATGACCAGAGTAGAACAGGTCGTCACAGAGGAGGGAACATGGGATAAAGCCAGGTTTTTAAGTTCCTACGGAATTCCAACAGAGAGCTAACTAATCTAAGGTTCTGAGGGAGCTCGTTCCATAATCGAGCGCCAACCCTGCTAAAAGCCCTTCCTCCAAACCTGGCCCGTTTGAACCGAGGAATTGACAACAGGCCAGTACTGGAAGAACGAAGCTGCCTTGTAGGAAGATACCAACTGAACCTTTCCTGTAGGGGGACTTGGCCAAGCTCATGCACAGCTCGGAAAACCATACATAGAGCTTTGAAGTGGACACTTTCCCTAACCGGCAGCCAATGAAGCTCTCTTAAAGCCGTGGTAGAAGAGGTACTCCGTGGCCTGCCTAGGGCCAGTTTGGCTGCTGCAGACTGGATTCTTTGCAATCCTTGAAAGATGTACCCAGGGGCTCCCAAATAAAGGGCATTGCAGTAATCCAGCCTGCTGCCCACGATGCTGCTTACCACCAGAGAACGATTCTCTTTAGGTAATAAAGGAAGTATTGTGAGCAGCATATGGATAAGAGTAAAGCAGACGCTGGCGGTCTTGATTGCCTGAGATTCCATCTGGAGGTCAGCATCAAACAACACCCCCAGATTACGAACTTTCCTAACCGGGATGAGTGAGTCACCCTCTGGTAGGAGTCTGAAGTCACAAGGCAGTTGTCTAGATATCCTGCCTGCAGAGCAGAACATCACCTCCATCTTCTCGCTGTTAAATTGCAGAGAGTTCCTTCTGAGCCAGACCGTCGTCTGCCGCATGCATTGCTGGAACATGTCCATTGATACTGCGTGGTCCCCCTCCAAGGAAAAGGCCAGTTGCGTATCGTCAGCATAGTTAACTAGGCTGAATCCAAAAGACTTTATGATGGAAAACAGGGGCTGCAAGTAGACATTGAATAAAATAGGGCTAATTGCAGATCCCTGCGGCACCTCGTGAACAACTGGGGATTTACCGGAGGAGAAGGGTGCAAGAGTTACTACCTGCTGGTGACCCTCCAAATAGGACTGAAGCTATTGCAATGCACACCCTCTCACTCCCAGCCTCTTCAGCCTTTCCACCAATTAGAGGTGATTCACCGTATCGAATGCGGCCGACATATCGAGAAGCACTAGAATAGTGGCATTCCCGCTGTCTGCCTGCATACGTAGGTTATCCATCATTGTAGTCAGGGCGGACTCAGTCCCATGCCCCGGACGGAAACCAAACAAGTCTTTATCAAGTAAGAGATTCTTCTGCAGAAAACAGGACAGGGTCCTACTGACTGCTTTCTCCAGAATCTTCACCGGGTAAGGAAGAAGGGAGATGGGCCTAAAATTAGCCGGTACTGATGGGTCCAGAGAGGGCTTTTTATTCAAGGGGGACACCACCACCAATTTCCAGCATTCCGGGACCTTACCTTCTTCCAGGGACTGATTGCAGATCTGCCTCAGCCATGTAAAGGTATTACGCCCTAGAGATTTCCACAGTTTATGGGGAAAAGGATCCTGGGAGAACCAGATGAGACACTGTCACCCAGGTTATCGAAGACCGTTTCTGTTAATGTCTGGAAGTTTTCCAGGTATGCCGACAAATGCGGCTCACACTGAGTCCTATGTTCAGGGTTAGGTTGTGCGACATTAGCATTGTCATGCAAAGTGTTCACAATGCTTGCAATCTTGTCCTGAAAGTGCAGATTGATTCCATCACATAGTTTTTGGGACGTTACAATTTTGTTTTCTAAACATGTAGGGGAGGAAAGGTCTTTAATTATTATCAAAAAAATGATTTAGTCCCGTTGGACGCTTGGATGATAGAGCTGGCATAAAAATCTGCCTTGGCCCTGAGGATTTGCTCTTTATATTGCAGTTGTATCTGTCTAAGAGATTTTTTATCTTCCTCATCGTAGCGTTTCCTCCACTTCCTTTCCGCCTTCTTGTGAAGCGCACAGAGCTGTTTCAGCTCCGCACAGTACTATGGGGCCGAGATTTTACTTTTGATTTTTATATCTTTTTATAGGGATAACTTGATCCAAGGTGTAATCTATGTGATTGGTAAACACTTTATAATTTTCATCAACAGACATTATAGCTGCGAAGTGGGTGACGCCCAGTTCTAATGCAGAAGAACCGGTCCGCTCCAACTTTGCCCATTCCCTGCCTCTCTTTGCAAGCTTACATTAAGGATTTAGTGTAAATCACTGAAGACTGGAGAGACTTCAATAAGTACAGAGAAAAATGGAAAAGGAGAGTTACTATGAAAAAGAAAGGCACAGAGGAGAAGAAGGCAAAGGTTATAGTGAGTGATACCGAACAGGAGACATTGTCAGAATTTCCTTTAAGTGAAATGCATGGAAGGAATTGTGTGCAAGTACCCTGGACTACGGTTGATCTTAATGCTTTTACTACATATTTTTCAAAGTCGAGAGAGTGATATGATACGTGGTACATGGCGATTCATAGATTGGTGATGATTTTGAAAATATGAGATTGTGGTTTCTAGTGACCTATGGGCAGAGTGTAAAGATGCAGCTGCTTGGCTGACTGAGGAACCAGCTACAGCTGCACCTAAGAGTGTTCCAACTGAGGTGGTTTCTGACAAATATAGAACAGTGATAGGCCATTTGAAAAAGAAAGTGCCAAAGAAAGAAGTGAACTGGGGGAAAATTATGAGAGCTACACAAGAGCAAAGAGAGTAAGTGCATCATTATTATGAGAGGCGTATGCAGATTTATAGCAAATAGTACAGGTACAGTGGAGTTGAATAACCAGAAAAAGAAGGTATTAGCAAATTCACATCAGCTTTTATTATGGCGTTTTGTCTGGAACTTGACTTGCATATTCAGCAGAGTCTGATGTGCTGGTATGGTAGCAAACACGAACCTCAAAATTTGGATACCACAAAATTTACCTCATTCAGTTTTTGTACAGTTTACCGGATCGGAGACAGTGTCAAACCTAATTTCATGAGGCAATGCGGCTCCATGTTAATGTACTTCCCCAAATATCAAATTAGCAGCGTAAAAATAGCTCAATAAGGAATGGGATCCACTCAATAATTGAGTTGTAGGTCAATGATAAATTAAAGGGTTTCATTACAATAATAAAAAATCTGAGATACAGAGTCAATGCCATGAGTGTCCTCAGATGTAAAGTTATACAAACAATGCAAAATCAGAAAATATTCTAAGTCTCAAATGATGAGCAAAATAAATTAAGAATTTTGGAGAATAAAAAGAATTTTAGAAAATAAAAAGAATTTTGGCAGCATGCCTAACATAATAGGAAAGTCTCTTGACTTGTCTCCAAAATCAAGTTGTTTTTATACATAATTTTTGCATGGGAAATTAGTAATTCAGAACAAATCAACATGTTGCGAGCAAAATAATCATTTAGTTAGCAAATCAGAACACAAGAATAATACACATCATTGCTTCAACACAAAAGCACCATCCCAATTTTTAAAAAGAAAAATTAGCACCCTCTTTGGTAATGTCATCCAGTGATGTTCTAACAACTATGAAACACTAAACAATAAGACTTTCTCCCAGTGAATACACCCAGTGAAGAAACAAATGTGACAGATACTCGTTGCAATTTTATATTCACACCATTGAAAATTCATTGTGAGTAAAACAGTATAGCAATGAAAATTAGCTAATATGTCCTCACAGCCTGTGGGGAGAGGATGTACGTGGAGGAGAGCAGGAGTGAGTGACCGAAATGGCATCCACTTTGTCTAAAATGGCGTTTTACAGGGAAATGTGGTATAATTAAAACACATTGAAACAAATTAATAAGTATATAATGGTTCTACACATCATAGGAATTTCATTTCAATTGCATTTATATAAATGTAGTGTGTATATGTAAACCAAGTGTAAAGAGGAAGGTTAATCATCATTATGAATGCATAAAATATAAACTTGAAAAACTATTCCATAAATTCCCCCTGTGATTGTTTTGTAATGACTAAAACAATTAATAAAACTTTATTAATCAGGAATTCATTCAGTCTCCATCACATTCTGCTTCTCTCTAGAATGCTCCTCCATCATCTTCAACTGGTTGTAGAAACAATCCTTGATATACTCCATCTCATAATCATGAGACCACTTCCTTTTTAATGGTCTCTATGCATTTTTATACCCACAATTTATAATCAGACGCCCAAAATAGTATAACAAGCGAAACAGAATAATTGTATGAATTGAAGTATAATATATCACATAAGGTACCCCCACCCAAATTATTCATCCACTCACCTACCCTACTAAAACCCTCAGTAACTAGCTTTTTAATCCAAGAACCTATAGCTTCCCTTAAGCCATGGTCTGCGAAAGATTGAAAGTCCTTGAGAGATTGTTAGTCAGGTTTGTGATAAAGGAGTTAATAATAGGACTGTTATCATAAATAAAATTGCACCATCTCTTAATATTTACTACTTTCCAAACACCGCCTTCCTTTGCAAGAAGGCTATCTGATGCTAAGTAGTTCTGCTTCACCATAGCTCTAATACCCCTTCGTTCTGAATTCGTTTGACTTAGTGCTCCAGCTGTGCTTCATGTAAGTCTATCCACTAATGTAGGTAAACGTCTACTTTTCATATCATTCATTGCCGCACCTATAGGGGGAATAATAGCACCTTATAAATCTAGAACTGTCTGTCCAAATCCTCATACCAATGGAATTATCCGTTTCACTCATATGATAAACTTTCCGAAACACTAAAGCAAGTTAACGAGATCCATCCCAATTACATGGCAAATTAAGATAGGCAGTCTTACCAAACACATTATAAATTCCTGTCAGAATCGACTACACCAACCAAATAATCACCATTTGCAACATAACTTCTTTTTCACTCTCACACATATTTAGCCTTGTCATCTTTAAGGGGTTTGCAATGCACTATACACATTTTACCTATCCTCTCGTGTTCCATTCTCAATCTAGGGTGTGGATTCTACTTCTGCTTCTTTAATTCGTTCTCTTGTTGCCATTTCTACTTTCCAATCTCTCACAATCTTACAAAACAGAATAATATAATGAAAGGAAAATGAAAGAATGCACTCCTTGTTTTGTTCCAAATCCACTGGTTAATGACAATTGGTCGCAGGCCAAATTACAGCATGCAGATCCAAATTGTGCAATGCCTAGCATGAAGATTTGATTTCAGAAATATGCTGGTGAACGGGGCGCCTTTTTTCCTGCCCCTCCGAATGTTTGTACTCTATTGAAAAATTACTATAAAGTTAAAAGTTAAAAGACCATCTCAGAGGCCACCTGGGTTTACTCAGCAACATCGAGTTCATCAGTGACAGTTTATTGTTTTTCATTGAAAATATCAAATACCTCTGACCCTGCATTGGGTGGATTAACATACAATTACTCAGGATGTTAAGTGTATTTTAATGTGTTGAAGAAAAGGTCTGGATGGGCATTTCTGCATCATTTGAAGCTTGAAATTAGTCTACCTCTGTGACTTGTAGAAATTGTCAAGATTATTGGAATAAACATGGATTATGAGGATGACCTGATTTAAGATTGGATTCTTTGTTGAGTGATTTTAGCAGTGTGGCTCTACACTGGTGTGCAAGGTGAGCCAGTATATTTCTGTATAGACTGTCAAATTCAAATTTTCTTGCAGGCAAAAAGCTCTTGTCAATGCAACCAGTACTGCCACTTGTGCTGAAGTTACATTCGTCAGACAGGGTGCTTCAAGAACTTCAGAAACGGAACATACTACATAGGAAACCTATAATACTCCAATGTGGTCTTTCAAACAAAAAACATCAAAAAATAAAGTTAGATCAACCATTTCCAGAGAAGTGTCTTTAATAACTTGTCTTGGTTTGGTAAGTAAGTTGATAACTGCACTACAGTCATGCTCACTCTTGTCATCTTCATCCTCATGTTCTACTTTGCCATTGTCTTCACAATCTTTATGTGTAATAGGGAAGCTGTGTTGCTGGATTATGTGAATCACACCTCTTAATCAATATGTTCTCTGCTGCAAGTATAACTTGCTCGTATCTGGTTAGTTGACTGTCATGTTCTTTGTTCCTATAGAGGTTAATGAAACCTCAATTTGGTGTGGGATGTATACAATTAAAGTATGGCTCAACACTATTCATGTACTTTGTTCAATAGCCAAGCAAACAGCTGCAACTGATTTCAGACAACCAGAAAGATTTCCACTACTGGATCCAACACATCTGAAAAGTAGTCTATTGGTCTCATTATCCCACCATGTCTCAGGATAAGGATTGAAAATTCACACCCACACCTCTCATGGCAGTACAAAAAGAAAGTCAAATTATAGTCAAGCATTCCAAGGGCGGTTGCATTGAATATAATCTCTCCTAATGTTAGGAATGCCTCAGAACACTGTTTGTCAAATGGTACCGGATCTTTTATGGCCGTGTGTCAACCTTATTTAAGGTTTCGCAATAAAGGAAAAATTAGGAAGCCAGCAATTCACAGAAACATCTTCACCTCCCTCTGATTGATAGGCTTATTAATTTTCAGAATTGCAGAAACACTTTCTTTTGAGACTTCTAAATATTGTGATAAAGATAAATTACTTCATTTTTACAATACTGCATCTTTGTGAAAGCTCTCAGCTAAATGATTCAGCAAAGCAATTATATCAAGTTTACAACCTTCTTTAGTATTTTATGCAACCAGTAGGGGATCAATATACTGTAGCAAGACTAGTATTAGAGAGCAGTCTCAAATTTTGTTTAGCAATTGCAGGACTTTAAGTATATTCTTGTGGGATCCTTCACCAAATAAGAGCTTTATTTTGAATTTGAAATGTAAACACATTTTGGTACTCCTCATGGAGAGGAAATGAAAAGAATGTTCGGTATAAGTCAATGCCTATATACACCTTTGCATCTGAAGGAATTTGGAACATAATAACTGAATGGAGTCGCTACTACTGGACAACATGGAATGACAACTTTAAAAAAAATTCTCAGGTCCTGCAAAATAGACCATTTCCTACTTAGACCCTAATTGTGAGATTTTGTCAGAGTGGGGGCACGGTGGTGCAAGCCATCGCTCCGTCAAAGCTCACACCCCCAACCATGAGATTATGACCTTCCAGGGGAATGGCGGGTGGGCAGCATGGCAGTTCCACCTGCGGTGCCCTTTGAAAGGCGGTGGTGCCTTTTAAAAAGGCACAGCAATGGGAACCTTCCACAAGGTTCCTGTACTGCATTGACTCAGAGGTCCATGCCATGCAGGAACCCATGTGCATGCACACAGGGGGGCACATGTTATACCACCCTGTGTTCATCCACATATGCATGAGGCACAGGGGGGCCCTATAGGCCCCCCTCTGTTTCCTCTCCACCAGGCTTTTCATGGCGGTGGAACCAACATGAAAGCCTGGTGGAGAGGAAACTCACAATATGCATGGCAGGACCACTGTGGTCCCACCATGCATCTTGCTGCCTCTCACCGCCGCTCCAATGCCAGGGAACAGCGTTTCCCTGGTAGAGCAGGAGGTCACCAGTCAGTCCGGCTGCCCGACTTGTAATTGGTGTGGCGGTGGCTGGATCCGCCACCACCACGAGCCTGGCAGTCCTTGGACCACCAGACTAGGAATTAGGGCCAGAGTCTCTTTATTTCCATCAGGGCAGAGTTGCAAGGGCTACCAAGCACTTCATGAAGGATTCCCTGCTCAATCATTTTCTCAATATCCGGTTTCAATCCTTATTCAACTTCTTTTAAAAGTGTATACTGTTTAATTCTGGAGAAAGAATCCATTAAGCTTTACCCTAATTTTAACTGATTCAGCATTTTTTATCAGGTCTATCTCCTTACCAAAGAAGTCCCACACCTCTTCTCTGACAGTGTGTCTTAAATCTAGAGCCATGTGATCTTTTGTTAAAGATGTACACAATTGAACCCTCAAATCTTTTGATTTAATTTTAGACACTTCAACCTCATTTTATGTTTAACTTACAACACCATCCAATGTGCAGTAAATAATACAATTCATTTTGCAAAGCAAGTCTCTGCCCAAAAATTTACAGGACTTGAATTACATGTCTTATTTTAACTGGGATACCTTTTTTAACCTGTTTAACAATGTATTTATTCCTGATCACTACAATTTGGACTTCTGTTCCTGAGAGGGGTAGGTTTGGGACTTTTACATAGTGAACTATAGAACTCATAGCTCCTGTATTGATTAAAAATGAAAAAGGTTTCCATTGACTTCGCCATGAATGTATGGGCCACTTTGGTCTACCTCTGAGGCTGCTCCAACTAAACAATCATCCTCCCCTCTCGGGCATTGTCATTAAGAATTATTCCCTGAAGAATACTAAGAGTCATTACTCAGGATCAGTGGATTCTGCTGGTAACCGTGTCTATTTGTTATTTTAGTTTTGGTGTTTTGCTGCAGCACTAGGGATGAAGGCATTGCCATGTGAAATGATTTCTAATCATGCATACTCAGCACAGATGTTGACTAAGTTGGGACCCTTGACAATGTATTTTTATGCATCTGGGAAACAAATTCATTGTGGATTCTATTTGGATTTTTTCTGCCTTCCCATTTCAAGTGGCCAATTATATCACTGGAATGACAAGCCATGTTCCTCTTCAACATTTTAACATTTACATTAATTCCAGAAATGTTCACCGTTCCCTGTCCACCTCCTTTCATTTGCACTGACCTATTTCCCATTCTCGCACCTTGCATTTGTGCCATTCCATTCACATCTCTTGACTGGGTGTGAGTGTTTGATTGGTTCAGATGCTCCGTCCATCACCACCCCCTTTTGTACCATTTTTTTCGCCATAAGTTGGCAGGGTATGCTCAGACGTGAGTCCCTTGCTCACTTTGCCACTGGATTCAAGCAAGCCGGGCTGAAGACGGCTGAAATGCCAGAAACCGGTCCTCGGAAGCTTGTTTCCGGTCCAGGGAAGGCATGGCTTGGCAGTTCGGGCTGGACTGTTCCCATGAGGCACAGGGTCAGACTGATTTGCATATGGCCATGTCTGAACTGGGGTGGCAGAGTGGGCTAAATAACGGTGCTGGATTAAACAAAGATCTGTTGACTGGGTGTGAGTGTTTGATTGGTTCAGATGCTCCGTCCATCACCGCCCCCTTTTGTACCACTTTGTTCGACATAAGTTGGCAGGGTATGCTCAGACGTGAGTCTCTTGCTCATTTTGCCACTGAATTCAAGCAAGCCGGGCTGAAGATGGCTGAAATGCCAGAAAGCGGTCCTCGGAAGCTTGTTTACGGTCCAGGGTAGGCGTGGCTTGGCAGTTCGGGCTGGACTGTTCCCATGAGGCACAGCGTCAGACTGATTTGCATATGGCCATGTCTGAACTGGGATGGCAAAGTGGGCTAAAGAACGGTGATGGATTAAACCCAGATCTGTTGACTGGGTGTGAGTGATCGATTGGTTCAGACGCTCTGTCCATCACCACCCCCTTTTGTACCACATTCCATTCACTTCAGCATTTTTCCATTTCACTCTCTTCCCTTTTTTCTCAATTGAATCTTTAATGTGAGGTCTTAAAGTAATTAGTGCTGGAACCACTCATCTGAAAATCAGGTATTCTGCAGTGGCAATCAAGACCCCCTGGCCTCCTGAAACACCTCTCAAACCTGCCTCTCAGCTAGGGAGTATCAGCAGGTGTCCCAAAATGGAAAGAGATTTGGAAGAGAGAGAAAGAACACTGCCACACCTTGCTGACTGATCCAGCCAGGCACCCGGAGATTTGGGAGTGTATGGAGGACAGCGTGACTCCTGTGCGTATGATGTAATCGCAATGAGAGAGACAACACACATGAAATACATGCATTGAAAATCAAACAGGGAATAGCACTGTTTTAACAAGGGCATACTTCAAACCACAAATCACTCGAAGTCTTTTGCTTAATAGTCCCCACAGGTGTAGAAATATGCAAGTTTCTCTCTTCTGTAATTGAAAGGGTGTGTGGAACTCTTCTTTTCACAGTTCCAATGTATGACCCAAGTCCTGTTTCTTGTCGCTTTTAGTGCTCTGTACTGTGGCAAGTAACGCTGGTCAAAAGTGCTAGCTCAACTGGGTAAGCAATTGTCAGAGTGTTATCAAATGAGCACACAAACAATAAAGGCAAAACGAAATAAAAGCAACCGTTGCAGATGATCCGCGATCTGTATGTTAAGAACTTCCCTGGATTAATTTTAGCCATAACGTGCTGCCGCGCTGTATTAGGATTAGTAAATACTTAGATGGTTCTTGTTTTATCTTCCTCATATTCGATGTCTTGATGCAGGAAGACGTTACCCCAAGAAGTGGACTTTGCAGTCAGAGTCGAGTAAGAGCAGCTCCGACGATTCTCAGGTAAGAACGCAGCGCACACGAGGTCCGATGCGGGAGGGTGCAGGGAAGCCAACCGAAGGGTGGTGGCTGAAATGTGGTATTTATACTCCCAGAAACCAAGATGACCACCCGATAATGTGGTGCAGCACTGTCACGTACAGCCGCATGTTTCCACGGAGGCCACCAGCAGTGAGTGAGGCTGCAAGTAAGGAAAGATATTTCTATTACAAAGTGAGCCCCATTCAACACACTGAGACTCGCGGGGCTCAACATCATGTTTCCAAATATGCAACAATGTCCTGACAAATGTTTCAAATATGTTCTGGCAATAAACAGTGTTTTCCAAGTATGTATTTTTTACAGAGTTTTATATAGCGCGAACTTGACCTGGTTCGGGTATCAGAGTGATTTACATAGCACCAGTTGCATTACATGAGGACACATTCATTTTTTGTTAGGCACGGGGAGATTAAGTGATATGCCCAGAATCACAGGATGTTCAGCGTTATTGCCAAGACTCAAACCCAGCTCCCCATATTCGAGGTCGGCCACCCTAGCCGTTAGACCAACTCCTCTCCCCTGTGTAACTATATACACAACAGTGTTCAGGCTATAATAAGCAATGTTCAATCATACAGTTACATGACACATAAGCAAAACTCAACCATATAGTTAGACAAATGTGCATAACACCCTACCCAAGGGGGCCTAATAGATATATTATTAAACAAGCACCTTGGGAATGATGACAGATGAAGCAGGGTACGGTGTGTTCCCTGAAAATTAGACCCAAATCCTTAATTTCATCATGAGTCAAATCAATTTTATCATTTTTTCCACATTCTTCATTTGACTAATGTCAAGCTCATATTAATTAGCTAATTTATCAAATTTTCCATGTACTCCATTCACACATCTGGCTGCATCTTTAATCAAGTGCTTAATGTTGGCAGCATTGTATGACAATAATCTGTTTAGATCAATTTTCCCTTGTAACATTTGGCCAAATCCAATTTTTAAAAGACCAACATTAATTGCCATCTCTTTAGGAGTCTCTTTAACCACAACTGTTGTAACAGGTGGATCAATTTGAATTTGACAAACAGTTGGATATTCTCTGGTAGTACTCGTCATGCTGTCATTGCAACTTCAGATGGTGAACTTGCTATCATGCTCACAACCACAGCAATAGGTGGCCTCTGGATTTGCACTGCTGTACTATCTCCTGCTGCACCCATATCTGGTACGCTGTCAAGACCAGCACCAGTTCCCTCGATCCTGTCGGTGTTTGGAGGAGATCTGAAATTCAAAAGGTCATTTAAAAAATGATCCTCCTCATTGGAATCATGATTCTGTTCTTTTCCTTCATTGTTTTTTCTTTCTGTCATCTATTTCTTTAATTTTTGCAGGGAAAACTCTCACACCATCCATTATATCCCCCCTCTCGCATTTCTCATGATGATCCAATTTATTTTCTAACCAATATCTAAATGAGCCCTTCACTAACGTGAGATGTTTTTTGGACAGATGTTAGGGCTAGAACATTTGTGCACAAACAAAACCCCTAGGGGAGTGTGGTGTTTTCACTGTAAATGTGCTCGGTCCCCTAGAACAGTTGAGCCCCCTCTTTATGTCCTACATTTTTCAAGACAGCACCCATTATTTTGGCTCAAACCGATCGAAAAAAATCATACAAAAAAACTAGCGAACATCAACTAATCCCAGTGTGGCTCTGTGAAAGGTCACCCTATCACGGCACAGCTTTGTCAACAACCAACCTATGTACAGCTTTGTGGTGATGCCTCAACAATGAAATGATGAAATGAAATGATTACGCTCTTGTATAGCGCACGACTACCCGTAGGCATCTCGGCGCTTGCTTAGGGAACCCGTCCTGGTATTCCCCAGTGAGATACCCCGGCAGGGTGTCCACAAGGTGAAAGCCAGGCATCCCGCCGCGAGGGGCCGTAGTGGAGATTAAGCAAGCTATTGCCCAGAGTCACAGAGTGTGACCCCGTGAGCTGAGTAGGCACCGGAACGAGAATTATCGAGTCCGTGGAATTTTTGAGCCCGAGACCCGCCGAGGCGGGGAATCGAACCCTGGTCCACGGCTAATCTCAGCTTCCGGGTCTGCCGCCTCTAACCACTGAGCCACGCTTCTCCACTAACTGAGCCACGCTTCCCAGTGCAGCTCCCTAGCTTGCTAACCAATCACAGAATGACCAATCTGTAAATGAGGAAAAGATTCAGAATCTTTCTCACTTAATTTTACACAAAATAAAACTTGTCTGCTCAACCTAAATAAGAAGAAAATCAGCAGGTTACGGTAAGGCAATGCTCGCAATCAATAGAAATAAACCCTGTTACTTTTATCTTTGACAATGCATCTGAGTTGCTTTCCCACATCGAAGTGACTAGCAACTCAATAACTTTTATGAAACAACAACCTTCAATATTCCAAGTAATCAGACTACATTAATCTTTAAAGCATTACACCTAAAATACCCACTAACAGAAACAATATTACATTAAAATAAAAACACCCACACTAGTAGGTAACAGTAAACTCTTGTCAATGAGAACAAAATATCTCTTAAAACAATGTGCCAGGTAACATGATTATCTCCAAAACGAAGGCCAGGAAAATCATTATAACAAATATCAAGTCCACATTCCAGAAGCAATTGAAATCCAATATTGCTTTTGCCGACATTCTAACCATCTTACCTCCCATTTCCCATTTGCTGAAAACCACACATCAAGAGCATTCTCCGTAGCCTCCATATTTTCAACAATTTGCTACAAATATACGATTCTCCTATTACCCGCTGCTTCAGCTTGCAATCTAACAGATGAGTTCTAGCAACTTTCCCTGTTAAAGTTGAATAAAGCAAAAAAGCTAGCAGTAAAAAAGTAACATAAAGTGTTTTTCTTATGTGGAGATCTATATTAAACTAAATCAACACCTTAGGGTCAACTGGAGGAAGAGGGGGGTCGTGCTCCATATCTGCAGATGTTTGATATAGTTCTATAATTCTCCTTTTACCCCCTGCTTCAGTTTTATTCCAACAAGTGATTTCTAGCAGCTATCCCTGTTAAAATTAAGGGCCCGATTAGGATTGCGGTGAATCCGCATCCTCCGGGCCGACGGTGGCTCGGCCCGGAGGATGCGGATTCACCGCTGCGGTGACTGAAAAGACCCCCGCCACATTAGGATGGCTGGGGGGTCCGCGGCGGACGGCAAGACCGTCCGCCGCTTTTGACCGGCGGAAATGGTACATACATATGGTGGCGGTGTCTGCGAGACACCGCCAGCCATATTATGATGCCCGCGGTCCCATGCCTTTCCACGGCGGCATTGCTGCCGTGGAAAGGCATACGGTCTTTCCTGTGGGGGCTCGTTGCGGGCCCCCGCGGTGAAGGGGGGTCGGGGGTGCACATGGGGGGTACCTATGGTACACGCCTGCATGTGCATGCACAAAGCGGCAGGCACCGCGCGGTGCCTGCCACTTTTTGCATGCAGATGCAAAGCATGCATTTTTAACCTTGCGTCGGGTGCTGCTTCAAGCAGCACCCGCCGCAATGTTAAATATACAGGATGTGACCACCAGGGTGGCGGTCACATCCTAATTCCGACGGAGGGACCGCCGCTGCCCCTGCAGACGGTCCCTCCACCTTGGGGGTGGCGGACGGACGCAGGTCCACCCGCCATCATAATAGGCCCCATAGTAAGGAAAAAAGCAAACAGCCAAACAAAAAAACATAAAGACGTCCTTTTTGTCGTGTGTAGAAATCCCCAGATACATTACTATGTTCTGTTACTCTGTGGAAAAGTAAATTTTGCCATGTTCTGTGTCCCTACGTGTCCTCCATCTTATGTTATGTGTGCATGATTAATATGCATATGTATTCCCCATGTTCGATTAAAGACGCAATTACAGTTGTGTCCATCTCTAGTATGCCAGTTTCCAGTTCTCGTGAATACTACGAATATTAGGCCTATGTAAAGTTACGTTGCCACGTTTCTCAGTGTGCACGTTATTTCATTGTAAAGTCCCCGTTTTCTAGGCCTCAAATGGGCCCGGACACCAGATTCAGCTTCTGTCTCCTGAACCCTCGCTGAGGAGCGATACAGCCCCCACCTGTATCCTCGACCCTTCACTTACTTCCTGCCTCGCAGTGCCCGGCTCAGCCTGGCTCTGCCTCTGAGTCTGCCAAGAGTATGTTATGATTCTAGTTATCAGTCCAGCCCTCCTTCTCTGCATTCCTAAGCTACTGAATCGCATCAATAGTTTCCGTCATTGTCTAGCCTTTACGTCTCCATGTAAGAGAAATACTGTATTTATGGTCATTTAATATTCCTCAACACGCACTACATATAGAATAATGCATGCTCCAGTCTTAGAGTCTGTTAGCCTTTACCCCGATAACTTATGGATTCTATCAACATGTTCTCTAAACATCAGATACTAGATATTGTTTAGGCACATGTCGCCCTGACTCTCCAGACTTCAGTCTCTGCTCCTAGCACAGAGTTCATAGCCCCCAGCTTCTCCTAGTAACACGTCATTGTCAGTTTGCGCGCACCATTAGGTTAGAGGTCCCGGCTCCTTAGGTAGCCCCCTCCATGTTTCCGCCCCATTTATGACATACTCTGTTACGTTTACATCACATGTCTATGTATACGCCTCCTGTTACACCTACTTTCACCCTTATCTTTCGCGACTGCTATCGACCACACCCACTGCTCCGCCTATTGTATTCACTGTAATGCAACTGTTTTAGTATATATGCTTGTGTACTGTTATTAAAGTTAGCGCGCTCATCCCAGATCCAGCCCCGGCAGCTGTCGGGCCCCCCTGCCGGGCCCTGTCATCCTATTCCTGTGCAGGTTGTCCTGTTCCTGTCCTTTATGCTGTATTAAACCTGCAAACTCCTACTACCTCGAATCTTGACTCTTATTTATTGAGCTATCTGTTATTCATTTATCCATTCAAAAATAGAGGTATTATTTATTTATTTACCACATAATGGCGCCCGAACAGGGACTTGCCCTTTCCCCACGCGCCGGTGAAGCCACGCCGGCCCCCTGACCCTCTGCAGCCGTGACGGAACCATACCGTGCACGTGCAGATATTTCTGCTTCAAGTATCCCTCAGGCCCACGGAGGAGACGGAGGTGGCGGTCCAGCATCCAGACGAGGCGGTGGAGGAACGCGGCGAGTCCCGACCAGAGCCCAAGCCGAGAGTCCAAGGTCCGAGGTATCCGGAGGCCCACCCGTAACAGAAGTCCGAAGTTCGTCCGTCCGGCGTCGAAGCAGTCCAGTCCAGTCCGAGGCCTTCCGTTCTTGCTGCCCGGTGAGTACCATTGCTGGGGTAGTATCTAGACAGGGTCAATCTAATTGACTCTGGTCCGTGGGTTGGTGGTACACAGACCCACAACGAAGTGTCCACTTTGGTGGATGCGGGTCCTAACGTGTCTCTTTATGAGACCGGTAAGTTTCGTACTGTTTTAGCAGTACATCTAGTTTCTGTTCTAGTCAGTTCTGTTTCTCGAGAAAATTCATGTATTCTGTTTTCAGTATTCCAGGTAGTATTCTGTTCGAACTGTTATTTTAAATGTTTTTCATGTATTGTAATGTCGTGGTATGAATGTGGAGTAATTATCGTGTTCATTGTGTATTGTAATTGCGTATTGTGTCTAGGTTACAGTTCAGTCATGCCCTTATTTTCTAAACTACGTCAGTTAAAAACCAGAAAAGGTCTGCTAGAAGCAGCAGTTCCTGTCCCGCCTAGGGACAGTCCAGGTCATTTTATGTATCAGAAGCATGGCATAAGTGCCATATTATATCTAGATTTATGGGTGGAGTACACCAAGGAATTAGAAGAAAAGTATAGATGGCCCGTATCGGGTACATGGGATGCCGAGTGCATCATGCGAGTAGAAGAAACATTATGGAAAAAGAAAGCCAGACAGTCACAGAAAGATGCCATCGAGTTATGGCGCAAAGAATCTCATAAGAGAACCGAAAAAGAAATCAGAAAGTCAGAATTAAGTAAAGAATCTTTAGAACGAGCCCAAGAAAGGGAATTAATCGAGATAGGTGAACGAGTCAAAACCGAACAGTCAGACAGACAGAGGCATGCCCTTATTAAGGGTATGTATCCTCTTCTTGCCGAGGGCTTGCCAAAAGCGACCCCGGAGGCATCCAGTAATTTTCCGCCACCATTAGTTCCGACTAAGCTACGTCACAAACCGACCGCAGCTGATATTTTTATTTCGTCCTATTTGGACGACACAGTCCCAGAATATGCAAATCCTGTTCCGCCAGCTCCTGTAAATAATGTAAATCCTGCTCCTCCAGTCACCGGAGTACCTGTTACGGTACCCCCGGTCCAGCCGACATTACAATTTCCCACCGCACCGGTACGACGAGTATCAGTCGACGATTCCGGTTTAGGGGCCGCAGGAGGAGGTCCTCCTGGTACCCCGCCACCACACCAACGTAGAACGTTGGCCGAGTTACATGAATGTGCGTTACAGCGTACGCCCAAATATAAGTCCGTTGCAGATATCCGACGAGCTCTCACTGAATGCTGCTATGATCCAGTTGCAGGTGATGATAGTACAGTTATATATTCCATCCGTGTAAGACGGGTGACCGGGTATTTGGACACCCTACCGGATATGAAAGGAGATCTAGACAGAATATATCGTTTCATCCGTACAGGGGATGATCCAGAAAGTATTGGCGAAGCCATGTCTCAAAGGAAAGCTGAGATCCAGCTCATGTTATTAAAGTTTCTGATTAATTGTCTAATAAGAGAACAAGATTATCCGACTAAAGATCCGGCCGAAATGAGAATCCTGACAAGGTGGAGTGATAATATAGCCGAGGGTAAACACAGGACACTCAGTAGTATAGAGAGTATGTACAAGAAAATTCGTAAAGAAATAATAAGGTTACACGAGAAACGCAAAGAAGCACTAGTAAACGAGAAAGAAAATGACTCTTCTACTGAAGAGGTAGACGACGAGAATCCCACTAGAATAGCGTATTTAGGTAGAACTAGACTTTCAGACCGCCATTTACGCCTAGATTACAAGAAAACTGTTCCTCATCCAGCACCAGAACAAGGTTCTCTAGAACAAGTATTTCAAGCTACCGATCACATTCTGAAATCACGAATCGGTTACAGTGAGTTAAGTACTATGCATGAACAAGAACTAGCCCGATCAGCAGTCCGATGGATTACTGATTCTACCACTTTTCCAGACGAAATAGTGGCACAAATGTTTCTGAAACTGCCTCCAGCCGAGCAACGACTGGTGGGTATGTATATGATTCAGCACCTCATTACTCTGTATGAGGGTCAACATTCTGATCCAGGTCCGTTACACGATGTCCTGAACGAGTTACTCCAGTATAGATGGAAAGGTCTAGGTACCGATTTAATTAGTGTCATTCTAGAACAGCGCCACAAATATAGAACGTTTTTGAACCCGCATTTTGTTCATGTCTCACCCCCAGAAAGTAAACCCTTTTACATAGATAGACAGAATCCGTTACGAGAAGTACACCCAGTCAGGACAGCAGATGGTGAAATGCAACGAGTGTTTGTTTACACCCCGATTACAAAGATGGAACTCTTAGAGATGAAGAAATTAATTCCCTGTCATGACAAAGATCCAGCAGGGTTCCACCGAGAATTAAAAGACATGCTCCGTATGGGAGAATACACGTATCCAGATATTATTAAATTGTTAAAAGTCCTGTTGCCCGCAGGGGTATACGAGAAACTCAAGGAAAAAGAATGGGAGGTGGGAGAGAAAAAGATCGATTGGGCAGTTCTCGAAGCTGAAGATAAGATACGAGTACCAGGTACCGGTCTTGGAGAGAAATGTAAAGAATTACCAGAACTGTTGATACAAGTTTTGCCAAGATTATTAGCCACTAAAAAGGAAGACTGGGATGCAATCTCAGCCTGTAAACAGAAACAAGACGAAGACACTAGTGATTTTTATTCTAGATTCGAGAAATGCTTTAGTATTAACAGTGGCCTCAAGACAAGTAGCGAGTCATACCCTCATCTTTTTGTTACTAAATTAGTCGAGAATTCAAGTCCACAAGTTAAGAACCGAGTTTTGAAAGTCGAAAGTACCTGGCAAGCTAATACCCCGTCCCAGATGTTACAGATGCTTCAATATCACCAGAATAGAATCAGAGAAGAGCAAGATCATGAAAGAAAACGTATGAAAGATACGAAAATGAAAGTACTAGTTGCACAATCTGTTCCTCAAGGCAGTCAGAAGAGGGGTACGAATCAAGCCAGTCATCCTGCAGTTCCCGTTAAAGGGACATGCAATTATTGTAAACAGCCAGGTCATTATATAAACGAGTGTGCAGTTCTGAAACACAATATAGCTACTGGTAAAACTAAAGAAAGACCACGTCCGTCTAGACAAGAACAAGTTTCACAGACTTCTCAGCCACAGAATGTACAACAGACAGTTCCAGCACCGCAGCCTATTGCTGCAACACAGCATGTTACACAGCAGATGTACCAGTATGCACAGTCCGAGTATCCAGAGTATCAGCCATATTCATGAAACAGCCTAGAGAGGGAGGTAGGCTTGCCTCTCATCGAGATACCTGTAGATCAAGAGGGTCCCTATGTTCATAGTCAAGTACTAGGGAAAGACAGAAAGTTTTTGATTGATACAGGGGTAAGTAGGACGACCATCAGTCACGCCGAAGTTCCAGGGGCTCCGCTCTCAGGCTCTAGAAATGTTTCCCTTGGTTTTTCAGGAAAGCCTATTGTAAACGAGATATCTAAGCCAGTTATTCTAGAAGTAGGTCCATTGTCCCGCACTACTGATCTGTTACTTACGAAGTCATGTCCAGAAAATCTGTTAGGCATTAAAACACTGAAAGAATTAGGTGCAGTTATTTGCTGCTCCCCAGAAGGAATACGACTGTTCTTACGTGACTTCAAGGGTCACTATGTATTACGAGATTTTGATCCAAGATTGTCTAATGTTCCGCAGCATCTATGGGCACAAGGTCCAACTGATGTTGGTTATATGCAAATCACACCCCATCGTGTGACTCTCAAACCAGGTGTAGTGTTACCACGAATCAGACAGTACAGATTGCCACCTGAGGCTGTAGCAGCCTTATCCAAAATTATTGACGAGCTCATCGCTCAAGGAGTAGTTGTAGAAACTGACTCCAATGTATGTAATTCTCCGATCATTCCAGTCATGAAACGTACTGATCCAAATGCACCCCCAGTATATCGATTAGTGATTGACCTTCGAGAACTCAACAAATGTATTATTCCCCAGTACCCAGTTGTCCCAGATATCTCTTCCCTATTGACAGCCATTGATTCTGAAGCCTCATTTTTTACAGTCATAGACCTCAAGAACGCATTTTTCAGTGTCCCCATTCATCCAGACAGCCAGTTCCTTTTCGGATTTTGTTTAAATGGAAGGAGCTATATGTTCACACGAGCTCCTCAAGGTTTCACAGAAAGTCCAAGTATTTACAGTCAAGCACTTAAGAGACAACTAGACAATATTCACATGCCAACTGACACTGCCCTGCTCCAGTATGTCGATGATCTACTGATCACAGCCCGTTCTGAACGTGCTTGCGAGCGAGCATCCCTTACAGTCTTGTATTTCCTTGCCGAGATGGGGCACAAGGTGTCCCCTTCGAAGCTTCAATTCTGTGTCCAGCAAGTGATCTATTTAGGCCACTTACTGTCCAAGAGGGGTAGGCAGTTGACACCTGACCGTATCCAGTTAATAGCGAGTCTTCCTCAGCCCAAGACCCAGAAGGAGGTACGTGCTTTTATCGGCCTCACTTCTTATTGCAGACAATGGATTCCTCAGTATGCATTTCTAGCCAAGCCACTGATACAGTTAACGACACAGGAGGCAGCCGTATCGACTGTCCTCCCTTGGACATCTGAACATACACTTAGTTTCAATGAGTTAAAGAAAGCCTTATGCCAAGCTCCAGTTCTAGCTACACCGAACTACAGTAAGCCTTTTACACTTTTCGTCACTGAACGTGAAGGTACAGCATTATCTGTTCTTACACAAGATCAAGCAGGACAATACAAGCCCTGTGCTTATTTTTCGAGCACACTAGATCCTGTAGCCCAGGCGCTGCCTGCGTGCCTCAAGTCAGTTGCAGCCACAGCACTAGCTATCAGACAGAGTGATTCCATAGTGTTAGGACATTCCTTGACAGTACAAGTTCCACACTCTGTGGAAGTTCTTTTAAACCGAACACAGACTCAGCACTTGACAATTGCACGTTTAACAGGTTATGAATTGACACTGTTCCAGCCACACATAGAAATCAGACGCTGCAACGTTCTAAATCCTGCTACACTGTTACCATCAGTTACTTCAAATCCTGCCACACACGACTGTGTGGAAGTAGTTAACATTATGACAAAGCCAAGACAAGATCTGACAGACATTCCATTACCAGATCCCGACCTGACACTTTATGTGGATGGTTCATGTATGAGAACAAGTACAGGAGAATTAGTAGCCGCGTATGCAGTGACTACAGACACTGAAGTTATAGAAACACACCGTATTGACACCCTGTCTGCTCAAGCAGCAGAGCTAGTTGCTCTGACTCAAGCCTGCATACACGCTAAAAACCTGAAAGTTAATGTTTACACAGATTCACGTTACGCATTTGGAGTCGTACACGACTTCGGAGTGCTCTGGCAGGAGAGAGGTTTCATGACTTCTCATGGAACCAAGATTCAGCATGGTCTCCTTATTCAAGCTCTGTTAGATGCCATACACTTACCGACATCTATTGCTATTATGAAATGCAAAGCACATACGAAAGTTACTGACATTATTTCCCAAGGTAATGATCTAGCAGATCGCACAGCCAAGCTTACAGCTCAGACACCAGACATTCCAGTTAATAAGACACCGACACATACTCCAGATCTGACTACCTGTATGACAGTTAAGGACCCTACTCAAGATGTCATAGATATCCAGTTACATGCTACTCCCGATGAAATCAAGAAATGGTCCGAACAAGGAGGGGTCCAGACAGATCAGGGATGGGTAACGAAGGGTAGAGCCACATGGTTTCTCCCCGATTCTATGGTTCAAGTCATTATCAATACCGCACATAGTCCAGCACATTTAGGAGAAAAAGCTATGTTAGATAGTATCCAGAACATTTGGTTCAACAAGCATTTACGAGCTGCAGCCAAGCAGAAAGTCCGTACCTGTATGATATGTTGCCAGTTTAACCCAGGTAAAAGTGTCCCGGTGGAACAAGGTGGATTCCAGCCCCCTGACCACCCTTTTGAAGTCCTCCAAATGGATTATATTCAGATGGAGCGATGTCGAGGTTTCAAGTATGTCCTCGTAGTTGTATGCGCTTTGTCCAGGTGGACAGAAGCATATCCAGTTCCAGATTACACAGCCACGACCACTGCCAAGCAGTTGGTTCGTGAATTCTTCCCCCGCTACGGACTCCCTAGAGTCGTATATTCTGATAACGGCCAACCATTCTCATCCGAGCTTATGAAACATATTTCCCTGTTGTTAGGGTACCAGTGGAAGTTCCATTGTGTACGCCATCCTGAAGCAGCCGGTCTCGTAGAGAGACATAATCAGACCCTGAAAATTCGAATTGCAAAAGTATGTAAAGAGAAAGGTGTAGACTGGCTAGAGCTCTGCCAGTTGCTTTGTTTTATATGCGCATGGTCGCACATTCCAGATCAGGTCTGTCCCCTTATGAGGTCGTATTCGGCCGCCCCCCTAACATGTGGGGTACACCTAGACCTCGAAGTATTACCGATGTTTCAAGTAATATGCTGACAGATTACCTAGCTTCCTTGATGTCTGCCCTCAACTCTTGTCGTTCACAGGTTGCTGCCGCATTTCCAGACAATACCGAGGTGGCACCGCATGAAATCGTTCCCGGATGCATGGTTCTTGTGAGGAACTTTGATCGTTCAAGTCCGCTGGAGCCTCGCTGGAAAGAACCCAAACAGGTCCTCCTGGCCACCCGTACTGCCGTCAAGCTGGAAGGCAGGAAGGGCTGGTTCCATTTGTCACATGTGAAAAGATTTTTTGGATTGAAGTCTGTTACCAAGAACATTTCCGAGGATTTGAAAGACTGCCAAAGTACTATTCTTAAGGACTGTCCCGCAAAAGACTATGATACGAATCCCTCCCTGTTAGAGAAAACTCCGCAGCAGGAGTATAAGAAGAAATTAAGGTCTAGTAAAATAAGTCAGCCAGTTTGATTGTCTAAGTCCTCCCCTAGGTGAAACGGTTAGACCGGTTTCTGACATGTATATAATAGACCCCCACAGAGAGAGAGTTAGTGAGAACTCTAAAAGTTGCACTATTATTTTATGTTTTCTGCTATATTTTAGCCTTATGATTTCCTGCACAGGTTATGCATTTTATTTGTATTTTCCAGCTCCTCATGTAAATTTGTCTTCTATTGTTACAGTAGAGCACACGTTTAGTGATCTACCTCCTCATGAACTTTCATATCGTCTTGCTATGCGTAATAATTATTTTATCCGCATGTTACATTATTCACACCAGACCAGCAATGCCACTAATTGTTGGGTGTGTGGTCGACTCCCCCCTTTCCAGACACCGAAGGGAGTTCTGCCACTCTTTCCTTATCCATTTTCACATAATGGTTCGTGTGGAGCATGGTCCACGTTAACGTCATCCTCAACAGATATGTCTTTTCTTAATAGTACATGTTTCCCAGACAAGCAAGGTCTTCCCCACAGAACAGGGTTAGATCTAGAGAATGAAGTTTATAACTTGGGTAATTATTCTTCGAATTTTATGGTCCTGAATGTTCAGTCTGATTCTACTCCAGACTTCCCTGCTATGTCAGTATTACCAGTCAAAGGTGAATTATGTGTCCGAAATAATGGTTCCATACATGTAGGCCATAGTGATTGTACGACTATTATCAAGTATAGTGACAGTAGGAAATCTATTCTCAAAGCTTCACGTCATTCCTATTTTGTTTGTGGTCAAACCGCATATGTTCGTCTGCCCCTCGATTGGGAGGGAACCTGTTACATTGCCTTCCTACTGCCACCAGTTTTTCTAGCCCCACCTGACTATCATAGGAATTCCCACCTAGTACATACTAGACACAAGAGAGATCTCCCGATTATCGATTATACTGAAACTGCTCTAGAGCAATACATAGATATCAATAAAGGTGTCTTCCCCTACTTAGGTACTGTCGTGAATAGTAAACTGATACGTAGATTAACGAGAACCCTTGAAGCAGTAGTGATTGAGACTACTTCTGCTCTAGGTAACTTAACCGAAGAACAATCCTTTATGAGAATTGTCGTGCTCCAGAATCGTCTCGTCCTTGACGTCATACTGGCCGATAGGGGCGGGGCCTGTAGAGTCATCGGATCTAGTTGCTGCATTTTCATTCCTAATAACGCGCCGTCTGTTTATTCAGCTATAACCAGACTCCATAAAATTGCCCATATGTTACACCAAAATCCAGGCACCTGGACATGGTCCGGTTGGTTCTGGAATATAATTTCCGCCTGGGGATGGAAAGTATTGTCTTTTCTAGGTATTGCAGTAGCGATCATATTCAGTTGCTGCCTCTGTTTACAATGTGGCCCCGCGATTTGCGGCATTTGTGCTACCTCTTGTATTCCTAGTCCCAAGTCCCGTTCTAAATCCAGTTCCAAGAAAATTCGAGACGAGCAAATGATACTGTATGAAATGATAGATGGTATCATGAATATTGATGTTTCCTGATGGAAACGTAGTGACAAGGAGGGAATGTGGAAAAGTAAATTTTGCCATGTTCTGTGTCCCTACGTGTCCTCCATCTTATGTTATGTGTGCATGATTAATATGCATATGTATTCCCCATGTTCGATTAAAGACGCAATTACAGTTGTGTCCATCTCTAGTATGCCAGTTTCCAGTTCTCGTGAATACTACGAATATTAGGCCTATGTAAAGTTACGTTGCCACGTTTCTCAGTGTGCACGTTATTTCATTGTAAAGTCCCCGTTTTCTAGGCCTCAAATGGGCCCGGACACCAGATTCAGCTTCTGTCTCCTGAACCCTCGCTGAGGAGCGATACAGCCCCCACCTGTATCCTCGACCCTTCACTTACTTCCTGCCTCGCAGTGCCCGGCTCAGCCTGGCTCTGCCTCTGAGTCTGCCAAGAGTATGTTATGATTCTAGTTATCAGTCCAGCCCTCCTTCTCTGCATTCCTAAGCTACTGAATCGCATCAATAGTTTCCGTCATTGTCTAGCCTTTACGTCTCCATGTAAGAGAAATACTGTATTTATGGTCATTTAATATTCCTCAACACGCACTACATATAGAATAATGCATGCTCCAGTCTTAGAGTCTGTTAGCCTTTACCCCGATAACTTTTGGATTCTATCAACATGTTCTCTAAACATCAGATACTAGATATTGTTTAGGCACATGTCGCCCTGACTCTCCAGACTTCAGTCTCTGCTCCTAGCACAGAGTTCATAGCCCCCAGCTTCTCCTAGTAACACGTCATTGTCAGTTTGCGCGCACCATTAGGTTAGAGGTCCCGGCTCCTTAGGTAGCCCCCTCCATGTTTCCGCCCCATTTATGACATACTCTGTTACGTTTACATCACATGTCTATGTATACGCCTCCTGTTACACCTACTTTCACCCTTATCTTTCGCGACTGCTATTGACCACACCCACTGCTCCGCCTATTGTATTCACTGTAATGCAACTGTTTTAGTATATATGCTTGTGTACTGTTATTAAAGTTAGCGCGCTCATCCCAGATCCAGCCCCGGCAGCTGTTGGGCCCCCCTGCCGGGCCCTGTCATCCTATTCCTGTGCAGGTTGTCCTGTTCCTGTCCTTTATGCTGTATTAAACCTGCAAACTCCTACTACCTCGAATCTTGACTCTTATTTATTGAGCTATCTGTTATTCATTTATCCATTCAAAAATAGAGGTATTATTTATTTATTTACCACAACTCCCATGACACTATGCAAGGATACTGAAAACACCATAATGCAAATTGATACGGCATACATAATGCAAACTCTGAGCATCACATTAAGTGGAGGCGGTGACCTCCACACTCACAATACATTATCTGTCTAATTTTTCCTACATCTAACATGGTCCTGATCCAAAACCCATAGTTCAATTCTTTGCTAATATTCTCATGTAATCTCCTACTGCATCAGTGAAAATAGTAACTGACATGATCATTGCTGCAGAAGGTGCCAAAATTAATTTTCTATGTTCAGGCAAAACTTTATAGCACCCAAATTGTCTATCCACCAAACTTCACGTGTAAGTAAGAATTTTGATTTGCCCCTCCTCTCCTATTTCCTTTACCATGTTCTATGCCCCAAAACGTAATATCTTTGAGATCTGTTGAAGCATTTAAATCGTTAAAATGTTCTACAATAAATGATTTATCATCCTTATTGTTAATTGATTTTACATAGTTCTGCAATCTAGTTTTCAACATTATTACTGTAAAGCCAATTATTAACTTTTCACAGATGCTTTGAAACAAGTAGACACAATCTTTTGTTTTACTATTCATAAATGATTAGATCTTGTATTCCTTTGAATGTGATTTGAGGATTAAACAGCAATATATCTTGTTGCCGCACTGATGTTTATGTTAAAGTGTAGTATTAATTAGGTTATTATTTAAAAAGTTGAGTTTATTTTCATTACGAAAAATACATTTCTGGAAGAAATTGTACACACTCATGACGAGATGTATTGGAATAATTATATTTAGGCTAATATTCTTGAAAGTCTAGCAACCAATGTTTCAGATGTGAATCATGAGTTTTTCCAATATGATTTCAGAATTAAACAGCCAAATGTCTGTTTATTGCATGTTGTTTTTTGGTATAGTAAGAAAGTGGAAAGACTCTTCATTTCGATCTGATATTTGTGTAGTGAATATTTTATGAATAATTTAATACGGAAGTTTATAATTTAATTTGATATTTTTTCATATGGATCCTTCAATAGCCCAGAAGAAGTGGCAAAAACCTAACCCACGAAAAATTTGTTGGCTGCACTGTAATATTTTTGCAGTGGGGAGAGACTGCTGGGAACAACATTAACCTCACACAATTATATTGATGTTTTTGGAAAGATCACCTCACTGTGTATTATATTTAACTGTAAATGAAAAATATTATTGAACTCAAAACTGTTCTGTATAGTATATTCGGGGTGGGTGGAACTTGCAGAGTTTTACTCTCCGGAAATCCACAAAGTTACATGAAAACTCAGAGCGGTTCCGCCAAATTTCGCAAGCAGGCAGAATAGGCACGTCATGATGCTCATGATGATTGTTGGCACCAAAAGCTTGTTCCATGCTGCAAAATCAGTGAAACGGCACTGCGTGCCAGATGGCACTGCTTCTTTGCTGCTGCTAGTGTAGATTTTCTACTCGAGTTGCAGCTTTCTTCCCGTGAAGGATAGTGACCTCCTGCATTGGGAAAATCTCATCAGGTGCCGTTCTAACAACTGAAAATCGCCCTCGGGTTGGCAATTCTTGCTCAACTCGCCAACTTACTGTTGATGCAGTGCAGGGTTGGCGGAATTTTGCTGGAATTCTGTGTTACAAGTCCGCTATCTGGAACTCCACGAAGTGCAAAAAAACCTCTGCCACGCTACGCGGAGCTCCGCGAGCAGAGGAGAGTGTTAGATAAATGACGTTCATGGTGATTTTCATTGTCAGGTGTTGTCCGCAGTGTGCAATCATCGCGAATGGCACCATATACAGCGCCAGCAGGCGCTGCTTCCTTTCTGCTGCTCGAGTAGAATCGGACGGTTTCTAAACGCAAACGGTTGCGAGCATACGCGATCACTCGCAATGAGAAATCTGACCTCCTACGTTGAGAGATCTCACTGGGAGGTTGAGTTTCAACTCTCCGCTTGCCAACTTGATGTTGACGATCGCGAGCGAGGAAAAATCTCACCCAGAGGTGGATTTTCTTTGCTCGTGCTCACCAACTTAACGTTGACGAACGCAAGTGAGGAAAAAACTCTGTGAGCTCTGCGTGACGCAGAGTGATGAAAAATTTGCAAACTCAGCGAGCCGAACGGAGTTCACCGCCCAGACTTAATCCACATATGAGATAACTTGAAAACCAAAGGATTCAATCAGAAATGCGAGCGGGTGCATATAAATCATATAAAGTGTAGGGCTCAGAGTTCAACCCTGTGGTACCCTGCACATAAGAGTCTTCACCTCAGAGTAGAATGGCTTAAGCCACATGGCTTGTTCTCGATGACCTAAATATGAACCAAGGCAATCCCCTCCACCCCTTTCGAGGCAAGGCACTGTGAGACTCATGTGAGACTGTGTCAAACGCAGTGGAGAGGTCCAACAAAATCAGGGCGACATTGTAGCCAGGATCAAGATATAATTTAATGGAATCAGTTATTTCCATAAGAGCCATCTCCGTGCTATGACGAGTCCTGAAGCCTGATTGTGATGGGTGAAGAAGATAGAAAGTGTACAAAAATATAGATATTTGGGTGTTAACAATCTTCTTTAACATTTATTGTTACAGTGGTTAATTTATTTTTTGGCAGTGGGGCTGTTTTTTCAGGGTACTGGCAACCTTGGTGAGTGTAGTCAAGCGGGGCCACTGGTAGTCATTGAGATTACCTTTTAGCTTTTCTACAATTCCTTGTATTTGTATTTATACTTATGCAGACAAGTAAACCACAATATCTTGAGATCTCAGATTTGGACAAATCCGATAGCCAAGCCAACTGACAATAAAACAAATTCTTTATATAACAAGAATCGCAAATAGGAATAATACATCAGCACAACAGCGATCAATCTATCATCTGAGTCCAAAATCAGCATTGCATAACCAAACACTTCACACATCACCCAGAATCCAACTCCCAATCTCAAACCTCAACATACACCATGGACACGTCAGAAACACACACAACTTACAGAATCATTCCATCATAGTCATATTTACACTCCAAAACATTCAGGAATGGCACTGCAAGTCTGATCACTCAGCTCAATCTTGACAATGGAAACTCCATAGGAAAACCCTCCATCTACCAGAACTAGACATAAGTGGTAGAAGGAAACCTAAAAGGGGTCGCTTAGCAAAAGGAGGTGCTCTTTAGCGTGCAACTGTCCTCGGCTACCAGGATTTGTAGGAGCAAATTTGTACCCCAAAATTTGGACACTCCAAAAATAGCCTCATTTAGTTCTCCCACAGTTTACTGGATCAGAGATGGTATCAAACCATTATTTCATTATGAAACTCTCCAAGCATCACATTTAAATAGTAAAAACAGTTCAATGTGTAATTGGGTCCACTCAATAACTAAGTTCTAGATCAATTAAAGGTTAAAGAATTTTATTACAAAAATGTTAAATAAGTGATACAGAGTCAATGCCATGAAGCCTTTCAGATGCAAAGTTATACAGAGTATGCAAAAATCAGGAAATATTCTTTAATTTTCAAATGAGCAGCAAAATCATAAAGAATTTGGGCAGCATCCTTAGTAAAATAAGAAAGTCTTCTAACTCACCTCCAAAATCAAGGGATTCTTATACACAATTCTGCATAGGAAATTATTAATTCTGCAAAATCATTATTTTACTAGCAAAAGTATAATTTGTCTAGCAAATCAGAACACAAGAATAATACGCGTCATTACCTAAACACATACGCAACATCCCAATTCATAAAATAAATATTCAACACCCTTCATGCTAACAGAGATCGGAGATGTTCAAACAAATATGAAAAATTAAGCAATACGATTTTCAGTGAATAAATGAATTGAAGAAATAAATAAGATAGATATTTTTTGCAATCATACATCAGCACCATAGAAAGGTAATTGTGAGCAAACCAATACAGCAATGAAAATAAATTAATATGACTTCAGTTTGACTACATACTACAGAGCCTGTAGGGAGAGGCTGTATGCAGGAGGGAAGAGCAGGAGTGAATAACAGTGATGGCATTCATTTTGTCTAAAATGGCATTTTACAGGGAAATGTGGCATAACTAAAACATAATAATAAACACACATCTGCACATCATAAAATTTCCGTTTCAATTGCAATTATGCTAGTTAAGTCTGTATAAGTAAAAACAAGTGTGAAAAGGCATATTAATTGTCATTATTAATACACAAAATATAAAACTGAAAAACTATTCCACAATAAGAATATTGCCAAGATAATGAAATACACTGAAGTATTGCAGTGACTGTTTTAATATGTAGCAGAAAAATGTTCAAGAGAAGTTGATAATTGCCCAGACAAAGCAGATTCAGAGAAGCAACATAAATCAGATGGTGCATTTTGAATCAGATGTATGCCGCCTGACAATTTTAAGGTGAATGGGACACAAGGCATGCAAGGTGGCAGAATGGGGAATGAGATTGTGCAGTCACAAGGTCATGACACAGCTAATGTAAATAGTTCTGTAATTAATGCAAATAGTTTTATTCTGTAGAAGGGCACTACTTGGCATTTCTGTGGCAAAATCAGGCATTAAAAACACAAATATAGACAAAATCTAGATTGAGTCCAGAATGAATTTGATCCCCAGATACAATGAAAAATGACTCAGATCCAGATGCTAAATTGTGCCCACAGGCCAAACAGCTCCTGTGCAGAATGTGCAATGTCAAAGGCAGCTCTATACCAGTGGTGGTGCATTCATTGGGGCTCTGGGGCGTTGCTCCACTAATGCCACATGGCCACATATGTCTTCCTCATTATTACACTTCGTTCTACTTCTTACGTTCTTAATACTGACTCGAATTCCCGAGGCAGTCAAGACGCTGAAGGGGGTGGGGCAGCTCTGCAGGGTTTCATTCACTGACAACGGTGGTCTAGTAGTGCAGCAGCAATAGAATTAGTGCGCATGTTTGGCAGTTGGCAGATCATTTTTCCTACAAGCCCCGAACATGTGCACTATAGCCTGCACATTTGAGAGTGAGGGTAATAAGCACAAATCAATTCATCTGCAAGGCAACAAGGCTTGCCCTTTTTCGCCATTCAGTTGAGATTTCGCTCACCTGTAACAGAACTCAGGACATGACAAATAGTCACCTTATGAGGTATGAACAAATCATACTGGCAGCAGTAAACATTTAAATCGGAATGTGTAATTCTATGACCCTGCAAAGCTGCTATCTGTTTCAGACAGCAAAGACACAATAAAAATGATGATGATGATGATGAGCCATAACATGACTGCATGATTGTCACCTAGCCAAGACAAGATATCAAAGATGTTCCTCTTAAAATGGCTGAAAGGATTTTGTTTGTAGATTATTCTTGTCTGAGAGTCCATCTGAGAGCACTAAAGCTGCTTACACAGTCTGTTCAATTTCTAAGATCATTGAAGCATCATACCAGCCTAATGTAACATCAGCACAAGTAGCAGAAAGTATTGCACTGACAAGGGCTTGTTGCCTTGCAGATAATTTGAATGTGATGACTTACACAGACAGCAAAGATGAGTTTTGACTTTGAGTGGTAGATGATTTTTTGAGCAGCTGTGGTCGCAAATGGGTTTTATAACGTGCTCTGGTACTCTCTTCAATAATGGTTCCTATATTCTTGATCTCTTGGAAGCTATACAACAGCCGAGTGAGATTGCAGTGGTCAGGTGTATGGCCTATAAGGCTGGTGATGACATGGGCACAATGGGAAACAAATGTGTTTACCAAGTGGCATTGGTATTGCACACTTGAGAATGCAACTGTGAGATCAAATGAACAAATCACAGTGCAAGAATCAGAATAAATTAACCCAATGCAAATACTTCCTAAAATGCAAATTATGTAAACTGTCTTTCGTAAAACCCAATACTGGACTCATTAAGTGAATTAAGGGATCTCCAGGACAAGGTACCAGAAGATGAAAATGGAAATAAGAAATGTTGGGTTGTTAAATGCATTTTAACGATGTTTGGATTACTCCTGAATACAAATATGTTATTTTTCACGGCCCATTATTTACAATGGCCAAACACATTTGGGAAGGGACTCATTGCACAGGTCTTTTAAAAAGTACTGTTTGAATACCAAATTCAGAAATGTTGCAGATTTGTATCAGATATGTGTCATTTGTCAGAGAAACAACCAGGAAAAGAGACCCATTGCCCATAAGAATCATATTTGCAAATTTGCAAATTAGAGGGCCATTTACTAGACTTCCAGAAGGCTTCATTGAGATGCCTGTTTACAAGGGCCTTAAATATGTTATGGTGATTGTCTGCTTGTTCTCTACATGGGTCGAAGCTTACTCAACACTGAGATCTGACAGCATGTCAGTTGCCAAAATCTTGTTAAGGGAATTATGTCCTCATTGTGGCCTGCCAATCTCTATTACGACAGACCACGGACCTCATTTTAAAAATTAGATCCTTAAATTGATGTGCATAGATCTTCATATTGAGCAGATGCTTCATTGTGGTTATCATCTTCTATCATCTGGCATTGTTGATATGACCATCCAAATCTAGCTTGCTGAAGTGTGGGCATCCACTAATTTGAAAAGGCCTGTTGCTCTTCCTCTTGCTCTGACGAGCATTAGAAGTATATCATTAAAAGACCTGCAATCTCGCCCCATAAAATAATAATGGGCAGAGCCATGAGGCTTGCATAAATACATTCAGCAACACTTAAATAACTGATAATAGCATATTAGATGACTGAAAAGGTCTGCCTTATGTGGTGGAATCAGTCTCTCATCAGGTAAATTTGGCAATAGCACCAACAAAAGAAACCAAATTGCATCCACTGTAATGAGGAGGCTGTATTCTGGTGAAAAAACCTGTTTATAAGAGATATCTGAGGCCCTTTGTAAAGAACCATATCAAGTGATAATTGTGACTAACAGTGCTGTGAAGTGTACCAGAGGCCTGCAATGGTTCCATACCGCTAATGCGAGAAGAGTGAAGACGGCAGGTGAAGAAGTGCTGATAACAACCACTAATTCAGAGAGTCAAGCTCAGGTTCACAACGTGAATCCAGAGGAGGGAGAAGTTGATGAAGTTGCTGGAACTGTTGAAGTTGTTGAAACTAGTGAGTTTGCTGGTGAAAGTGAAAGTGGAGATTGTAGTGAAGGTAACAGTAGCCAGTTCAATTTTAGAATAAGAGTTAACATCTATTACAAAGTCACAAGCAGCAGCAATAAAGAAATTGTCACTCATCCAGTTCCAGCTGAAAAGTTTCAAGAACACCCAGGAGAAGAAAGCAGTTCACCCTGAGATAAGTTACTGATGCTAGTAAAAGCATAAGTTTATCTGTGAGTAAGAAGACTCATCAATAGTCACAAGTGAAAGTACACGAGTTGCGTCCCTTAAGGCAGTGAAGAGAACTTCCAAGAAAAGGCATTTGCAGAAGGAAAGATCAGAGTCAATCAGAGAAGAACCAGAAGTAATTGAACTTGATTTAAAAAAACAGTGATAGTGAATTGCCTGTTGCTAAAAGGCTTAGAAGAAAGAGAATACCAAACAGAAAAAAATTAGATTAGGCAGATTACAACGCAGCAAATTATTGTTAACTCGTCTTCAAAGAGCCACTTTGAATTTTGGAAATCCCGATGGTCCTCAAATTCAAAATGTTCTGATTGTAATTTTTTGAATTTTACAAAGTGTCCAGATGAAGAAAAGAGTCTGAATATATGAACTGGGTATAAGAACTGAAAAAAGAGAACTTTAAAGTCTGATTTTTGTTTTGATCATTATTTTGTAAAAAGAGGAGAAAGAAGAAAGGAGACGATTATTATTGTTTTTAAAAAAGAAAGAAAGTTCATGAAGACTGATTTTTGGAGTACAGAATTCATTTTATTTTTTGCTTTTGATCTTAATAGAGGTGGCCTACGGCATATTCTGTAAAACTGTTAGTATGTTTTCACTAATTGTGATGCTCATAGTCTTAGTTGGATTGCTATTGTGACTTATTCAACCAGTTGGATATGTTTCCACAGAGGTCGAACTGACTTCAGTACATAATGAGATTGAGCAAAACACATTGGCACACAGAGGAAGTTTAGTTAGTAGTTTTAGGAAAAATATCTATGTAATATATGTTGGGTGAATATGGCAATATTATGGTTTTTAGGAACTGTATGTGGTGTATTTGTCAAAGAATATGAGAGGAGAGTGATCATTTTGAGGGACTCAGAGGATGAAAATAAAGTTAGGCAAAAGAGTAAGGTTGAGGAGAAATTTAGATTTTCAGACTTGCATCCAAGGTTAAGGATGGAGCATAAGAGAAAGGGTGAATTGTGTATGGTGCATCATGAACCTACAGGAGTTAGGTCAA